>NC_083277.1:109060648-109374835 GCF_963506605.1 Zootoca vivipara
ACTGAACTTGAGGTTGGAAAAAATAGAAACTGTCACAGATTTCTCTGTCCCCAGCCACCAATCAACCTCCTGTTTTGCTTACCTGCTTAGGATTGGAAAAGTTCAAGTGTGTGAATATAAATAAAGCACCTGGTACAGCAACCCATTTCTTTGTCTAAAAATGCATTTTCTGCCTCCATTTGTAAAATTAGGGCAGCTTCCAACGCATAATTAGAAAACTAGGGTAACCCATCAATCCAAGAAGCCAGCTTGAAATCGTTTTAACTAAAGATGACGGGGACTGAACCTGAGCTATGATAATCAGACATGTTTTCAGATTAGCTTATGAACACTTTTAAGCGCGTCTGTGGACATGGGGGTGGCAAATCTACGCGGTCATTTTTAACACCTCCAGCTTTTTCCATGAGATCAATGATATGCTTTAAGCCACAAACCGATGTTCAGCGCTGGTGACACGTCCACCTTTGTCGGATCTCTGCTGCTTCAGCAAACACCAGGACAATCCCTCTGCTCACCTGCTGCTTCTGTCATCGGGAGGGGAGAGAGAGAGAGAGAGAAGGCTCAGCACAGCAACACAAGGGAAAGGAAGTGAAGCTGGAAATTAAATTGTCAGGCCTTATGAGTACAAGTGGAAGAATGGAGGAGATGGATTTATCTGTGGGGGAGATGCATTTCAGAGCACACAGCAAATTGAAGGCTCAGCACAATACCCCTCCTCCCATCTCTTATCCTTTGAAAATCCCCCATTGGGTTTATCGTTTGACTATGTCAAAGGTTAGCCTGACATAACGTGTCCTAAGATGTTTGTGCCTACATGCCAAAGCTCTTCCTTGAAAGTAGCCTTCTGTTCTGTAGCTGAGATGTTAACTTCAGGCCCCTTCCACAGCCACAGGCACTGATCACATAAATGACAGCTGAGGAGGAGATACAAATAATCAGCATGGCATCCTCAAGAGGGTATTGCAGAGACTGGGCATAATAGGTCCAGTAAACCAGGAACCACCTTATACAGAGCTTCAGGGTGACTTGTCATGGCAGCTGTCAAATCTAATAAAGGAATGTTTCAGCCAGACTAAAGGAAACTCTCTCCCACCAGGACCTTGTAAGACCAATTGTCCAGTGGAAATAAGCATCAACTGCAAGTTCTTAAACAAGTCGAACTGATCTCCCCGCTCCCCCCTTTTTGTGTTTCTAAAGGTATATCATTGAATGCTTACCTATGTGAGGACTATAGTTGGAAAAGAGAGAGAAATCTATGTCATCATGGCAACACTGAGAATGCTGAATGTGTGTGCATGTTACCTATCGGGGTCAATTGCTACAGCTACAGTCATTAGGAGACCTCTTTCTGAGAATCATAGAATTGTAGAGCTGGAAGGGACCCTGAGGGTCATCTAGTCCAACCCCCTGCAGTGCAGGAATATGCAGCTCATCCCCTATGGGGATCGAACCTGAAACCTTGGCATTACCAGCACCACACTCTAACCAGTTAAGCTAGCCAGGCTTCATGTAATGGCTGTTTCACTGCCTGGCATGCAAAGAGGACAAGGCAACCTGTTACTTGGTAGCTAACAAAACAGCATTAAGTATTTATTATTATTATTTCTGGGTTTGCTTTACTTCTGTACTTGCTCACCTGCATAATAATAATAATAATAATAATAATAATAATAATAATAATAATAATATATGCCCTGCCCATCTGGCCGGGTCTCCCCAGCTGCTCTGGGTGGTTTCCAACAGGATATTAAAAAAACAATAAAAGATCAAACATTTAAAAACTTTCCTAAATAGGGCTGCCTTTAAAAAGGACTGGTTTCTTTTTCTTTAGGGTGTGGGGGTGGGTGGGAATACATTCTGCAAAATCGCATGGGATTAGCTAAGAGTTCTCTGCAGTTCTCTGCTTTCTAAAGTGCAATTAACCACAGTTTCTGTAGTGGTTACAGGCACCCTGGGAAAGGAAAGTGAGAGGAACAACCACCGCTCGAGAAAACAATGAAGGAGCTGGAGTATTGGGAGCAAGCCAAACCCTTGGCTGGCGGCAGAGGGATTTGATGGAGCAGTATAGCTGTTGTGACGTGGGGTTTGTGATTTCAGCTCTCTTGACAAAACATGCTGGAGACAGTTCTCTAGTAACAGCTCTTTATTAAAGTGAACAAGACTGAAGACTGAGGAGAGGAAAGCTACATTTATAGGGACAGGGGACTAGCTAGGAAGGGATACATTTTGGAGGGAACAATATCAAGCAATCACAGTGCTGCCTTTTGGAGGAAACCAATAAGACAGAGGATCCAAATACAGCAGCTTAAATGAACCAATAGTAGCTGTACCCTCTGGAACCAAAAGGCAGTTACTTTATCCTAATGCAAATACAGACAATAATAATACAGATATAAAATCCTTTGACTCAATACACAACACCCCTCCCCCCCTAGTGAGCACAGCAGACGTAATCCCTCAGGTACTGTGGGGTCCTACAACTTCTACCTGATCTCCTGACAACAGGTGTTGCAGGTTCTGGATTGGGTGTTACCTGTGGTGGAGGGGCTGCTATAGGGGTTTCGTCAGGAACAGATGGAGTCCCAGACATCTCAGGGTCCCCGACCTGTACCTCGTCATCCTGAGGACTAGCAGACCCTGGTTCATTTGCTGAAGCCCCTGGTGACTGCACCTCTGGACCATTTTCACTCTGGTCTTGCAGCTGTGCGTCATTAGCCAGGGATGAATTATCTGACTCCTCCCTGCTGAGCGCCCGGCGCCTCAGCTGATCTATATGTCTCTTCCAAACTTGCCCATTTTCCAAGGTCACATAATAGGACACAGGTCCACTAGCCCGGGTGATCACACCGGCCACCCACCGCGGACCTCGTGAATAGTTCCTCACCCAGACCAGATCTTCAGGGGCGAGATACCTTGTTGTGTCAGTCTCAGCCTGGGGGGTTGCTCTTGAATTACGGTTTGGCATTTTATCTGGGTGGACATAATCCAGCACCGTTACCAGTCTTCTACCTAAGAGCAGCTCGGCTGGCGACTTGCCCGTCGCAGTACACGGCGTCGCATGCTGCAAAAATAACATTCGCGCAATGCGAGCTGACCAGTTACCCTCCATTAAGCGCGCAATGGATTCTTTGGCTGTTCTTACCATGCGCTCAGCCTGCCCATTGGAGGATGGGTGAAAGGGCGCGGATGTGACCCCTCTTATAAAGTTATCAGCCAAGAATGCCCTGAATTCTTGGGATACAAAAGCTGCCCCATTATCTGATACAATGGTCTCAGGTAACCCGTGGGTAGCAAACAGCTGCCTCAACACCTTGATTACGGCAGCTGATGCCATGCTAGGGACCATCACCACTTCTAACCATTTGGAATATGCATCAACGATAACCAAAAAGACCCTCCCTTGGAATGGCCCAGCAAAATCTATGTGCAGCCGGCTCCAGGGAGTCCTGGACTGCTCCCACCAGTGGACTGGTGCTCTGGCCACTTCTGGCCGCACCTCTTGGCATGCCTTGCATGTTCGTACCCATTGTTCTATGTTCTGGTCCATTCCAGGCCACCACACATAACATCGGGCTAGCGACTTCATCCTGACCATTCCCGGGTGTCCCATGTGAAGCGTCTCAAGAACCCTGTTTCTCAGTGGTGCTGGGATTATCACCCTATCTCCCCATAGGAGACAACCCTTATGCATGGACAATTCGTGCTGCCTTGTCGCATAAGGCCTGAATTTTTCTTCATGCGGACCACCTGGCCACCCCCTCCCCACCCAAGTGAGCACACGGGAGAGAACAGCATCTTTCCTAGTTTTCTCAGCTATATCCGTAGCTGTTACAGGAGCCCCCGGAAGTGTTTCTAGCATCATAATGTGCTCCGCCGGAGCAGGATCCTCATTGCTCCCGCCAGGAAGGGGCAATCGACTCAGCGCATCAGCATGGCACAACTGTTTCCCCGGCACATGGGTCAAGGTGTACTGGAACCCATTCAGGAATATTGACCAACGCAACATTCTGGGGGAGAGAATTTGTGGCGTTTGTTTGTTTGGGTTGAACAACCCTAACAGTGGTTTGTGGTCCGTTTCAATGGAGAAATGGCGACCATACAAATAATCATAGAACCTTTTGATTCCGGACACAATAGCCAGTGCCTCTTTATCAATTTGAGCATAGTTGCGCTCTGTGGGCGACAACGTACGGGAATAGAAAGAGATGGGCTTTTCCGACCCATCCGGTTCCCTATGACTCAGCACAGCCCCCAGACCGTATTGAGAGGCATCACATGCCAGGACCAGCGGCTTTGACTCATCATAATGAGCAAGGACGCTCCTGCTACTCAGCATTCCTCGCAAGGAGTCAAAAGCCTTCTGCTGCTCCCGCCCCCATCGCCACACATTCTTTTTCTGCAATAGTCTATGTAATGGTTCAGCTACCGAAGCTTTCTGGGGTAAGAACGAATGATAAAAGTTAATAAGTCCCAGGAATGACTGCAACTCCGTCTTGTTCTGTGGTCGTGGTGCCTCGATGATGGCCTTAATCTTAGCATCTGTGGGGTGGATGCCTGATGCATCAATTTTAAACCCCAAGAAATCCACAGTTGGCACCCCAAAACTGCATTTTTCTTTTTTCAGTTGCAACCCCACCTCCTTGAACTTGAGCAACACTGCACGGACACGCGCAACCAGTTCCTGTGGGTCTTTTCCAGCAATCAAAACATCATCAAAAAATGGCAAGACCCCCGGCAGACCTCTTAACAGGCGTTCCATGAGCCCTTGAAAAATCCCTGGGGCCACACAAACTCCGAACTGTAATCTGTTAACTCTGAACGCCCCTTTATGTGTGACAATAGTCTGTGCTTCCGCTGATTGTGGGGTTACTGGCAGCTGTTGGTAAGCTTGTGCCAGGTCAATTTTGGCGAACACCTTGCCCCCAGCCAGTTTAGCCAACAGATGTGATACGACTGGAATGGGGTATGAATTTCCCCTGAGTGCCTTATTGATAGTACATTTGTAATCTGCACATATCCTGACTTCCCCATTTGCTTTAAGGGGTGTGACGATTGGAGTCTCCCACTTAGCAGAGTCCACGGGTGAGAGAACTCCCTGCTTGACCAATTTATCCAGCTCTGCCTCGATCTTGGGTTGCAGTGCAAATGGCACTCGCCTTGGTTTGAGTCGGATTGGAGCCACCCCGGGGTCCAACTCGAAGTCAACTGGGGGCCCTTTATAACAACCCAGTTTTCCATTAAAGAGACCAGCAAATTCCTTGCATAATACCTCACTCATCTCAGGGCAGGTTTGGATTGAATTAAGCCCTGAGATACTCAGTCCCAGGGCAGGGAACCAGTCAGTGCCCAGGAGACTGGGGCGACTGCCCTTCGCAATCACCAGTTTGAGTACAGCCTGTTTGTCCCGGAACTGTACTCTCACGGCACACATTCCCATAACATGGATGCGGCCTGCTGAGTACGACTGCAAGGTTGCCGGAAAGGGCTCCAGAGGGGGCAACTTACCCCTGGGGAAGAATGTCTTCGCGGTCTGGTCCGACACGATGGTGAATGCGGATCCGGAGTCCACCTCCATGTCGCACTGCTGACCCTCAATCTTCACCTTGACGTGTGCCTTGCCTTGCGCTGGAAACTGCACGGCCCTCCCGTTGATCTCCGTTACGTAGTGGCAGTCCTTTAGAAAACGAGTTGCTGTGGGCGGTCTGCGATGCTCCAGTCTAGGTGCTCCTGTCGCTCCCGACGCCGCCGATCTACAGACCCTGGCGATGTGACCCGTCTTTCCGCACGTCCGGCAGATAGCATCCCTGAAACGACAACTCTTCCTTTCATGGTTTCCGCCACAACCTGGGCAACTGCCTCGGCGATCTCTGTGCACTGTGCAGGCCTGACGCACCGACTCGACCCCACGGACTGGGCTCTGGCTCGGAGTAGCCTCTAGCTCGTCCATGGCATACGCAACTTCTATCTGTGGCTTAGTGGCCTTGCGACTGGCATCAAGCTCCTCTCTTTCATAATTCTCCGTGGCGGTGGCCTCTTTCAAGGCTGAAGCAAGGGTAACCTCTTCTTTAGCCACGATGCGTCTTCTGGCTTTCTTGCTGCTCAGACCACCAATAAACCGATCCAGGAGAGTCTCTTCCAGATTTTGGAAGCCGCAGTGCTGAGCGAGCTTCCGGAGTTCAGCCAGAAATGTGGATACAGACTCCCCAGCATGCTGCTGCCTCTTATGGAACTCCATCCGCCGGGCCATCTTGGTCTCAGTAGGCGCCAAGTGGCTTGTTAGGCAGGCAAGAATATCTTTGAGAGATGTCTCACTCAGCTTCGCTGGAGCAAGTAATGCCTTGGCCAGCTTGAAGGTCTCGGGCCCACAGTAGCTCAGGAATGTGGCCCTTCTTTTGCTGGCATCGGTGATCCCTTGAGCCACTGCAAAGAACTCGAAGCGTTCGACGTAGTCTTCCCAGGTGTGGGGCTCTGATGGCTGGAAGGGCTCCAATACCCTTGGACTCTCCATTGTCCTAGCGGGCAGGGTCGTCTTCTCAGCTGGCCAGTGAGTCTTGTTCTCAGCTGCAATCCGGACTCTGAGGCAGGGTTGTGTTTAACCGCTCCTCAGCATTCCGGATCCCATCCTCGTCGCCAGTTGTTGTGACGTGGGGTTTGTGATTTCAGCTCTCTTGACAAAACATGCTGGAGACAGTTCTCTAGTAACAGCTCTTTATTAAAGTGAACAAGACTGAAGACTGAGGAGAGGAAAGCTACATTTATAGGGACAGGGGACTAGCTAGGAAGGGATACATTTTGGAGGGAACAATATCAAGCAATCACAGTGCTGCCTTTTGGAGGAAACCAATAAGACAGAGGATCCAAATACAGCAGCTTAAATGAACCAATAGTAGCTGTACCCTCTGGAACCAAAAGGCAGTTACTTTATCCTAATGCAAATACAGACAATAATAATACAGATATAAAATCCTTTGACTCAATACACAACAATAGCCACTGCCACTCTAGCGGATTCTGTGCTGAACAACCCTCATCCCTTCCCCTGAAACATCTAGTTCAAGCTATCCCCAGTGGTGATGGCACCAGTGATAACTTCTGCCTGCGCACCATTTGCTTGGGTACATTGGTGGGCTCCTCACAGTCCGGACTTTTCCGCTGACAGTGGGGCTTCCTCAGTGGCAGCGGCAGAGGCCCACCCCCTCCAAGCCCCCTCTAGTGTGGAGGATTGGAGATTCGGATTGCACCTCTTGTCTTCTTCTTCTTCTTTTTTTAAAAAAAACAAAACTTTATTAAATTTGTTGCACTTTACATACATACAGAATCTTATTAAAAAGAAGATACAGCTATAAAAGAAGATACAGTTGTTACATTTATCTCATTTTACAGGTCTTCTAGTTTACTTCCCTCCCCCCCTCCCCTTCCCATCCCAATATGGCTTCTCAGCCGGTACTGAGTTTCTCCTTTTTTGGTCTATACATATTCCCGACGTGCTTTTCCCTTTCATATTTCTAAATATAATTTATTATTTCCCAATTAATTTTCCAAATTTCTTTTCCAAATTATAGTTGTTTTCTTTACATAATGTTCATTTCTTAAATTTACATAGAACCTTTATATATCTAATATGAGTTTAGGATTTTCCACTATCTCTTTTATATATTGTGTAAATTGTTTCCAGGTTTTTTCTGACTCTTCAAATTTTACTCCTTTAATTTTTTTCATATTTCTTTGCCAATTTATAATAATTATATAATTTTTGTTGCCAATCTTCCAATTTTGGGGTGTTTGCAGACTTCCAATTCACCTCTTGTCTTCTTTAAAGGGTTCTATTAATTTTTGGTCCTTCCTTATGTCGACTTTTCACAGTGATTGTTCATACGGGATGTACAATATCAGTAGTGCTTGTATTGACTTCCTCTGCCCTCTTCCCAGAACCTCTTCTTTAAACTTCCTTCCCTTTTCTTTCGTTACAGTTCCTTCATTTTGGGGCTTGGTGAATTCCGCCTGGAATCTTTGTTCTGTTGGGAAAAGGCAGTCACCCGTCAACATAGAAACCAGCCATATGATCTTCGACCCCTTCCTCACCCCTCTTCGCATAAACACAGGGGGCAGAAAGGTAAGATTCCAGCTATGGCTTCCGCTCTTGGGGGAGAAATGCAACAGCTGTTTCACATTGGCATCTTTCCATATGTATGACAATGCCTTCCCCAACAGTTGGGATCTCAAACTGGGATCTCAGCCCGACCTGCGCTTGTCCCATACCTAGAAAGCATGGGGCCAAGCAGTTTTGCCTTTACCCCTCTGCTTTCCCCCAGAAATCCCGCTCTTTAGTGCTAAATTGGAGCAAACGTCATTCCAGAGAAAAGCCGGTTGACATTTGCGCTGATTCAGCAGTTAATATTGGGTTTTCCCAGAGGGAAGCAGCAGAGAGCAATGGCAAGCCTGGAAGAACCCTCACACCCTTGTAGCTACTGTAAATTTTATCCTTCCCATTATCAAAACCACATACACTTATGTTGTGCTGCCTATATCTTTCTGATTATGTGCTTTTATGTGCCTTGTGTACTACTCTTAATACAGGGAAATCGTTCTTAATATTTGGAGACTTCTGCATAAGATGAGTTCTAACTTGAGTCTTATTAATGTTGTTTAAGTGTTGTACTCAGAGGTGCCTGGTCCTGTTGGTATGCTTCATAAAGCTTTAACACTGTAGGCTACTAGCAGAGAATTCTGTCCCTTGCATTTTTCTCCATGCTCTAAAATCTTTAATGAATTGGGAGTAGCTCTGAACTGAAGTCCCCTCGCTGAGTTTGTTGCCTTTTTGTGGCCAAAGGAGCTCCACTACCAGTGATGGTTGCACAGGGGGACAGCAAAGAGGAGCAAAGTGCAATAGACATTATTTTTGTGTGTGTGTGTGTGTGTGTGTGTGGTGAGAAGAAGCACTTCCTGTATCGCCTAGGCCACCAGGCGTGCTTTTATTCATTATATGATCCCTGATTAGCTAGTATCTCATTGTGTCTATGGATAGCCATTAAAAAAAAATCACCAGTATGTTTGGGAGGACTAAGGGAAGTTCCCCATTTTCAAAAGTTCAGTTGATCCCATTTAAGAACAACTTAAGGCAGTGTTGGCCAAACTTGGCCCTCCATCTGTTTGGGGACTACAACTCCCATCATCCCTAACTAACAGGACCAGTGGGTCAGAGATGGTGGGAATTGTAGTCCCAAAACAGCTGGAAGGCCAAGTTCAGCCATCACTGACTTAAGGGAAGCTTTTACATGTGCGTTCAACACAGCATTGCTGTATCATCAAGTAATAACTTCTACTTGTGCAACGATCACCACACATCCAACAAACCGCACCGTGAGTCACTCTCACATCGCCTGACAACACCTTTTGCCTCATGCTTTTCAATTAAAGCACTTCATGTATTCTGTTTGGTGTCAAGTCACTGAGTGGTGATGAATGTCTCTGCGTGGATCAGTTTTTAAGCATTGGCTTTGTTGCGTCCTATAATGGGGCACCCAAAGGAGACTTGAATTCCTAATGCTGTGGAAGGGGTTTTCACTTGGCGGCTGCTGTGTGCTTAAGATGAGGTTGCTAAGGTCACTTGGAAGGTCACTTCTTGCGCTCTTAGCAGCAAGTTGAGCATGTCTTTCACATATTGTAGGAAAATCAATAGCCAAGCTGAATTGCCTCTTTAAGCATTGCCCAAACTCTATGGGTAGGACCCACCTCTGTTTTATTCTGCATCATCAGCTACCCCATTTCATACCTCCAGGTGAATGGATCATGTGCCCATTTACAACTTGCTGATTAGAAGCAATGGTGTTTCTGTTTAACATCAAGAGAGGCATAATGCAGTGTCTTAGCAAAAGCTATAGTCTAGAGCAGGCATCCCCAAACTGTGGTCCTCCAGATGTTTTGGCCTACAACTCCCATGATCCCTAGCTAACAGGACCAGTAGTCGGGGAAGATGGGAATTGTAATCCAAAACATCTGGAGGTTTTCAACATTTTTGAGTCTATGGCTCTTGGCCAACTTCATTGTTTCTGCGGCTCCCCTGTGGGAAAATGTGCTTTGTGTCTCAGGAGCCCAGTTATATCGCTCCTTGCCTGCCCAAGCCAGCAACTCCTCACCCCTTTTTGGATACCTTCCCTTGTGGGGCGTTCCCCCAGCCTCTTCTCCCCTCTCATAGGGTGGACGCTGCAGCAGCTGCTAGTCTCTGAGCTGCCACCCTCTGCCCCAAAGAGAGTTGCCTCCTCATGCAGCCCCACGGGAGCAAAGGAAGATGATGCCCCCAGTCTTAGTGGCCCAACAGAAACTGGACAAAGGGGGCTGAATGTGAGGCTATCAGCTCACTCGCCTCAGGAGGCAGCAGCAGAGGGCGCTACTGGGCCTGCATGGCAGAGAGACTCCCCTTTGGTGCCAGGCGCTCAGCTCCCAGGCAAGCCTTGTATGCAGTGAACACAAGACAGCTCACTGCCCGGCCTCCCACTTGTCTCCCTGTTCCCAACAGCAAGGGCTGGGCTCCCTCAACTGCTTGCTTGCTTGCTTGCTAGCTAGCTAGCTAGCTGGTTTGCTTGCTTGCTTGCTTGCTTGCTCTGAGGCCACCTTAGCTCCTGGCAATCAGAGCCCCCTGGCCAGGGGTGCCTGAATAAAATAGGGGGAGCAGGTAAGCCCCACCTACATAATTGATTGCATGATGAGGTGCATGCACACCATTGACATGGCAATGCCCATCAACTTGGGGGATGCCCCCTCAAATACTTGATTGGGGGGCAAAAACCCCTTGGCCCCTAGCAGTTGGCTCTTATGCCCCTGGTCAACCTCAGAAGCACCATTCACCTGGGTAGCTTGTAGCCAGGGCCACTGCAACAAATAGGCTTGCGAGCCTCCGATAGGCAGAGATGCAAGAGGGCAAGAGAGGAGGGAGGGAGGGGAGGAGGGGAGGAGGGGAGGAGGGGAGGAGGGGAGGAGGGGAGGAAGGAGGGAGGGAGGGAGGGAGGGAGGGAAGGAAGGAAGGAAGGAAGGAAGGAAGGAAGGAAGGAAGGAAGGAAGGAAGGAAGGAAGGAAGGAAGCACAGGCTGCCGTGGTACACTAGTTGAAAACCACTGATCTAACTTATATTAGGAGTTACCACCCAGTGCCCACAGCCACCATGATGTCCCTGGGCAAGGTCCCCAGTCTCTGAGCTGGTGAAATGCTTTAATACACAATAGGGAGTGTGGAATGAGAAAACAGGTGCAGTGTTTGGGATCCCCCCCCCCTTGTGCCATCAACCTGCAAGCATTTCAGATGATGTCATGGAATCATCCCTCCATTATTTACTCTATAGCTTCCTTTTTATTACAAAGAGCCTCTCCAGCACCTCAAGACAGTGTGTCACTAGAACACCTAATTGGATTCCAAGACCTGAAATATCAGCTTGAGATACTTAATGAGTTTACATGCAGATGAATTGTCCCAGAAGGAATGCAAGTATTGGAAGAAACCCCACATGCTGCAATTTTCTCATAATAAGGCTGCCTTTGTCTTTTGATTATATGTATTTAAAAAGAAATCAACAAGAAGCTCATTTGCAGATAAAGTCTCCCTTCTAATCGAAAATTCAGGCTCTCATTAAATTACGCAGTGCATTCTCTTGTTCTTCACAAACAAGCAAAAGAAAAATAATCCTGCTTTTTGCATTTCCCCCTTGATGCTCACAACACATAGGCACCACTGGAGCAAAACAAAAGAATTTATTAAGAGGCGAGTACAGGCCCATGTCAATCAGACAACGAACACCACAGCTCCTTATGCCCAAAATGACTTAAGTGCCTGAGATAGCACTTTCTTTTAAAAAGACTAAAATTACTGCCAATTGGCTCATTTGGTTCACTCATAGGGAGTGAAAATTGCATTAAGGAAAGGTTGTGAGCCTGGTGTCCTATAGAAGACACAACTCCAGGTATAACTGAGAAAGACTTCCTGAAACCCTGGAGAGCCTTGGCTAGTCAGCACAGATAATATCGAATTAGATGGATCAATGTTCCTAACTGATTCCCAAAGTCATATTTCTGGGTAATTTAGCATTATCCTATTTTTAAAAATGCCTTGTATCACATAATATTTAACGTATAAGTTTTCCTGGAGTTGGAACTGCACCGATACACTTCCAGTGGAAGTGATAACACAATGTGGCAACAGGAATAAAAGTCAATGAACGCATTTAATGTTTTGGATTTTCCGGTCAGTTTTGCCATTTCAGCATAGTTTAACAGCTTAGTTTGCCATTCCTCTCTGGTCGGGACTCTTTCATCTCTCCATCTCTGGGCTAGTAGCATCCTTGCTGCTGTTGTCACATACATAAAAAGTCTTTTCCGTTCCTTTGGAATGTCGGTACCAATTATTCCTAATAAAAAGGCTTCTGGTTCTTTTACAAAAGTTATTTTAAACATTTCCCCCTATTTCATTAGAAGGAGTACTTTCTCTTAATAGCCCCAGTTATCTCAGGCAATAACCAATGATGGTGCACTCCAGTCACATCTGGAGAGCCACAGTTTCCTCATCCCTGCTTCAGGGAATTCTTTCTACATCAGCCTGTCTGTCATGGAACTTGTGCATGTCGTGGACCCGCGTTTACGGCAAAGGAGTCTGAGCGTATTCTAGGAGCGTATTCTAGGGTTTTAGTCCCCATCTTCACCTTTGGACCTGTGTTTCTGTCCCTCAAGGATTGCTGTCTCATCCACTAGTATCTTTATATGAGGGCGAGCAGGCTGCCCCCTGCATGTTGCTTTTATTCTCACTCTTCTTGTCACAGTCTGCCCCGTTCCCAAAACCTTCTGCTCTAAATAATAATAATAATAATAATAATAATAATAATAATAATAATAATTTTTTATTTGTACCCCAGCCATCCGGCTGGGTTTCCCAAGCCACTCTGGGCGGCTTCCAACAAAGATTAAAATACATTAAAATGTCACACATAAAAAACTTCCCTAAACAGGGTTGCCTTCAGATGTTTTCTAAATGTCAGGTACTTGTTTATCTCTTTGGCATCTGATGGGAGGGCATTCCACAGGGCGGGTGCCACTATCAAGAATGCCCTCTGCCTGGTTCCCTATAGCTTTGCTTCTTGCAGGGAGGGAACCGCCAGAAGGCCCTCGGAGCTGGACCTCAGTGTCCAGGCTGAACGATGGGGGTGGAGACGCTCCTTCAGGTATACTGGGCCGAGGCCGTTTAGGGCTTTAAAGGTCAGCACCAGCACACTGAATTGTGCTCGGAAACGTACTGGGAGCCAATGTAGGTCTTTCAGGACTGGTGTTATATGGTCTCGGCGGCCGCTCCCAGTCACCAGTCTGGATTAGTTGTAGTTTCCGGGTCACCTTCAAAGGTAGCCCCACGTAGAGCGCATTGCAATAGTTCTTTACTAGTTCTGCTGCCCATTCTACTAACCATACCATTATTTTCCCCTCCAGCTGGGAACATGACCACTGCTTCCCATTCGTGGGACAAGAGAACAGTCTTGAGTAGAGACTATTTTAATGAGACCCAAGGAGCAAAATAGGCCTAAGCTCCCAGCCATTGCTGTGAGCCTTTCTTAGCATAATGAATAATCCAGCCCTTGGCTTCACATATGTTTGGAAGGCACCTGCAGTTTGATTGAAATGGTGTCTTCTTTTTCTGCCATCACAAAGAGCCATTCCACCTGATGTGGATGTTTTGAGGCTGAATAAATCAGTTTGCACCAGCCACAGGCTATTATTTAAACTCTGTAATGCTGTGTGGGTAAATGAAAATTATTCAATTGTATCCTTTATAGCTTTCTTTGGAAAGAGCACATTCAAAAAAAATTGCAATTGCAGAGTCATTTAAAATAATGCTTTTATAAATAATTGGTTCATCCAGCGTATGTTGGCACAAAATAATTGCAATACTAGAAGTCTTCTGACTTAAAAGAAGGGATAAGGATAGAGGGAGAGATCGGTCAAATGAATTCTCTGACAGCTAGTTTTGATTCCATGCTGTTCAATCAATTCAGAGTATTACTGGCATTTTTTCTTCTTCGAGAGTGTAATTTATGACAACTGCCAAGCTATGCTTTGGTGATTACTAAAAGGACAGATACTGGCACGAGCCATATTTCAACACTGCGGGAATATAAAATGAACTGCTAGAAATGGTCCAGGAGGAATGAATAGCAATAAGACATCAGTGTCATCTGAAAACTGATTTGTGATTGATTTTCAGAGGGCTTAATAATCTGAAGCTTTGATGTATAGTGTTTGGAAAGTTATTAAGTTTGATACAAACGTCTGAAAGTTTAACAAATAAAGATGCAAATAATAAATTCATGCTACAACTTAACTGTTATTCATAGGGGCTCCAGGCACTCAACCTTTTGCTAATAGCATGTCTATTGGAAAATAAAGTTTTGTTGAAATTATCATTTATTATTTATTTATTATTATTTTAATTATTTTTAAATCATTCCAAGCTGGGGTTGATGGGAAGTTGGTTAGAGGTTGGGGGAAGCTGGTTGAAGTTATACCTTCAGCTAAAACAGTGTTTCCCAAACTAAACTTTGATCAATAGCTGGTTTTGGACTACAATTCTTATCATCTTTGACCATTGGTCCTGCTAGCTAGGGATGATGGGAGTTGTAGTACAAAAACAGCTGGAGATCCAGGTTTGGGAAACCCTGAGCTAGAACATCACTAATAACTCGGCACTCAACACGTCAGTACAATTCTATACATTACTGTGACTCCTCTTTCTCCAAATATTCCATCTACAGACACAATAAGTGAACATGTTTTAATAATTACCGCATTTTTCCATGTATAAGACGCTCCCATGTATAAGATGTATTTTTGAGCCCAAAATTAAGAAATAAATAATGGCAACATTCCATGTATAAGACGACCCCCACTTTTAAACTTAAAAAATGAGGGGAGGGGGTATTGTCTTATACACGGAAAAATACAGTACTTTTTAAAACTTAATTCTAATACTCCTAATCCATTCTTTGGGGAACATCAAAGTAGTACAGTCATAACTCAGTTTAAGTACGCTTCAGTTTGAGTACTTTCAGTTTAAGTACTCCGCGGACCCGTCTGGAACAGATTAATCCACTTTCCATTACTTTCAATGGGAAAGTTCACTTCAGGTTAAGAACAGACTTCCGGAACCAACTGTGTACTTAAACCAAGGTACCACTGTATGTGCCATAATGATTGCTTATCACTCAAGTGACTTTCAATCGGCGCTTCAATAATTTTGGGCTGCATTCCTATTTGGACTCAAGTGGACATAAGCATCACTGAGTGCAATGGGTCTAACTTCAGAATAAACATTGTGACGTTAGAGGATTTTCCTGTCAAACCATGGAAGCTTCTTGGTGGGCCTAACAAGATGTGAATAACTGCAAGGAGAGGACAGATGTTCTCTAATAAGGCATCCTCCCATCTTTGACATAATCTAGAGAAAGTCACGCCTGCTTAAATTCTGTTGGGATCGATGGGAGGAGCACTCAAGCCCCTTTTCTTCCAATGGGATGAGTGCATAATCTAGACGGCATCCTTTGCTATTTGAAATTTGCTAGTGGTGTGTCAAGTGCATGAGTGCCTAGCATTTATTCATCCCTGTATGTGTCCCACTGCCTGCTTTGCTGCTTTGTTTCCTTTGTCACCTTGTTTAACAAACAGCAATACTGTAGATTTTGTAAAAGCCCTCTTATTTGTAATGGTTTGCAATGAGGACAGATCTAAACAACAGACAGATCTCTTTCATCGTGCAGTCTAAATCTTCTTTTTTTAATGATTATTATTAATTTTACATATAATCACAATACGTAACATCATATCCTCTTATTAAATCTCTTGGCTCAACCGAGCCTAAACGACTTCCCTCCTTCCCGCCTAATGGTTTACATTTACAAAATTAAATTTTCCATTTTTGCATTTCACTTCCTTTCCTATTCTTGTTATATCATTACTTAAAATTTTAAATTACTCAACCTGAATAGGTAACTAATTCATCTTACAAATCTTCAGATAACCCTGCTAATGATGTTAATTGCTTACCCTTGTCTTTCAAATATAATTTAAATTTGTTCCAGTCATTTTGGAATGCTTGGTCTCGCTGGTTCCGGATTCTTCCCGTCAGTTTCGCCAGTTCTGCAAAGTCCATCATTTTCATCTGACACTCTTCTTTTGTTGGTACTTCATGCTGTTTCCATTTTTGGGCTAATAAAATTCTTGCTGCAGTTATTGCATATAAGAACAATTTTTTATCTTGTCTCGGTATCTCTTTCCCCACTATATCCAGTAAGAAAGCTTCTGTTTTTTTAACAAAAGTGTTTCTAATCATTTTCTTTAATTTATTATATATCATCTCCCAGAAAGCTTTCACCTCTTTACATGTCCACCACATGTGGTAAAAAGTACCCTCCTTTTCATTACATTTCCAACAGACATTTTTTTGTTCTATACATTTTGGCCAATTTAACTGGTGTTAAATACCACAGCAGTCACGAAATTAAAAGATGCCTGCTTCTTGGGAGAAAAGCAATGACAAACCTAGACAACATCTTTAAAAGCAGAGACATCACCTTGCCAACAAAGGTCCGTATAGTTAAAGCTATGGTTTTCCCAGTAGTGATGTATGGAAGTGAGAGCTGGACCATAAAGAAGGCTGATCGCCGAAGAATTGATGCTTTTGAATTTTGGTGCTGGAGGAGACTCTTCAGAGTCCCATGGACTGCAAGAAGATCAAACCTATCCATTCTGAAGGAAATCAGCCCTGAGTGCTCACTGGAAGGACAGATCCTGAAGCTGAGGCTCCAATACTTTGGCCACCTCATGAGAAGAGAAGACTCCCTGGAAAAGACCCTGATGCTGGGAAAGATTGAGGACACAAGGAGAAGGGGATGACAGAGGACGAGATGGTTGGACAGTGTTCTTGAAGCTACAAACATGAGTCTGACCAAACTGCGGGAGGCAGTGGAAGACAGGAGTGCCTGGCGTGCTATGGTCCATGTGGTCATGAAGAGTCGGACACGACTAAACGACTAAACAACAACAACAACAAATACCACCTATACATCATTTTCATCACATTTTCTTTAAGTGTACTGCATGTAGTAAAATTGATACCTCCTTCTATAACCTCTCCCATATTCTAACCAATGTCTTTAGCCCAGTGTATCATTACTGATTTTACCTCTTTATCTGTAGTATGCCATTCCAATAGTCTAAATCTTGCTTAAATCGAGGTTTCTCTTTAAATTGGTTTAATTCATCTTGGTTACTTCACCAAGTTATATCCAAGCATAGCTTCAGGAGAGCACATCAGTGCAGACTCTAGGACAGTCATAGAGTCATAGAATGATGGAGTCGGACGTTATCCCCAAGTCATCTAAGTCAACCCCCTGCAATGCAGGAATCTCAACTTAAAGCACCCATGATAGACGGCCATTCAACCTCTGCTTAAAACCTCTGATGGAGAGTCCGCAACCTCCCAAGGGAAACCATTGCACAGTTGAACAGCTCTTAATGACAGAAAGTCCTTCCTGATGTTTAGTCAGAATCTCCTTTCTTGAAATTTGAAGCCATTGGATCAGGTCCTATCAGGAGAAAACAAGCTTGCTCCCATGTGACAGCCCTCGAGATATTTGAAGATGGTTATCATATTTCCTTTCTCCCCTTTTCCAAGCTCAACATACCTAGCTCCTTCAACCTCTCCTCGTAATAATTACAATACAGTGGGACCTCGACTTACGAGCTACTTGACACCCGACATTTTCGACTTACGAGCGGAAAAAGTAGCCGCGCGCTTACCATTTTTTCGACATCCGAACGGAAAACCCATTCGCGGCTAGATGCGGTTTCCTCGACTTACAAATTTCTCCGTTTCCAATGCATTCCTATGGGAAGCCGCTTTTCCTATGGGAAACTCGACTTACGAAGTTTTCGACCTACAAGTGTGCATTCGGAACGGATTAAATTTGTAAGTCGAGGTCCCACTGTAATTTGATTACTGAAGCTCATAGGAAACCAGGGCAAATGAGCTAGAACTGAGCTGTGAGATTCTGCATTAGCTGAAGCTTGCAGATCATCTTCAGACATAGCCCCATGTTGAGTGAGCTAGCAATCCAAGATTTGACATAGCTTGTGCATAGCTACATCTTATGTGTACCCACAAGATAACCTAGCTGAACGTTAACACCGTGATACTGCTTGCCCATAGTGCATATTGATGTCTGTATTGTGTGGTGTTGGATATGTAAAAGCATCATGTTCTGCCAGCAACACTACATGAAAAGAAGCCAAAGCTGTCACAGAACATAAACTTTGGAAAGGACGCCAAGATGTGTGTGTGTGTTTGGGAAGCTGCTGAATAGTATCCAATTTAAAATGTTCTATTCCACTGAAAAGCCGTGGTTCTGTGAAATTAACATTTGATTCCTTCCAGTGTCTAATTAGGGCTTGCCGATCAGAAGGTCGGCGGTTCAAATCCCCGCGACGGGGTGAGCTCCCGTTGCTCGGTCCCTGCTCCTGCCAACCTAGCAGTTCGAAAGCACAAAGTGCAAGTAGATGAATAGGTACCGCTCCGGCGGGAAGGTAAACGGTGTTTCCGTGTGCTGCTCTGGTTTGCCAGAAGCGACTTAGTCATGCTGGCCACAGGAAGCAGAAGCTGCACGCTGGCTCCCTCGGCCAGTAAAGCGAGATGAGCGCTGCAACCCCAGAGTCGTCCGCAAATGGTTAGGGGTCCCTTTACCTTTACTATACACAGTGCTGAATTTTTGTGTGGAAGACTTCCCAGCTCCTCTGTTACTTTTGGAAAAAAAGAATCTTCTGATAAAGATAGGGTTAAAAAGAAACCTGTCAGCCCTCCTGCCTGTCACGTGGCTTCATTATAACAATCTTTCCTACATATCTATGTCCATAAAGAATTCGGTTGGCCAGAAAGTCTCTGTGGTTTAATGTTGGCTTATTAACCAGGGTCTTGAACAACAATCTGTAGTTGCAGTTTTAACTTGATGGTCTCTGATTTGAAGCAAGACCCTCAAAGCTTGCTTCCAGTCAGTCAGGAGGCCTTCATCCATTCACCACGTTCTTTGCCTTTGCTCTGCATATTTGAGCTGTGAATACAGAATAGGAATAGAGCAGTTGGGTGAGTAGGAGCCAATTCCATGTGGTGGAGAATATTGAAAAATGCCTGAAATACAAATCAAGGATAAAGACCTCTGAAGTTTAACAGCCTCGGAGGAGTCCAGAAATTTCATAACGAAATTGCTTCTAGCAGCCAGGAGCTGTCAGAATGACAAATAGACTAGTCTTTAATATCAGTTTACATACCAGGGCGGGGGGGGGGGGAGAGAGAGAAACAAACAATATTTCTCACTGCAAAATCTGTAGGCATAATGGTTTCCGACTCCTAAGATGACAAAAGTAAAGCGGTCCAGAAGCTAAGACGAAACTTTATCCAGGATCACAGATAACATTGTCGGAAAATCAATACCTGTTGTAAAGCCCCTGGGTCAATTCTGTCGTTTGTCTTAAGAGTTACTAGTCAGATGTCTGGTTAACCAACGGTTTACTACTTGATGCTCTTATCTCTCAGTGTACCATTTTGTGGTGTTGAGATAGTTTTCTCACTGAATTTCACATTACATTGTTTGGGATTTTTTTCCATGGCGTCTGTGACTAGCTGAGGGACAGAGTTCAACATAGCACAACATAGCATCCTAGAGCAACCTTTTTCAGCCGTGGGCTGGTCCACCGTCCATCAGACCATGTGGTGGGCCAGACTATATTTTGGGGGGGGGGATATGAACGAATTCCTATGCCCCACAAATAACCCAGAGATGCATTTTAAATAGAAGCACATTCTACTCATGTAATAACACGCTGATTCCTGGACCGTCCGTGGGCCGGATTGAGAAGGCGATTGGGCCGCATCTGGCCCACGGGCCTTAGGTTGCCTACCCCTGCTGCAGACATTGGGAAGCTTTAATGATTTGCAGTTAATGGATGCCGCGTGCTGTAGTTGAATGCTGAGTATTTATTTCGTGAGTGCATAAATGCAATGCATTGTAATATTTACAGAGAAGCAATACAACATGTATGTGTATACTGATTTTCCCTTTCAGAAAAGCTGAAAATGCTAGGTGATGGCAAAGTTTGTATATGTTGCAAGTTACCTGTACAAAAGCAGAGAGCATGTCATTGGGGGAACTGAGGCAGACAAATCAATTTACTTGGCTTGTATGTCCAGGGAGGGGGAGGGGAGATGAGGAACTACAGTTCTCATGTTCAATCTGTGGGCGACCCCACAAATAACCCAGAGATTCATTTTAAATAAAAGCACACATTCTACTCATGTAAAAACACGCTGATTCCTGGACCGTCCATGGGCCAGATTGAGAAGGTGATTGGGCCGCATCCGGCCCCTGGGCCTTAGGTTGCCTACCCCTGTTCTAGAGCATTGTCAAAGGTAGATCCATCTGGGAGGTGGACCAAACGGCCATTGATTTGAAACCACATCCCTCTCTTCTAGACACAGACATCTATCCATTGCAGTGCACTGGCTCTTACGGGACTGACAATGATATTTTAATTTTTAATACATTTTATTATTCGTTTAGGTGGAGTCTTATATTTAATTTTACTTGTTAGCTGCATTGACGTGGGAAGGCATGCTACAGATGCAATAGAAAAACATAATAAAAAAGGTTGCATGGAGGTATACGATCACGTTATTTAAATGAGAGAAATGAAACAGCCCACACTTCTGCAAATCGTGCCCATTGCAATTCTGTCCTGCCCCGGGGGGATGTGGCAGGCAGGGGGAATCTCATTAGAAGTCCATGCCTTTGTCTTTTTGGCATCAGCAAAAATCAGTTGCTTGTTCTGTCTGATTCTTTTTCAATTATGCTCAAGGGCTTGATAATGGAGGAAATGTTTACAGTACATGGGTCCTTCATTAGACAAAAAGAGCCACTTAGCTTCACGAGGTATAATTGACGTCCTTCCTGCCACTTGTCAGAGAATATTTGGCATCGCATGTAGGTGCTATAGAAAGAAGGAATCTGTTTATATGTTTGTGTAATGTGGCTGAGTTTGCATGTGGTGCTAAACTAGGGAAATGCCAGCCCGGGTCCTCTCCTTTTGTCCCCTTCCTCTCCTCTCCCTTTTCCTGCTAGAGCTCAAGCTCACTGCCAGATCACTGGGCTTCCATGCTTCTCTTTCTACCCTCCCAGCGCAGAAGCAGTGTGAACTGCCAGTGGCGGGGCAGGTTGGAGGCTGCAATGCTTCTGAAAAACAAGTTGCTGGGTACCACAGGAAGGGAGACCGTTCTTGGGCTTTGGTCCTACCTGAGAGTTTCCCACTTTGAGAACAGGACGCTGGACTAAATGGGCCCCTGGCCTGATCCAGCAGGCTCTTTTATGTTCTTTAAAGAGAAGGTGGGGTGGGAGGTGATGATCTTAAGAGAGAAATGCCTGTCCATGCAAATATGTCAATAGCATTCAGCATTGTGGCCAAGCATTGAGAGATTCCAAGATCTGGACCTCCTCCTCCTCCTCCTCCTCCTCCTCCTTCTCTGGCGATCACTCATAGCCGAGTAAGATTGTCTTCCATGAACACGGTCTTAACTGAGTTCATAAGTGACTGTGGAGGCCAATTCTGGTTCCACACTGGGGACATAGGTTTCCGGGCAGGAGTTGATCACAGTGAGGGTTTGCCAAGCGTGCCTTCCTTTTAGTACGTTTCTCCCTTTCGTCCTGAGTTCGAGCGTCTTCAAAGTCCACGACACCTTTGGTAAAGGCTGTTCTCCAATTGGAGGACTCGCAGGCCAGTGTTACCCAGTTCTTGGTGTTTATACTACATTTTTTAGTATATACTACATTAGATTTGCCTTGAGAGAGTCTGGACCTCTTTTGTTGACCACCAGCATTACGCTTTCCACTTTAAAGTTCAGAATAGAGTCGTTGCTTCCATGCTCCTCTCTGCTAGTGCAAGTGCAGAGAGGCAAGCCAGCAGTGGTGTAGCGTGGGTTGCCAGTGTCCAGGGCTGTGCAGAGGGGTGAGTGGGATGAAGGAAGGGAAATGGACAGAGTACACATGCACATTCAGCAGCCTAACAGTGTTGGTGTCACCCAGGAGACCACAGCCACAGAGACAAGAAGAGTCATTCTATTGTCATCCTGGTTTGCATGGAGCAGCCCTGGGTGTTGAAAGTTTGCGGCCCCTAACAATTTTGCGCCAAGGGCAACTGCCCCTGTGGCAACCCACTTCAAGCCATTGTGTTCCACTCCAATCATGCAATTGTGCAAGATTCTCTGATGGACATAGTTTCTCCTTGAACAAACATACTTCTCCATACAAGAGACTCATGGGGTTTTAATGACCTTTCCATCATGTTTTGTCATTCTAACAAGGGTATGAAGGTAGTGGCATAAGCTATTATATTTAGTAGTTGAGCATTTCGAGATGCATATCCATTTCATTAACTTCTGAGAGTATTATTTTTACCCTTAATCAATAAGTTTTATGATCCCCAATTCTCTGGTGGTCGGCTACAGATGACTTAGCCATCAACTCTCTTGTCTTTGCACGCTACGCTTGGGCAATTATGCCGTATTTAGTGACTGAAAGCATAAAATCGTTTGAAAGCCCGTCCTTCCTATGTGTGGCGTAATTGCTTCCAGCTTATTCAGCGCTTATTGAATTAGTATTGAAAAGATCATTTCATGCTTGGTTAAGTGGTAAATCCAATTCATTTGCTAGTGAGACAAAGTAACAAATCTGACTTTAACAGTGTTAATTGTAAGGCAACAACAAAAAAAGCAAGAACAGCTAACAAAGGTAAATTAATTTGTTTTTATTTTGCTACAAATCTGACCTTTCACTTGTCATGTTTGAGATAATGCTGCAATTGCTATTTGTTTAATTATACACTTTGGTAATGATCCAGCCAAACCTTAGTAGGTTGCATAACCCTTGATTCCCATGGGAGACAGTTAAGGATATTCTTATATCTCCCACTAAAACAACAGATCTTAGAAGTGATTTCCATTTGCTGGATCATGACCTTTATAGTTGGAACGGGGAAACATACAGTACCAATAAAGTGACATTGTGTACAACTAAAGTTCATTTAATATAAATCACATAGTATTCAAGGCAGCCGGGGTGGGTGGGTGAGTGTAGAAACTATATATAATATTGTTCCATCTGTATTGAAACATATTGTAAATCTTCCCAGCTTCTTTAAGTCGTCCTGGGTTTGTAGTTTAATTAACTGATTCCCAACTCTCAAAGTCCAGTCCTCTAAAGACACCATGTTCTGGGTTTTCTGTATCTTAGTTATTTTAGTCTTTGCAGCGATAATTAGATTAGAAACCATTTCCGCCTTTCATTTTCTAACATCTTATTTATAATATCCAAGAAGTCTTAACAATGGACCCACAGGCAATTGAAACCGCGCAGCTCTTTGGTCTCATTTGTATAACTTAATTCCAGAACGTGTGCACATCACACTCAGCGCCCCCAAAAATGAAAACTTCCTTCGCTGACCACACTTCATGCAATGGTGTGAAACATAATAAAATTTCATAGGTGTCAGATACCACTTACACATAATATTTTAATGATTACTCTTAAAGTTAGAAGATATGCACTCCTCCTGCAGTGGAGATTCCTCAAATCTTATTCCTTAGCTCTTTTAAATTATTCCCCTTACAAGGTATCAGAGGAAGGTAATAGATTATTTTAGAAGCTTTTTTTTTTTTAAAAAAAAGGCTAGGATCCTTTCTCAGTCTCTAGCTTAATGTTTAAAAAAGACACAATTTATCTCTGTCTGTAGTAGTAGTAGTAGTAGTAATAGGCTCGGGTGGCAGTTAGGCATTGGAATATGCAGGGCCATCTTAAGCATATCTGGCGCCATGGCGCCATGGTGCAAAGATCCCTCCAGCACACACACACACACCCGTTTCCCAGCGCAGCATGGCTGCCGCGGGCACAGCAGCGTGGTGCCCCCTGGCGGCCCGGCGCCCTGGCGCATTGCGCCACCCAGCCTTGCCTTAGGGCCGGCCGTGGGAATATGTATTTGTCTGGTGTGTTTGAGGACTGGTTGTGGCCATCATCCAACCCTCCTCTTTTAGGGGTATCCCGTTAAGGGGATCCGGGGGTCGTGGATCCCATCCGATGCCCTGTTGGTGGCTAGGGCCATGGCACGACCCCTGGTGACCGCAGGGGAAGCTTTCAGTTGTATTTGCATCAACAGGCTCCTCCCACTGGTTGTTAACCTTATATGACTCCCTGCTGAGCGGGCTGGAGTCATGCTTGCTCGTGTGTCCAATGCCTAAGCCAATACCTCTCACTTGCTCTAACCAAGGTTCTGGTATCTGAAGAAGTGTGCATGCACACGAAAGCTCATACCAAAATAAAAACTTAGTTGGTCTTTAAGGTGCTACTGAAGGAATTTTTTTATTTTGCTCTAACCAAAAAGTTGTGGCCTTATTTTACCCACTAACTTAAATTCATGTGTCACTGTGTCTTTATTTCTCGTGGGGGGTGTCCTCAAACCATAATAATAATAATAATAATAATAATAATAATAATAATAATAATAATAATAATAATTGCCCTGACTTTAAAAAGTGAAAGAAAAAATAGAAACATACTTTGCACCTGAATCACAACCTCATAAAAGATTGTTTTGTCTGACAAAGTGGCATGTTTTTGAGGAACTACCTTAGTCCTATTGACAAGTCTTATTTTAAAATTGCCTAGTTCCCGTTCCCCATTGCAATTAAAATGTCTGTTACAGGGCTCAGTGGGGCAGCCAGCTCATGCAGCAGGATGGGGGACAATTGGGGACAAAGGGAGGGGACTTCAGTGAAAGAGGAGGGGCTGGAGCCAGGGGGTGCCATTTTGTGTTTTGCCTCAAACAGCAAAACAGTCCAGCCCAGCCCAGCCCAGCCCAGCCCAGCCCTGGTCTGCTGTCTAAACTCCAGGTAAATAGTGAAATGCTTGGGGTCAATTTACATCTATACTTGTCCCAGATCAGGCATCCCCAAACTTCAGCCCTCCAGATGTTTTGGACTTCAATTCCCATCTTCCTTGACCACTGGTCCTGTTAGCTAGGGATCATGGGAGTTGTAGGCCAATACATTTGGAGGGCAGCAGTTTGGGGATGCCTGTTCCAGATCTTTGCAGCTGTTAATGAAAAAGCTTTCTGAATCCCCACCCCCTTATTTCTGGAAGGCTGTAGGCTTCTATTTCTTATTTGCAGCAGGATGCCTATATCCTCTGGCTCAAGATTATGCCATTAAAAGCTAAAATCAAAGATGCTAACAGTGATGCACAATACATTACATCAGGGGATTCCATTCTGCTTTCCTGCTTACCTTTTGAATAATCCAATAAATAAGTCTAGACTTTTTTTTTTCAAAAAGCTGCTCAATTGAATTTTAAGTGCACACTGTTCCAGCTAATATCTGAATATTTCTTTGCTAGACATGTTGCTGCTTAAGAGCCCAGAGTGGTAGGCCAATAGCTGGAAACCTTGAGTTTTTGAATAAGATACCCATCGGCACTTGATGAGAAAACTGGGTAAATGTAGTCCGTATGGATGTGCAGAAACAGCAAATTGACAGAGGCAGAATGCTGAGAGGTTTTATTATTATTATTAAGTCATTTTTATTAAATTTTCACTTTAACAATCCAATCATATCACATTAATTATACAAATTATAGAAATACATATCGATTAATCCAAATATTCTGCCAAATTATTTATTTATTTTTGCTTCCCATGCTTCAGACTCGGAGAGTTCTAATCATCATAAATTACTGCCTTTCTAATCAATATAGTCCATATCCTTTCCAATAATTCTGTTATTATCCTTCAACCTTCTACAGCCTCTGATATATTCCCACAAGCGAGTTTAACCAAGCATATCTATTTCTGTGTAGTGATTTTATGTCTATGGTTCCCTTCCATAAATTCCATAAGTTTGCAGTGTCTCCTCACGTGCTGGAATTTTTGCCGAATCCATCCGAGAGTCTTATCATTGCTGGCAGCCGCCATCTTCAGACAGTTCCAATAAATCAAGTCCACGTGTCTGCTCTTTAATTTCTCAAAACCAGGTACAAATTATAGTCTTTTCAGGAAAGGCCAGCCAAGTCAAAACTGAAAACACACATCCAATGACATGACTCCCTTGCATAGCTGCCAAGTTTTCCCTTTTCTCGCGAGGAAGCCTATTCAGCATAAGGGGAAATCCCTTATGCTCCCTTGCCCTATGACTGTTTGTCTGTAACCCAGTTTACTTCAAAATGGTGGATTCCCTAATTAAAACTGCGTCACATCCCACAAATCTTATTGAAACCGTCCACAAGGAATTTTAACAAGCTCCAGCTGCTGATGTTTATTTAGGGAACCTTTGATCGTCTTCCAAGCATATCAGATAATAAAAACCTTAATTGTATATATTGTCATTTCCACACAGTTTATATTTTAAATGCCATATTATACCAACGAATTCCCAACTTTCCATTTCTCGCTTGTTATGGATGTTAAAAACGGTTCTTCCAGGGGAATTTTGTTAAGTAAAATCTTAAGGCATAATTTAAAAAAGAGTCTCCCTCCCCTTTCTGTTCCATCCGACATACCACTCTGTCTCTGGTGTGATGTTTCCTCAAGTCCTCTTATCTCCTCAGTGCCTGGGTTGTTGGCAGAATCTTCCCCCTCCTCGTCCGAAGCATGTCCATTATTTAAATCCAATTTTTCATCTTAAATCATGGAACTTGACGGCGCTCGCGGGGACAGCGTCCCGGAGATCCAGACTATCTCGGGGACTTTCCATCCAGTGTCCCCCAGCCCCTCTTTCTTTCCGAATTCGGGACCGAGTTAAATGGGCATCTCCGGATGAGACTGCATCTCCCCCTCTCCAGGGAGATTTCGGGAGGCTGCTTACTCCCATAACAGCCTCTAATTACCCCTTGATGTCGGAACGATGGAATAATCAGCCATCTTCCATTTCACCTCAAGCGGAAGTCCAGAATGCTGAGAGTTTGCTAAAGTTTATGGGCCTCTATGGCATTTTTCTTGGGATCTGATGTGGGCTAGCAAACCGGCCGTCTTCTTTGGGTATGTTCTCGTTGCCTCTTTCTTCTATATTTGCAAATGAAGCAAAAACATAGGAACCTAGGAAGCTGCCTTATACCAAATCAGACCTCTGGTCCATCCAGCTCAGTATTGTCTATACTGATTCACAGCAGTTTCCCAGAGTTTCAGACACTGAGTCTCTCCTAGCTGGAGATGCTTGGGATTGAACTTGAGACCTTATGCCATTGAGCTGTGGAGATTCCTGAAATGCTACAGATACTTTCAGCTTCCAATGCTTTCTCACCCAAAGTAAATCAAACCTAGGTAATGCTGCTGCTGGAAAATTCAGGGCTCGAATAAGGGGTGGGGTAGGGATGAAGAACTAGTGCACAACAATACACTATGGACATCTCAGCTTTTTAAGCCCCATTACACAGAAATACATGTCCTAATACATGTCAACGGTTCCATTCAAAGGCGACTATGGGGTTGCGGCGCTCATCTCATTTAAGGCCAAGGGAGCTGGCATTTGTCCAAAGACAGCTTTCTGAGTTATGTGGCCGGCACGACTAAACCGCTTCACCCACAATGGAACACCGTGATAGAAGCCAGAGCGCATGGAAACGCTGTTTATCTTCCTGCCACAGCAGTACCTATTTATCTACTTGCACTTTGATGTGCTTTTGAACTCCATGGGTTGTCATTACGTTTGCAGTTTTTAATGTATTTTTAATCTTTTGTTGGAAGCCACCCAGAGTGGCTGGGGAAACCCAGCCAGATGGGCGGGTTATAACTAAATATATTATTATTACTATTATTATTATTATTTCCCACCTGATCAGCACACCTTCACTCACCAGGTTAAGCTTCATGTTTGCCACGTGAAAAGCACTCCAGCTCTGCCAGTTCAGAACTTTTAAGTGGTGTCGGTGGGGAAAGAAGAGCCCCGCGTTCTTCCCTTTCGCAATTTATCTCCAGCCCTCTTTCCACCATTTGTCTAATCTTCCCTTACTGTTAGGAGGGAGGGAGGAGAGAAGATTAGCTGCCAGGAATAGCGATAACAGGAGATAAACAACTGAAGGATGGAGCTTTAGCTGGCAGTTCCCCTTTACCTATCGGTGTGTCAACCTCCGTTAGTTTTCTGTGTCTCGAGAGGGAACCTTCAAAGGTAGAGCCAGACTGTTTCTCATGCTGTAAAAGTAATGTATAGTCTGATTCCCGCAGTTGAAGAGTTGCCACCAAGAAGGTTTCTCTGTATGTTACATGGATAGTATCGACAAAAGGGATTATTCCTGTCAGGCTTAGAGATAGCAAAGGAGCAAAAAATCTGTAAGGTATATAGAAGCATTCACAGCCTGGTTCCATATATTTTTTGCCTATTAGCACCATCATTATTATTATTACTATTCAAATAATAATCAGTCTCAAGGCAACTTAAAGGCATTTAAAACATACAAGCTACAAACCTCCTCCTTCAGACTGAACCCATTAAGAACAGGTTGGACACCCCTCATCCAGGAAGTGATCTCACCACAACAAAGGAAACCATGCAAAGTCTTTCTTTCAGATTGCCGTGATTTTGCTGAGAAAACCACATCCAGAATATGCCCTGCTGTACTCTGGTTTGAAGGCATTTTGGGACAAGCACATGGTTTTCATGGTACCCATGAAGTCATGGAAGCTACCCCAGGCAAGGCAGCCTTGATGTGAATGTTGACACCCCCAAAGAAAAACAACTAATAGCTGGGAGCTCTTCAACACTATGTTTGAGAACACCTTTGTCAGCTCACATAGGGAGAAAGCTGAGCAACAGGGGTTGGGGGTTGGTACACTAGCAAAATCCCCAATCTTTCCTGTTGGCCCTGAACTAGATGTAGAAATTCTGGATTTTCAACAGACAGGGAGCCTGGAAAGGGAGAGAGGTGGTATTCCCATAGACCCCAGCAAAACCCTCAAAAAGCCTGGCTCTCAAGTCTATTGGTTCTGAACCAAATATTCAGGTGGATTTAGCAGGAAGAGACTAGCTCAGCCTTGCTCTCCCACCTAGGTCTCGGTCAGCCCTCACCTACTACTATAAAGTGGATCTCATTGTGTACCAATTAAGCACAGAAACAATCACCAAGAGACTTGAGGACTGACTAATAGGACAGCCACCAGACTTCTTGGTGAGATGAAGATCTGACCACTGTTTGTTCCTTGACCACCTTACGTGGCCTACCATCCTCTCACTACCAGTGACTACATGGTCCCCCCCCCAACTCCCCATAGGTGCCAAGTTCCGGATTGAAATATCCGGAATCAGCAGCGCCGCGGCACCGGAAGTCACTTCTACACACTTCCGGACATGCGTAGAAGTGACTTCTGGCACCATGGACATTTTGGAAATGGGCACAGCAGCATCGGAAGTTGCTTCTACGCATGTCCGGAAGTGCGTAGAAGCGACTTCCGGTGCCGGCGCGGCACCAGAAGAACATGGCCGCCAGCAGGAGCTCCATAATCTGGGAGGAATACGGGGTACTTTGCCATTCAGGACACCTGCGGGAAACGGTAAGAAAATACGGGGGTTCCCGGGGAAAATGGGGTACTTGGCAGCTATGCAACTCCCCCGCAATTGAATCCCATATCCTCCTTCCAGGCATCTGACAAAGCCCCTTCAAAACCAGCAGAAGAAGAGACCCACTGAAGAAGAACACTACACCATAAATATTCAACCCCAGCAACAATGTTAGAAGGGGGACCCATGCCCTTACGTCACCCCCCCTTTCTTTGGTGTCACTGCTGCTGAGGGCACTACCACTTGTGTTGAGACTGGCAGATAAGAGCCTTCTCCCAGAATTAGGGCTCAGTCGGCTCATGATTGTCAGCCAGCCTGGAGGCAGCCTCTGGCTAGTGATGTCAACAGCAAAGTCCTGGGCACAACAAAGGCATGGCAGCAACTGCAGAATGGGACCAAGGTGGAACAAACAGCCCACTTGCTCCGTAGGCCATCCCAGCTGTTGCATTTGCTACTTCTGGGACACAAATCCCACCAAGTTCAGTGGCGCTTGTTCCCATGTAAGTTTACATGGGATTCCGGTCTTAGGCATTGGAGGTAAAAACGCAACATCTGGAGTGATTGCCCCAAACCAAAAAAGAATCATTTGCAAATCCAGGAACGCTCTTGCTGACGTGTTCTTGGCAACCCACCAGCATCAGAAGACAGACTGTCACAATTTCTCTCTGGCTGTTTTCAGCTACATGCATAGCTAACATTTGCAAAAAGATTCTGTTTGTCTGATAATGTCCCCCGCTTCTTTCAGATTCCTTTATTATTCAAAGATGCCATTCCTCTCTTGATTCTGCATCGATAGCGCCAGACAGTGCACGTTTGTGAGTGGATGTTGTTTGTTTTAATGGCCTGGAGAATACAAAAGTTCCGTCTCTGGAATGGCGCCCCATTGCATTAGGATTGCTTATGCTTCTAGTTCCATGAGAAATGGGTATTGAATCATGTGGTCTGGACTGGAAGAATGGCCTTTGTTGCACGGGTGCTGGCAATATAACTGCGTCTTGTGCTCTGTTTGGAGTGTTCCGCTTTTCTGTACGTGGCATAAGGCTGGTGTGCTTAAGGGAGATTGTTCATAGTGGGGGAGTATACATGGCAATAAAGAGCTTTTGCCAGTGATTAAAGCCAGCGAAGCAAAGCTGAGAAACACAAAAGCTGTTTACTGTTAAATACATCTCAGCATTACCCAAGAAGCCTTGCTTGCCAAATCACAAGATTAAGCTTGAATAAAGGAGGCAGAGTGGCTGGTGTCTCCAAAAACGTGAAGGTGCTTCAAGTCTAGCGATGGGCAAATCTGTCCATTTCAGTTCCTCCTCTTTCCCGTCTTAAGGTCAATTCTCTGCATTTCCACATCTTGTTTGCAAATATCTTTTTTTAAAGCTGTCATGAAAATCCATTAGTACGTCAGTGTGAATTTATCCGAGTGCACACATTTGTGTGTGGAGTTTTGCCGAATATGTGCTGTGAAGGAAATGGGATGTTGTTAGGTCTAGTTTGGATGCTATGGGGTTAATTTATTAAAACTTGATGGGTCCAGAGATCAACTTGGAAGCTGGTTAAATCGTTGAGAAAGATGCAGATTGCAAATAGGCTGTGTTTGCTGTTAAGAGAAAGGGGTGGGGGAGACTGTTTAGCTTCCCTGTGTTTGGGAGTCATGCAGCCAGAGGGTAAATTGGGGAACCAGGTAAAAGGATGAACAGATCAAGGCAGGTCTCAGGATAAAGACAAAGGAACACATGCCAGCTGAAGGGTGCAAGATATGGCAAATCAGGCATATGTCTTAGCTCTCGGGACTGTGTCTAGCTAGGGAAAACTGGATTGCATTTAACCTACATTTATTTGGCTGTGCTTTTGCTCCAGTTGGGAAGAATGCTTTATGTGCATGTAACTATTCCGATGCTGCTGTTGTTTTCGCCTAAGAGCTTCTTCTTCATCCTTTTAGTAACTTTTAATCTTGTTTTATAAAACTTTTGTGGTCTCCTGTTTAAAGTGCCAAGTTCTATACTACCTTCAGAGCTCTCAAGGACACACAGAAGAAGTTTTAAGCTGATGGAAAACAGCCAGGAGTAAATACTATAATACTTTTACCTGGTGGCAGTGAGAGAGACTGCTTTGGCTCGCCTCCTCATCATGGTATATGCCCTGGGATCCCTTGATAGGCAAACTTTTGCAAAGCACATTTTCCACAATGTACTGCATTTTCCGTAGGTCATTTTCCCCAAATATATGCATTTGTATGTGCACATTACCTTAGAATATGCATTTTTGCATGGCCACTGCAAGATTCAGAGAAGTGTAAATTATGAAGATGCCTGTATTTCGGTTCGCATATTGTTCTGGAAAGTGCAAAATATCCGCCTTTAAATGTGAACTGAATTGTAATTTCTCTCCCCCCCATTCCTTATTCAGATCCCCCTCATTCTGCTATCCCTAACTTCTCCACCAATAGAATCCATTCCTATCCGATTCAATGGGATGATCCAGTTGACATTGTGCAGTTGGACTTTCAAAAAGCTTTAAGATATCCTCAACAAAAGTAGGAAGAACCTCAGGCCTGGGGGCCAAATGCAGGCCTCTATCAGGCCCTCAGCATTCTCCTCAGGTCATGTTTTTCATACCCTTCTTGAGACTTCTCGCCTAGCTGGAATGTGTCCTTGAACTCTGAACTCTTGCTTGCCTGCATAGATGATATTATTTTATTTTATTTTATTTATTGAATTTGGATACCACCCTATACCCAAAGGTCTTAGGGCTGTTCACAGAACAAAAAATAGAGAGGGGTGTGCAAGCTTACGTAGAAATTAACCTAGCATTTAAGGTAAAATTCACATTCATTGCCTCACACACTTTTCCCTCTGATGCTTGCTCACCACTGGTGCATAACCCACAGAAGGTTGCCCAGAAAGTGATGGAGTTGTTTGGCCAAAACAACAGGTAATGCCAAATTTGCGGTGAGCACTGTCACCTGCTGATCTTTTTCTTTTCTTTTAAACAAATCTTTATTGGTTTTTAAACAAATACAGATACAATAGCCATGCTGCACCCCACACCTTCAATGAGAGGCCGCCCTTTCTTACCTTTGTCCTTGAAGGAGGTAAGGAAAATAGATAATCCATTTACTTAGATTAGTACTGTTGGTGTGGAGAATCATGGAGCAAAACCCTGGCCCCTGATCTTTTAACATCAATGCTGAACACCGGGGAAGAGAGGTTTTCATCAGGACCACAATATGCAGAGTTGGGGGGGGGGTTAAGCTTTCCGTCTCCAGCCATCGCCCTCCCCCAAACCATTCCCCAGTGCGGCAATTCCTGTCAGGGACCATGCTGAGGAGGGCTGCACAGAGGAGGAATGTTCGGAGCGCCCCCCCCCCCCCGGATCCTGAATCTTCCCAGGAGCAAGAGGACAGTATAGATTTGGAACAGTGGTTTGCAGAGGGGCATAGTTCAGAAGGCAGAAGCTGGGAAGTACTGGATGGGGAACAGCAAGGAGGAGGAGAACTAGGAGAGAGAGAGTTAACAGACTCACTGTCGCTTGAAAGTGTTCATCTGCTCAGCCCAAGAGCAGGTAATGTGGCAGCAGAGAAAGCACAGTGGTTACGAGATCAGGTTACCTAGTGACGTGGGTGACTAGGGATGAAGTGGGTGGAGCCCTTAATTGGGATCACATTCATTCCTAGAAATGGATTCTTTGTTCTCTCGCTGTGATCATTAAAGTTCCTTTTCCCCCCAAATAATATTTATTCATTTTCAAACACTACAAAATACAAAAAATCGCAAAAAAACAAAAAGACACCAAAAAAGACAAAACATAAAAAAGAAAAACATATCAATTCTAACATTTTTACTTGACATTGTAGACTTCCTCAATTCCCCCCTCACTGGGTCCATTTTTAAATCCAAATTAAGCAATTTTCATATTATATCTTAAATCATTCTAACACATTTTTTCATCATCTCTCAACTATTTCTATTCTAGAAACATCAACTATCCTAAACCTATAATTCATCAATTAATCCAAATCTAAATTTATTTTCCTATCCATCTATCTTCTATTTCCCCCCCTTAGCCTAAAATTTATTCCCAAAAATTTTCCATAAATTCAAATAATACTTCGTCTATCCTTATAACATTTAAACACTTAAATCTAATTCAGCCCCCCCTCCCCTGGACTCAGGGTCTCCCAGATGCTTCAGCCAGTTCCATAGGTCGTTCCAGTTCCGGACCATCTTAATCAATCAGAAAATAACATCCATTATTACTCCTCACCCCACTCCCACTCTGTCACAACCTATCCACCACTCTTCCTTCTTCGTCCCCTGCTGCCTCCCCAGTTCTCGATCATTAAAGTTTCTAACTCTTAAGAAGACTCATTTTCCTTTGTTCTGCTTATCTACTGCCAAAGGGGAGGGGAGAGAGCTGATTCTCTGAAGCCTGACAATTACCCTTAGATAAAAAAGAAATTTTGCCATCCTTCCTCACTTGCTGCAGTCCTCTCAGTTTTGAACGCCAGTGCTTCATGCTGCACATTTGATATAATGTGTACTCCGGCCCAGAGACTTCATGGAATCAAGTGTTGTTGCTTTTTGTTGTTTTTAATGGAGCGGGTGTCTCATATAGTACCAAAGAAACTTTCCAGTGTAATTGCTCTGGATGAAAGGGATAGGAATCCCTTGTTCAAATTGATGCAGAGGCTCCTTGCAGCTGTTGTTCCAGCCGTTATTTCCTTTGTCTCATGCTTGCAGTTCTTCTCCTATGAAGAGTTATTTCCATGCCTCGTGCTATTCCTTATAGCATCTCCTTTTCTATTCCACTTCAAAGGGTCTGTCTAGAGGAGGATACTGGGGCTTGAAGGAGAATCAGAGTGTGAGACTAATAATCTGGAGGTTTTTGGAGCTGCAGAGCCTCCAACATTTCTCTAATGAAAATAGGGAACGTTCGAAGAAAAGCAGGACATTCCAGGATTGGATCAGAAACCAGGGTGGCTTCTGTAAATCCAGGACTGTCCCTGGAAAAGAGGGACACTTGGAGGATCTGAAGTTGCTGTGACTACCAGTACCTGGAAAGAGAAGCTTTTACTTGCCATGGTGTTTCTTATTTGATTCCTCCCCACAGATGGATAGCTACCAGTATGGGTAGCTGTTACCGTAAGAGAAGAACTATCCATCTTGTATGACCATCTGCTTTTGGAGAAGATGAGAGCTGCTTCAGATGTTACTTTTCGGATGCTTGCATTTTTAATTGGCCTTCTACGAAAACTGAAATAGAGATGAATCTGCTAATCTGAATGTTCATATGTATGCTCCATAACTGCAACTGCAATAGCATACACAATTACACAGAACTTACACTTGGGCATATGCATCCGAACCTCTTACGCAGGGGCTGTTGTCATTTATACAACCGTCCTAAATTCACCACATATGCAAACACCCCGAATCAACAGAATTCAAAAGTGCTTTTATTTTGGCTATTTTCTACTGTTTTGTCCTCCTCCACCTCTGCACCTCTAATCCCTCCCCAAAAAAATGTGCAGCTGTGAATCCTGTTATCTGGGTCACCCCATGAAAATAGTTGGCAGGATACATGCTGAATGTTGCCAAGATATAGGTGTCATGCATTTCCCCCCAATCATAGCTTATTGCATTTCTAAACTATAGCAAGCAGTGACACTCAAGATATCGTTTTTCTTTCTTTCTTTCTTTCTTTCTTTCTTTCTTTCTTTCTTTCTTTCTCGGAAGACAGAAGTTGCCTCATTCATTAGCAATGGCAAAAAAATGATATATTCCCCCCAAAATAGGTAAAAAATATAATTCCTCCTAAACATATGTTGTTGTTGTTGTTGTTTAGTCGTTTAGTCGTGTCCGACTCTTCGTGACCCCATGGACCATAGCACGCCAGGCACTCCTGTCTTGCACTGCCTCCCGTAGTTTTGTTAAACTCATGTTCGTAGCTTCGAGAACACTGTCCAACCATCTTGTCCTCTGTCGTCCCCTTCTCCTAGTGCCCTCAATCTTTCCCAACATCAGAGTCTTTTCCAAGGATTCTTCTCTTCTCATGAGGTGGCCAAAGTATTGGAGCCTCAGCTTCACGATCTGTCCTTCCAGGGAGCACTCAGGGCTGATTTCCTTAAGAATTGATAGGTTTGATCTTCTAGCAGTCCATGGGACTCTCAAGAGTCTCCTCCAGCACCATAATTCAAAAGCATCAATTCTTCGGCGATCAGCCTTCTTTATGGTCCAGCTCTCACTTCCATACATCACTACTGGGAAAACCATAGCTTTAACTATACGGACCTTCGTCGGCAAGGTGATGTCTCTGCTTTTTAAGATGCTGTCTAGGTTTGTCATTGCTTTTCTCCCAAGAAGCAGGCGTCTTTTAATTTCGTGACTGCTGTCACCATCTGCAGTGATCAAGGAGCCCAAGAAAGTAAAATCTCTCACTGCCTCCATTTCTTCCCCTTCTATTTGCCAGGAGGTGATGGGACCAGTGGCCATGATCTTGGTTTTTTTGATGTTGAGCTTCAGACCATATCTTGCGCTCTCCTCTTTCACCCTCATTAAAAGGTTCTTTAATTCCTCCTCACTTTCTGCCATCAAGGTTGTGTCATCTGCATATCTGAGGTTGTTGATATTTCTTCCTGCAATCTTAATTCCTGCTTGGGATTCATCTAGTCCAGCCTTTCGCATGATGAATTCTGCATATAAGTTAAATAAGCAGGGAGACAATATACAACCTTGTCGTACTCCTTTCCCAATTTTGAACCAATCAGTTGTTCCATATCCAGTTCTAACTGTAGCTTCTTGTCCCACATAGAGATTTCTCAGGAGACAGATGAGGTGATCAGGCACTCCCATTTCTTTAAGAACTTGCCATAGTTTGCTGTGGTCGACACAGTCAAAGGCTTTTGCATAGTCAATGAAGCAGAAGTAGACGTTTTTCTGGAACTCTCTAGCTTTCTCCATAATCCAGCGCATGTTTGCTATTTGGTCTCTGGTTCCTCTGCCCTTTCGAAATCCAGCTTGCACTTCTGGGAGTTCTCGGTCCACATACTGCCTAAGCCTGCCTTGTAGAATTTTAAGCATAACCTTGCTAGCGTGTGAAATGAGCGCAATTGTGCGGTAGTTGGAGCATTCTTTGGCACTGCCCTTCTTTGGAATTGGGATGTAGACTGATCTTCTCCAATCCTCTGGCCATTGCTGAGTTTTCCAAACTTGCTGGCATATTGGGTGTAGCACCTTAACAGCATCATCTTTTAAAATTTTAAACAGTTCAGCTGGAATATCATCACTTCCACTGGCTTTGTTATTAGCAGTGCTTTCTAAGGCCCATTTGACTTCACTCTCCAAGATGTCTGGCTCAAGGTCAGCAACCACACTACCTGGGGTGTACGAGACCTCCATATCTTTCTGGTATAATTCCTCTGTGTATTCTTGCCACCTCTTCTTGATGTCTTCTGCTTCTGTTAGGTCCTTACCACTTTTGTCCTTGATTATGGTAATCTTTGTACGAAATGTTCCTTTCATATCTCCAATTTTCTTGAACAGATCTCTGGTTTTCCCCATTCTATTGTTTTCCTCTATTTCTTTGCATTGCTCATTTAAGAAGACCCTCTTATCTCTCCTTGCTGTTTTTTGAAAATCTGCATTCAGTTTCCTGTATCTTTCCCTATCTCCCTTGCATTTTGCTTGCCTCCTCTCCTCCGCTATTCGTAAGGCCTCGTTGGACAGCCATTTTGCCTTCTTGCATTTCCTTTTCCTTGGGATGGTTTTCGTTGCTGCCTCCTGTATAATGTTACGAGCCTCCATCCATAGTTCTTCAGGCACTCTGTCCACCAAATCTAAATCCTTAAACCTGTTCCTCACTTCCACTGTGTATTCATAAGGGATTTGATTCAGATTGTATCTTACTGGCCCAGTGGTTTTTCCTACCTTCTTCAGTTTAAGCTGGAATTTAGCTATAAGAAGCTGATGATCTGAGTTACAGTCAGCTCCAGGTCTTGTTTTTGCTGACTGTATAGAGCTTCTCCATCTTTGGCTGCAGAGAATATAATCAATCTGATTTCGATGCTGCCCATTTGGTGATATCCATGTGTAGAGTCGTCTCTTGTGTTGTTGGAAGAGAGTGTTTGTGATGACCAGCTTGTTCTCTTGACAGAACTCTATTAGCCTTTGCCCTGCTTCATTTTGAACTCCAAGGCCAAACTTGCCAGTTGTTCCTTTTATCTCTTGATTCCCTACTTTAGCATTCCAATCCCCTGTAATGAGAAGAACATCCTTCTTTGGTGTCATTTCTAGAAGGTGTTGTAGGTCTTCATAGAATTGGTCAATTTCACTTTCTTCAGCACCGGTAGTTGGTGCATAAACTTGGATTACTGTGATGTTAAAAGGTCTGCCTTGGATTCGTATCGAGATCATTCTGTCATTTTTGAGATTGCATCCCATTACAGCTTTTGCCACTCTTTTGTTGACTATGAGGGCCACTCCATTTCTTCTACAGGATTCTTGCCCACAGTAGTAGATATGATAGTCACCCGAACTGAATTCACCCATTCCCTTCCATTTTAGTTCACTGATGCCCAGGATGTCGATATTTATTCTTGTCATCTCATTTTTGACCACATCCAGCTTACCTCTATTCATGGTTCTTACATTCCAGGTTCCTATGCAATATTTTTCTTTACAGCATCGGACTTTCCTTTCGCTTCCAGGCATATCCGCAACTGAGCGTCCTTTCGGCTTTGGCCCAGCCGCTTCATCAGCTCTGAATCTACTTGTACTTGTCCTCCGCTCTTCCTCAGTAGCATGTTGGACGCCTTCCGACCTGAGGGGCTCATCTTCCAGCGTCATAACTTTTATATGCCTGTTGTCTTTGTCCATGGAGTTTTCTTGGCAGGGATACTGGAGTGGCTTGCCAGTTCCTTCTCCAGGTGGATCACGTTTAGTCAAAACTCTCCACTATGACCTGTCCATCTTGGGTGGCCCTGCATGGCATAGCTCATAGCTTCTCTGAGTTATTCAAGCCCCTTCGCCACGACAAGGCATTGATCCATGAAGGGGCCTAAACATATAGCTCCTCCTAATAGTTGCATGCAGGGAAAGGATAGTGTATACAGAGGTTCTATGATCAATGGAGGTCATATTTCATCTCCCTGTTTCCTGTATAGAAGCTTTGCCAGGTATGCACAGCTTGGGATGTTCTACATGCACAACAGAATAAAGTTGGTCACAGCCAGGGCTTTTTTCCAGCTGGAACTCGCCAGAACTCAGTTCCGGCACCTCTCAGGTGGGTGCCATTGCTGTTAAAAGAGAACAATTCATGGGGAGTTCCGGCACCCCTTTTTCTAGAAAAATAGCACTGGTCACAGCACTGAAGCACCAGAGTTTCATAGTTGTAGGAGTGTCGTCTCCTCCTGTATGTAGGGCTGGTATCACAAAAAAATGGTGTCTGCAGGTTAGAATCCTAGAACTGTAGAGTTGGAAGGGACCACAGGGGTACATTAGACCGAGCTATCGCAGAGTAACAGGGATGCGGGTGGCGCTGTGGTCTAATGGGGAGAGCTCCCGTTGCTCTGTCCGAGCTCTTGCCAACCTAGCAGTTTGAAAGCATGTCAAAGTGCAAGTAGATAAATAAGTACCGCTGCGGCGGGAAGGTAAACGGTGTTTCCGTGCCCTGCTCTGGTTTGCCAGAAGCAGCTTTGTCATGCTGGCCACGTGACCCGGAAGCTGTACGCCAGCTCCCTCAGCCAGTAAAGTGAGATGAGCACCGCAACCCCAGAGGTGTCTGCAACAGGACCTAACAGTCAGGGGTCCCTTTACCTTTTTATCCCAGAGTAATGGCACCTGCATTGACCTCCATGTGGCCCCCATGCTCATCCCACCTTTTGTTACCCCTCCTGTTGGAAATTTAAAGGGAGCAATTGCAGCCTTGAAAAGTGTGTAGACCAACACTTTAGTACGCAATGCTGGCATTGTGTGCCTTCGTGTGCATTTCCCTCCCTTCTTTCCCCCTGCTTTGATTGACGCTTGTAGAGAACCCAACAAGACAGTGAAGTGATTTTGGCTTGGCTTTGTGTGTTTTTTAGTTGATGTTAAATAGCTGTGACACTCCTGAGGTGCTTGTCTTTGTTGTTATTCTTGGCACAACTAATGGCTGCTCTGGGAGTATGGCATGCACCGAGAAGGTGTCTTTAATTGTTGATGCTGTTCAAAGGATATTACCACTCCTGACAGATTTGCTGATGCGCCGTTTATTCCGGTAGCCTTTGGGGCAGTTTTTTCTCCCTCTTTAGCTCCTTGTGCTTCTGTTTCTTGAACTTTCTCTCTGCACGGAACCTGCGCAGAGTTGTGCCAAGACACTTTCGGTCAAACAGACAGAGGGGTTCCTCAGCTGAGTGGACAACAATGAATTTTGCTATAGGGAGATAGATTTCATTCCTGAGTAACTAGAGCAAGGGAGGCGAACCTGTCAGAAACCTTGCGTACTTTTATCGAACTTGTGGCAGGAAGCAGAACTGTGTCAGTTAGCAATACCTTTCGTATAGGGGTGTGGCCAGTCAGTATTCATTGAATACGTGGAGGGTTTCTTGCGATCGTTGTTTTCTTATGAGCAAGCTTAATGCGATCTATAATTCCTTTCGGGAAAGGTTATCGAGTCTAGTGAATCATCTAGGTCTGCCTGATGTTGCCATATTATTAAAACTAAGTGGTTGTGGCAGGATAAATGTTATACCACTGGGTGCTTCCCATAATCCCACTAGAGAGAGAGGGACGCTTGGATAAAGTGAACCTCTCATAAGTTTAATTTTAACTAATATGGGGCTTCCTGTTTCCAGCGGTGAGAAATAGGTCCCATACAATCGGACCTCAGCCGTGCCAGTAATTCAGGGCTGACATGGGGATAATTAGCCCTGGCAGACTCCCCAGGGTGGCAGAGGACTGTCTCGTAGACCCACAGATTGTCCAAGATTCCCAGCTTGCATCAAGGTGCAAGCGGCAGGACAATGGGTCCAAGAGCACGACATGGCTAGCACTCTCCGAAGCCACTCTCATAGCCGGAAATATCTGATTGATAAAATAATTAGATTTGGACAATAAACAGACATAGTGTGGACCGAAGAAGACTGAGAAAAAACCTGCAGAATTGCACAGTTCCTGGTGTTTAAGCTCAGACTTCAAAGAGATTCTCATCATGGTGTTTGGATTACGGAGGTGATAGGTACGTTCTTTTTTCTTCTCGATACCTACAATTGTTTTTCTACGCCAAGCCTCATTAAGAAACTTATTTTTTAAAAGTACGGGTGGACTTCTATTTATAATTAAGTTCTGTACTCAATTGTGCATCTTTACTTAGACTTGAAAGACTTGATAAAGATAAAAGAAGAAACCAGGTAGTGCTTGTTAATATGACGCAGCACAGAAAAATGAGAGTTCCTCCCTTTTTCAAGGGAAGTGGAAGATAGTTGCTGGCTGATTTTGTAGTGACTTGAGACAATAATTTGAGATAACATACAGTGCATCTGTTTGCAGAATTTCTTCATTATGAGCGAGAGAGAAGGCTAAATGGATGTCTAGCAGCCCCCCTTCAGAAGGGGGAATTGTGTGGTCTCCGAAAGCTGATTGATCGCCAAATGACTTATATCTGTGGAATACAGTTCATTTACATTGCAGTATTGTGGACAGTATGCTTAAAAACAAATGTCAGCCTTGGACAACAGCCCGGTTTGTAATAACTTAACAACATGGGAGTTGTTGCATCATTAAACTCTAAACGATTGACTAGGACAACAGCCCGGATAGGAAGATTGGAATGAAGTCAGGAAAAGCTGCGCTGGCAAATAGACAGTTGGAAAAATACATATTTACAAATAAAGCTGTATTCGATGGATGAAAGGATATATGATTTCTGACATGATTGAGAATTGCATAGCCAGGGACTGAGAACTTTAAAGCGTTAAGATCAGAAAGTGGAAAATATGAGAACAACTAAAAGAAGGCGGAATGAAGGTATTGGAGATATACTTCAAGAGGTCCAGACTATGGGAGCCCCCCCCCCAAAAAAAATTGGAATGTAATTGGGTTTTTTATTTTAGTTTATTGTTTTTAATTGGATTATGATTATGGGTATGTTAATTGGCTGTTTTTATTGGAAAATTAATAAAAATGATTTTAAGTTTTTTTTTTTATCTAATATGAGTGATACTTAGGAGGGTCAAAGTACTATAAATCTGTTGCAAAGATTATTTCTGGTCAGGGAGTGTATTGTAATCCTGGGTGTGCATTGTAAACTGTGCACATTTATTTGGGAATAAACCCCACTGAATTTGGGAGGCAAAGAATTGTGCTGCACGATAGTTCAAATGTCACCTTGGCTGGTCTTTGGAAAACTGTCTTTCATCCGTAGCAATAGGGGGGACAACTGTACCCTCCAAGATTGTTTATTGAGCTATTACATACAAAGTGGTTAGCATAGGCATAACGAAGCACCTTTTAAACACAAACTACTGTATATTTTTACATTGTTTTGTGGTAGAATTTATCTGATTTATTAAAGTTGCCTCTTGCTCCTTATGGAACGTTAAAAGATTTTAAAAGTTATCGTGTGTGTGTGTGTGTTCTCTCTTCTTCAGATGTTTGGTTTCTAATGGCTAGAGTACTTGAGTCAGTGGCTCACTTGCCACAGAAAATCACTCCTGTGGGTCTTTGCTGATTCTGTACCTAAGAGGAAATGGCAAAGTTCCCGTTGATTATAATGAGCGGGAGTGATATTAAAACTGCAATTACTGCTTCATTTTACTCTTGTAGGCTATCCCTGTTGGCTTACCTTAGATTCCTTTTTTCCTATCTTAAATGAAAATGAGGTTCTTGTATTATTCTGTCTTTCCCCGCTGCCGCTGCCGCCGCCGCCGCCACCGCCACCGCCACCACCACCACCACTTTGTACTGGTGAGCAATTTGGTAGGGAAACTGTGCTTGCTGTCACAAGACAAGGCAACACAGTGGAAACATACAGTAATTCTTCAGAACTCTCTTTAATCATTAGCATAGCAATCAGCTATGCTAATAAACAGCTCCCCATTAATACTTATTCAGGAGAACCAATGTAGTTATAAATGAATTCATAAATAAATTTGAAAGTTAACAGCTTTAATCAGCTACACCTACATCCTAATATTATCACCACGGGGACAATCACCCAGTGGGTCAAGTAAAGAGCATAGCAGAGGATGGTGGCCGGGGGGTTGGGGTGGAGAGAGAATTCAAACACCACCAACCACAAGTTCCTTGGTGCCAAATAAAATGTATAGAAAAAGTTCATGGAACAGCCGGACTTGGCTGGTTTAAGACTGCAAGTGGTAGTGGTGGTCTATTTCTTTCTTTTTCCCCTGCACATGGAATCATAGCATCATAGAACTCTAGAGTTGGAAAGGGCCCCAAAGGCCATCCAGTCCAATCCCCTCCAATGTAGGAAATCTCAACCTGTGGTTCCCCCATCCAGTTTGAAACTTGACCCTACTTAGTTTTGTGAATGTGCTAACAGTCTGATTGCTGCACCACAGGGAGTCCAGAAAGCTGGTGGGTCAGGAAAAGGCTTTTAGCTTAGTCTTTTTCTTCCTTCAAGGAACCAGTCATATATGATGCCCCACCTACTGTTTGAAGTGGTGCAATCCAAGAAGTGTTGTACACGTACCGTCATGCTGTTCCAGTGGGTTTGGGTTGGTCCTTAGATGTCTACAAGAACTTCATTGGCCTATCAACAGCTGGAGCTTTTATACATGAAGAAAGCAGGGTGATGTAATTGCGAAGTGCCACAGCAATGGTGCTAAGCAGTCCTATCCCCATTCATGCAGAATTGTTGCCGAGCTTCTTGTGGCTCAGTCTTAATGGATGGTTGTGAATAGCCATGCCATTATGCACCAGCCACTAGCCTATTAGGTGCCGAAATCAGTTGTTAGTGGTGGAGCGGTGGAAAAGGATACTGACGATCAGCCAGAAGGAAAATAATGGCAACACGGCAAAAATGCATTATGCCTAATGGGGCAGTGTGAAATGTAAAGGAAGTCCCCCTTTTTCTGAGCACCTTCTGGAGTTCAGCCATCATTTCTTCAGTCATGGAAACAGTCGCCAGTCTTTGCATAAAGGCATGCTATCATTACAGAACGTGGAACATATGTTATGCCATAAACATATACAACATGTAAAACTGTGCCAGCCCTTCTCTTCTGTTCTAGGCAAATCCATCCATTGGCAATCCCAAAAGTGATCCAGTCACAGTAAAAGGAAAGAAAGTGTGTTAACTTTACAACTGCAATGTTGGTAGTAGAGCACTTCGTGGTGTGACCATCCCAATGTCTGAGGATCTCTTGCCTCGCTTTTCTCTTGTTGGACAATAGCATCCATTTGGAGCTGTTTTTCTGCGTTATCCCGCATGGTGGCTGTAATAGTTTTGGGGGGGAAAAACACTTTGCTGAAAGAGGCTGAGGCATCAGCTTCTTAGTGCAGTTGGCAAACAGGTTGCTTTTTAATAGGCTCCTGGAAAGCAGAGTTATTTCGCTTTTAAAAGCTAGCAGAAGCGGTTAATTTCTAAACAAGGAGTGTCACCACACTGACCCGAAAGCCTCATGTTCTAATCCCAGATGTCTGGTTACTTGACGATGGTTCATAAATAAGGCAACTCACCCCCCTTAGAATCTCTCCAAAAACTATAGGGCCACCAGCAGGCTTGTGTTTGAGCAAAGTTTACACGGAGGTGCCAGTAATGTGAAACTATCTCATAGGGTGGGTGGGTAGGTAGATAACTAGGTAGATGATAGAAAGATGATAGAGATAGATAGATGATAGATAGATAGATAGATAGATAGATAGATGATAGATAGATGATAGATAATATAGATTCATATGCATCTAAACCACTGAGCCTAGGGCTTGCTGATCGGAAGGTCGGCGGTTCGAATCCCCACGACAGGGTGAGCTCCTGTTGCTCTGTCCCAGCTCCTGCCAACCTAGCAGTTTGAAAGCATGCCAGTGCAAGTAGATAAATAGGTACCACTGTAACGGGAAGGTAAACAGCGTTTCCGTGCGCTCTGGTTTCTGTCACAATGTTGCATTGCACCAGAAGCGGTTTAATCATGCTGGCCACGTGACCAGGAAAGCTGACTGTGGACAAACGCCGGTTCCCTTGGCCTGAAAGCGAGATGAGCGCCGCAACCCCATAGTCGCCTTTGACTGGACTTAACTGTCCAGGGGTCCTTTACCTTTGCTCTCACCAGAACTCACCATGAACCTCCCTTGTTCTCTCTCTTTTTTTATTTATTTAAAATGCTTTATTGAAATTATATATTAAAACTTACAGCTCTTATAATGGCAATGGCACCCAACCTGAGACATGCCAGAACTGAGTTCCAGTGATGGAGTTCCTCCTGGATGGAGACCAGAGGAAACCTGGTTTTAGTTCAGGCTCATGTTGAAGAAAATTTGTTTATTTTTTAAAGTTCTGCTCAGTGGTCATTGCTCTAACGTGCCACAAAGCCTAACCATAGGATCAGACTACTTGGACATAAGGGATTATTTATGGGTGACTGGAATTGTTCACATTCATGGTGAGATGTATTTTTATCAGGCAGCTCGGACCTTTGAATTCTCCTTGTTACCAAGGCCAAAGTTTAATGACAGCAAAGCCATATGGTAACTGACACTGGGTTTTGTAGACGCTACTAATTGTGCATACACCACAGTACCTGCCAAATAATGTAATTTGGGCATCGGGGGGGGGGGGAATTAATAGAGATTGTAGTGCTTTCTATATAAACCTTCAAATTCCCATTTCATTAAAAAAAAAATTCCCCTCTGCAGCTGGTAGCAGAGATTAGGATGTTTTGCCATCTGTGCAGATTAATGTTGACTAAAAGAGAGTGAGTGCAACAGATGAGAGCTAGCTTTTGAGATTTTGGGGGGGGGATAGAAACACATCCAAAACACAAAACCTCCAATATCTTCCCCTGCCTTCTGCATCTTACACCTGTTCCGTTTAATCACACCAGTGTGTGTGTTGTTGTTGTTTACGGCACAAGCTTCATCCAGATACATATTTATTTATTATTACATGTAAAAGATCTTTCCAGCCCATCAGTCTTTGTGGCTTGCGACAGAATTAACAACAGGGGTTCTGTTTGCGAGGTGGCTAAACATACTTTCGGTTTCCGATCGGCTGTGCGTGCCTCTCCTGTCAAAGTTTCTTCACTCCATCATGCTGTCGATCTGCGATACGAGTGGCAGGTGTAACCACATACCAGGAAATGCCAGTCTTGTGGCTCGCTTCTCCTTGATTAGCTTTTCATAACCATTCCAAGGGAGGCAGTATCCTTGTGTATTGAAATTAATTTTTTAATCAAACCCATGTCTCCGCAATGTCCTACCGTGTCGCAATTATCAAATTACATTAGGCTCGTGTGCGGCGGGGAACAAAGGGAATACAGCGTGGCATTCTGGGCACGAAACACACACACACAACAAAAAAGAAGCAAATTGTTGGCAGTGACTGCTGTGGCTGGGATTCAGCACTAGAATTAATGGGTTTTTCCAAGCCTGCCAGAAAATGTGATCATAATTTTGATTGTTTATTGGGGGGGGCGCTGAAAAAACAAGAAGGTCGTGTCTAGAGTGACCTTGAGCCTTGGGATTATGCTGCTGTTTAGTCTCAGAGTTAGACTGCACACAGTCATCAACACATGCGAAGTATCAGTTGTGACTCTGTGCCACTTTTTAGTGCAGATGAAGGCTGGCCCGAGCAACCCTTTACTCCAGTTGTGGGGTATGGGGAGATACAGTGGTACCTTGGTTTGCATACGTCTTGGTTTGCATATGTTTTGGATTACAAACACGTCAAACCCGGAAGTGCGTGTCCCGGTCTGCAGCCTTTTTTGGGATTACAACCCTTTTTTCTTTTCTTTATTTTTTTGGATTACGGACACACACAAAAATTGGAGGCCCCATTGGCCAAAGCACGCCTTGGGTTACAACCTGTTTTGGTTTACAAACGGAGCTCCGGCACGGATTATAGTTGTAAACCAAAGTGAAAACAGCAGATATTCCCATGGCATCCCTGGAAACACTGCCAGTGCCGCCCAGTTAGAACAGGAGGACTCAGGGGAAAGAGCCGTTGTCTTTTAAGGATACTTGCAAGTAAAGCATAATTAGCACAGGGCTGCCCTCACCATTTCTGAAACTGTGTATGTGTCTTTAAGAACAGCTAGACAGGCAGAAATCCAACAGATTCCTCTTTCACCAAAGCAGCGGTGTTGTAGAGAGGGTGAAGTGGTGTGACATATAAATTGGCAAATCCGTGGCTTGAATACTGCCTCTGCCGTAGTAAGGGGGCCTTAGACAGGGCGCACTCTCGTAATTTGTGGGGGTAATAATGCTGACCTACCGTATACATGATTGTCCTAACGATTAAAGCAAGATGGTGCTTTAAAAGCTATAAATAAAACACTGTGTTATTTTCAAAATGTATCCATTTACGACTGTTATTAGCTAGTTCTTCCATAGAAGGTGTTGATTTTCCTAGGGTTTCGCTTAATTAGAAGCACGTGGAAGAGTTTGCTGCACTAAGGTCACCGTAGACATCAGGTATTGATTGAACGAAAGGGGACTCTCGTTTTTGTGTAGCAGTATGCGCAACTTACAAATTTGCAGTTTAAAATGAAGTTTTTGAAACCGTGGGCTATATAACATAGTCGTACCTTGGATCTCAAACGCCTTGGCTCCCAAACAAATCGGCACCGGAACAATCGAAACCCGGAAATGAGTGTACGAACAATTTTCAGAAACCGAACGTCCAGCATGGCTTCCGCGGCTTCTGATTGGCTGCAGGACGCTCCTGCAGTCAATCGGAAGCCGCACCTTGGTTTTCTGTTTGAGAACCAAGTTATGACTGTATAAGATCACGGGGCTGGATTTAGCTAATTGGCCCCACCAAGAGACTGATGGGGGTCAGTAAATTAAATTAAATTCATGGCTTCTTACATCTGAAACCTGTAAACTCCATTTATGATCGTTGTGTTATATTTAGCTCGGGTGGTAGTCAACTTTAAGTTTTACTCAGAGCAGATGTACTGAAATTCATGGGCCTAACTAATCAGATTTTATTCGACCGTCAGTCAGAAGCAAACATTTATCCATACAAAAATTAAAACATCTAAAGGAACTTAAAACTTAAACCGGCAATAAGAAGTAGGCTATAAGACCCAGGTCAATGCTGTCAATTTTGACTTTATGACGCTTAAGGACCAGAAAGAGCCACCAAGGAGGCTGTTGTTCCAGTAAACTTGTTCAGCAGAAACAAAACCTGTCTTTCTCTGGCTACAGGGCTAAGTTGGCGTAGAAGTGGAGCTGTGAGTTTTTGTCTAAGATCTGCATAGAATGGGCAGATCAGAAGAATATGTTCAGTTGACTCAACCACTCTCAGGGCACAATGACAAAATGGGACATATGGGACTCCCCTGTACCTTTCCAACAATACCTCCGATTCCAGGACATTTAACCTAGCAGCAGTGAGGAGTCTACAGTATTCTACATAGTGGATTTCCGCAAGATAAGGGGCTGGTGTAATCTGAAATATCTGATCCCCCAAGAACATCCCAGGTTTCACAAGGGCATGGGTCTAACATAAAAAGCAAGCAGCAGCACTTTATCCTAGATTTTTAAAAAGCCGTTTGTGCATGTTCGCCCTTGTCTTCCATTTGCATGGCAATGGATGTGCAGTTCCAAAAATTATTGCAAACAAAAATTCGCAACAGTTTCCCTCCACCCCTGTTCAGTATATGAGAGGGTAGCTTCCAGTATTTCTTGCTTGTTTTGATTCTATTTCCACTCATGAGCCCTCATGTTGTTTAATATTACAGTATTATTTGTCTGCTACACTGTGATATAGTAGTGAGTCAAAAGGAAGCAGCAGCAAACTACAAGAAAAATAATTTACACTGCAGTTTGAGTAGCATTTAACACACCCTGAGGCTGAGCAACACAGTCTTGCACTATTTTAGAGGACTATCAGAAAATACACACGCAAAACTAGAACTGCTACAAAATTTTGCCTAAAGATGTTTTTAAGGCAAATTTGGATGTTCCTGCTTGGATGAAACATCAGAGTAATGTTGAAGAAAGTAAAAATAAACAAATGACGTATTTTCCCATCTATAAGACACCCCCACGTATAAGACGCCCCCTGATTTAAGAAAATGGGGTGGGGAGAGGGAAAATGTATCTGTGTATAAGACGCCCCTAATTTTTTGACACTATTTTTTAGGGGGGAAACCTAGTCTTATACATGGGGGAATACGGTAAATAGCTTTGATTTACAAACTACTTGGTCCCAGACAGCATTTGAGCCTCATCTGTATTTCTGCTGCTTCTAAGACTCTTGTTCCCATTCTATTCTTAACTCTTGTTAACCCTGTTACTATGAATACATTAAGTCAGTCCTTTATCACCAGCACTAGCTTCCAATTTGTTTCTGGTATTTTTGATTTATCAAGCCCTATGTGGTTTGTGACCTTGGTACTTAACAGAACACTTCCTTGGTCTGCATACCTATGCGTACCCGAAAGTAAGCAATGAAGGCCACTCTGTCACTTTATATAGTGATGTTTATTCCATACTCTCCAACATTTCTCCAATGAAAATAAGAACATCCAATTCTATTATTATTATTATTATCCCACGCATCTGACTGGGTTGCCCCAGCCACGCTGGGCTGCTTCCAACAAATATAAAAACATAACAAAGCATTAAACATTTTTTTTAAAAAAAAAAACATTCCCTATACTGGGTGGTTTTCAGTTGTATAGTTATTTATCTCCTTGGCTGAGGGGTCACATACCATACACGCCAACATTTATCTGATGAAAACAGGACATCATAAGGAAAAATGGGACATTCCAGGATCAAATCAGAAACTGGAATGGCTTCTGTCAATTGGGGACTTTCCTGGAAAATAGGGGGGCTTGGAGGGTCTGTTATTTCACACAACACCTCTAGCATGCAAGTTTGCACTCAGCAGAGCGATCTGTGCATAGAATCCTACTTCCACACATAGATGGAACAAAGCTGTATGCTAGGTCTAAAATATCCGAAGACAGTATTCTTCTACTTCTACTTCTACCATTGCTGCTGTTATATTAATTTATATATCGCTTTAAGTGCCAGGCTGGCCTTCACATGTTTCACAAGTATAAAACCAGCAGCAAGGAATAAGCAAACACATTAAAATACACAATAAGCAATTCCATGCAAACATCACAATAAATATCCATAGAGTATATAATAAAACAGGACTATTAAAGCAGTGCAGCAATTTTGAAACATTAAAACTGAGATAAAAACCAGACAGGAGTTTCAAGTCAGGAAATGAGGAGAACATCTAGTCCAGGCACCCCCAAACTTCGCCCTCCAGCTGTTTTGGAACTACGTACAATTCCCATCATCCCTGACCACTGGTCTGAGTTATTCAAGCCTCTTCGCCACGACAAGGCAATGATCCACGAACGGCAAGAAGATCAAACCTATCCATTCTGAAGGAAATCAACCCTGGGTGCTCACTGGAAGGACAGATCCTGAAGCTGAGGCTCCAAGACTTTGGCCACCTCATGAGAGGAGAAGATTCCCTGGAAAAGACACTGATGCTGGGAAAGATTGAAGGCACATGGAGAAGGGGACGGCAGAGGACGAGATGGTTGGACAGTGTTCTCGAAGCTACCAACATGATTTTGACCAAACTGCGGGTCAAACAACACTTGTAAAGTAACATGAACTTTGGCTACCGTTATTATATAATAGATGGATTACAGTACAGGAATGCCCAACTTCCAACAGACTGCGATCTACTCCCACTATAAAAACACTGGCAGTGATCCACCCATTGGATTGACCAAAGTTGTTGAGCTTCTTTTGGGGAGACAGACCCAAAGTTGTTGAGTTGTTGTTGTTTTTGGGAAGGTCCCACAGGATGACACGATCTACCGGTTGGACATCCCTGCAGTAAAAGATGCAGGAATAATATTTATCAATGGAACCCATGGAGGGAGCAAAGGAGGTCTGAAGGTTCGAAAGAACCTTTTTTTGTGTTTTTTGGAATGGTTATGTTTATTGTGTACTACCTTATGTAAAACTAATAAAAATTATTTATTTAAAAAGAATTTACAGAGGCTGCAGGAATCGAGAGATTCATTGGTTGGCTTCACGGTTTTTCCCACATTGTGATTTTTGCATGGCGCTCGCGCACACATGCACACACACACACCATGATTCACCATATATTGCCAGGTCAGAAATTATGAAACCGATATCACAATATGGACTGCCAAACGGTTTTGGACTATATATCACTGTATCGCCCAAGCCTACCAGTCAGTGTTTGAGCCTAGCTTGCCTAACAAAGGGGACCTGTGCAAAGCCAGACCTAAGTTTGCATCACAGGCAAATACTGCTTTGTCAGATGATGTCATTGCTCTTGTTGTGAAGGGGGGGGAGAGGTTAGATAGGGCACTTCTGCAGAAAACCTCTCTACAGAGCTATCCTTTTCCTAGCCTAGAAAATAACCCACCCACCCCTCTTAGTGGAATTTGAGTACTTCTTAGAAGGGGTAGAGATTCCTAAAGGATCATGATTGGTTATTGGTTGTGTTGGGGCCTCCTTTCCCAAGGATTACAAAACAGTTCCAGGAGAGCAACATTACACAAGTAACATATGCAGGAAAAGAGGTAATACATGGTGAATGTCGAAACCTTACGTCTTCACCACCTTACGGCTTCCTACAAAAGCCAGCTACGAATACATCAAGATACTTGGTTTATTAAAGATTGCTTTCTTAAATTAATTGTAAACCGTCCATCATCAAAGATATCAGGGTGGCATAAGAGCGCAGATAAGAAACAGCCAAATCAAAATATAATACAATTTATTTAAAAAAACAACAACAGCGTCATCATAAATGAGAGCAATAAAGGCAGTTAGACAACAACAGATTAAACTAGGTGCTAAAACTTTGAAATGCCTGCGCAAATGGAGTCTTTCCTGGAGTTCCTATGAGCCTTGAGTACAAGATACCAAGCCTCGCCATCTGTTAGTCTTGAGTGGACAATGGAACTCCAGCACAGTTGTAAAACTAATGACTTCAGAAGTTTCCATAGTAACAGAAAAGAACTTTTGAAGTATAGTTTGTACGTGCATTTGATACATTATTCGCATAGAGTTAATTATTTTTATGAAGATTGCGCTTTATTTTTTTAAATAAAAATCCACATAGCCTTCTGCCAAGAAGGTTGTTTATGAAGCTCATTAAAACACTTTCAGAAGAATTAAAGTTCCATTGAAGAGCAATAGAAAATTATTTCTTTTCATTCAAATTCTGGACTAATTCATTGTTCAAACTGAGGGTGACTTTGAAGTGGTTAGTAGCATGCTGTATAAGGGAGGTTTTTTCTTTGTATTTGCTATCTATTTATTTTACATTTATGTATAATTTTATTCATCTCAAACTAGCTAGACAGTACTTGTATATCATGCCTCTGGATTTCTACAGGATTCTCATTTTTCTTTTCTTTTACAACTTAGAATATTCATTCAGACAACCTTAAAATATCAATGACTCCCCTTCTTCTCTTTCCATGGTTCATTTTGCATAGCATAAATCCCTCCATATTTTACATAAACTAAACCATTCAGTATTCCCTTATTACATCCATCAAAACTTATTTACACTGTCGAATTTATCTTAATGCTGCCAGCATTTTCAAGTGTACACAGTTCCCCCCCCCATGTATTCAATAAACATTTTCCAATATTCTCTAAACATATGTTCTTCTTGTTCTCTTATTGTATACCGTATTTTTCCGTCTATAAGATGCCCCTATGTAAAAGATGTCCCCTATTTTGGGGGACTCAGAATTAAGAAAATGGGGGAAGATGTATCCATGTACAAGACGTCCCCTAATTTTTGACATTATTTTAAAGGGAAAAAATCTAGTCTTATACTGTACACGGAAAAATACGGTAAGTTAGATTCGCAAGCTGTGCATCTTCCATCAGTTTAAGTTGCCATTCTTCTTTGGTTGGGACCTCGCTCGTTTTCCATTTTGGGCCGCCGTAGCATACATAAACAACCTTTTTTGACACCTGGAAATTTCCATCTGAATTATCCCCAACAAAAAGGACTCTGTTTTTTTGGGGAAAGCTGCTTTTAAACATATTTTTTTCAACTCATTATAAATTATTTCCCAATACCCTTTTACCCTTTTACAGAACAACCACATATGAAAGAACCTTCTTTCACAGGACTCTCTTTTTTCAATGCCTTTATATTTCTGACAGAATTCCTTGTTCAAGGTGAAGAAGCCCTGGCAGTGAGGCAATCTAACTCTGATCAGATTCAGCCATACTTACCATTGGCCATTACAACTTCTTAGGCAGGGTTGGGGGTTCATGGTGCATGCGCAGGAAATATGTCAGAAGCGCACTCGTGTCACTTTGGAACCTGCATAGCCTCTGTACCTTAACCTGGGTTGCGCTCTGTGCTGAGTGATATTGTGGCAAAGATGTGGCAAGAATGTTACTTGCCCCAAAATGGAAAGAAAGATTCCCCGAAAAGGAAGAATGGATACAAAAACTTATGGAATATGCAGAAATGACAGAATTTACTGGAAGAATAAGAAATCAAGATGACAAGCATTTTGTAAAAGAATGGAAATGGTTTATTGAATTTGTTTAGTGATTTAGTTGTGAGACTCTTTGTGACCCCATGGACCAGAGCACGCCAGGCACTCCTGTCTTCCACTGCCTCCCGCAGTTTGGTCAAACTCATGTTAGTAGCTTCAAGAACACTGTCCAACCATCTCGTCCTCTGTCGTCCCCTTCTCCTTGTGCCCTCAATCTTTCCCAACATCAGGGTCTTTTCCAGGGAGTCTTCTCTTCCTCATGAGGTGGCCAAAGTATTTGAGCCTCAGCGTCCGGATCTGTCCTTCCAGTGAGCACCCAGGGTTGATTTCCTTCAGAATGAATAGGTTTGATCTTCTTGCAGTTCATGGATCACTGCCTTGTCATGGCGAAGTGGCTTGAATAACTCAGAGAAGCCATGAGCTATGCCATGCAGGGCCACCCAAGATGGACAGGTCATAGTGGAGAGTTTTGACTAAACGTGATCCACCTGGAGCAGGAACCGGCAAGGCACTCCAGTATCCCTGCCAAGAAAACTCCATGGACAGAGACAACAGGTTTATTGAATACTTACAGATAAATTGCAAACAGATAAAAACATTGACAGGATTATTGTAATAGCCTGCAGTTTCATAAGAGTATATATTTAAAGAAGATGAATAAATGAGCAAATTAAGTAAATTTGGATATGCAGAAGGTATCAGAAATAAATTTAAGGAAACACAGAAAGAGGGGAAAGGAAGTCAAGTTTTGAAATGTCAAAATGATTGTAAAATCAGTGCAATGTATAAATCTGAAAAGTATAAATATTTTTTTTTTGGGGGGGGGGGTTGTGGCAAATTACTGGTATCACCTGAGAGTGCTGTGCCAATTGCTTGCAATCAACATAGGATCCAAAGTTAATTTGAAGTGAACAGAATGCTCTCCATAGCGGTGTGCATCCTTTCTGGTGTCTGTAGGTAGAAAGGTAGGTAGGTAGAAAGAGCAGGTAGAAAGAGCAGGATGTGAGCCTGAAGAGTATGTAAAGAATGTGTAGAAAATGCAGCTATGTATTCAGCAAGGCTCTGACGCACTGAACTGCCTCTTTTTGCTCCAATATGCACAAGGGTAAGTTGACATAAATTAAATACCTTCCCGGGATCTTTAATATAATCTGGAGCACAGGCTTTCAGCAGCCCTTAGCTTTGTTTTCACTTGAGAACAAAATCAATAATTGTGCTGTCAGTGGAGGGTAAATATAAATGAATTACTTCCAAATAAATTATGTGACATTTCTCCCTGGTGCTTTTTAAATTGAGAAGCTAAGTCACACAAGAATTTAACAACAGCAGCAACAACAACAAAAGTTTACAATTCTTTTATATGCTTTTGCTGATCCTTGGGCTGATAGGAGATGTCACAAGAGAAACGTGATTCTTGCCAAAAAGAGAGAGAGAGAGAACCTCACATCACCTCCTTCTTTAGTAGTACAGTGGTGCCTTGGTTCTCAAACGCCTTGGTACTCAAACAACTTAGAACCCAAACACTGCAAACCCAGAAGTTAAGTGTTTAGGTTTGCGAACTTTTTTCGGAAGCCGAACGTGCTCCGTTTTGAGTGTTAGGCTTCCAATTTGAGTGCCACACTTCCATTTTGAGTGTTCTGCTGAGGTCTGTCTGTTTTTGCTATTTATTTTGCGTTTTTGTTTTTTCAGCTCATTTTTTTGTGACTGTGTGGAACCCAGTTCAGCCACTAATTGATTGATTGTGTGACTGCAGTACATTGTTTATTGCTTTCATTTTATGGATCAATGGTCTTGTTAGATAGTAAAATTCATGTTACACTGCATGTTACACTGCTGGGGGTTGTTTTTAAAAGTTTGGAATGGTTTAATCCATTATGCATTACTTTGTATGGGAAAGTGCGCCTTGGTTTTGGAACGCTTTGGTTTTGGAACGGACTTCCGGAACGGATTAAGTTTTAGAACCAAGGTACCACTGTACAAGTCGTGACGTGATGTGACATCATCAAACTTTGAAGTTTCTCCACTCCTACAAGCAGTGGCCAATAAAGTAGAGGGGGTGGAGCAATTCACTGATATCACACTACATGGTGCTAGGAAGAAAGGAGGAGGAGACACAGGGCTGCTGTTTTGGATGACTGCCACACACTTGGAAATCTAAATGGTCATCTTCGAATTTTCAATCAACTGAGATTTTTTGGTAGGTGTAAAGTTCAGAAATATTATTTGAGTTTAATTGAGAAACTTGCACTAACTTAACTAGTTTAGAGGAGGTGCTACCCAAGGCAGAACTATAGAGGTGCAATGGCAGAGGTTGCAACCTCTGTCATTTACTGTTACACAATAAGTGAGAGAGAGAAGATTGAGCCATCGCAGCAAATAAGTTTGTATCATGGAAAGGCAATAAGCTATCGAAAAGAAGCTACAGATTGCATGGCACTGGAGTAAGGTTATGGTAGGGAGATGCCAGTTCCTGAAATATTGCATTCTGTTTGCTGTAATCAAACCTGGAATTTGAAGGAAAAAAAGAGGCTGGATATCTGGGGGAAATCTCCAACATCAAAATCTGGAAGTCCATGAAAGAGTTCCCTAAGGAAAAAAGCAGAAGCTCTAACACTTGAGATGAAGCATTGGCACGGTTAAGAAAATGGAAAGGATGGGCAACATATCACATTATCCAGAATAAAATGGTTTCTAAAATGGGGAATATGTCCTTTTCAAAGACAATAATTTCCTGTCATTTTTCCTGTTTATCTATAGGTATAGATACAACCAAATGCAGGTAACAAGGAGCGCTTCTGTGGGTTCAGCTTAAACTTTAGGTTTTTTTTTCCCCAAGCGAGCATCAGTTCTTGCCGTTCGATCATATCATGTATTTAACATCTGTGTTACATTATTCTGTCATTTGAATATACAATCCCAATCTGCCATGCATGGTGGTAATGCAGTGCAATGCAGCTGATGGCAGACTCTGCTGCAACATATGGTCAATTTAGCTGAAATGTTGCACAGGGCACGGTGCTTTTCAGAGCTGTGTCTACATGCTAGATAGCTGCTTCCATTACTATGCATCTATTTTTAAAGCCTGAAAAGAACAACTACAGTGGCATTATGTAACGGGGAGTTTGGAGGGGGGGGATTCTGTGTCTTGCTGTCAGTTATTAATTATTTGTTCAGCGAACAACTGGCGTTTCTTCTTTAACATTCATTTCATGTCATTCCTTGAAGAACAATCAAGCACAATAAAGACTCCCAATCATTTGTTTGTTTCCCCCCAGGGGTATCCCCCAAGCAAAAGCAGGGATTGTGGCAGGTTCCATCTGATTATATTATACTTGTGTGGTTTAAGAGATTTTCCAATTTTATCTATTTATAAAATTACTTGGAGCTGAGGATTAAAGAGGAAGGTTTAATGCAGGAAAGCTGATTTAAGACTGAGAATCTTCCTTAGCGGCATCCATTTAAAAGTTAATCTTTGATCATCTGCGAAGCTGATTACCTAACATATAAAACCTATGAAAATGGGCTTCTCTCTTATTATGCAATAGGGAATAATTCTCTCTTTTTTTGTTTGATCACACCAGGACATGTGTTGAATCTGCAGACAGAGCAAGGTGATTTCTCTTATCTCCAAAAAGAGTCCACCCCTAAAACTAAAGGAAGAGAGGGGGAGGGAGGGACAATGAGGTGGCTGGCAGTGTTTCATCATCACTTTCCTGAGCGATGAAATCGGATAATGGTGCCTTGAAGTCAAAGATGGAAGGCAACCGAGAGAATGGTTGGGCCCCTCCCTTTGCAAGGATGGGATGCATTCCACCCAGCAGAGGATGTATCAAATGAAATATTTGATCTTGGCCCAAAGGCTTGCTATTTAAAGATGTCTGACACAGCATGTGCTGGCGATTTTTCACTCTGCACTTTAAAAGCTCTGAATTGCTTCACAGTCCACTGCATGCCTTTTGCTATCTCTTCTTTCGCACGAGTATCATTATTCTAGGATATCGCTGCTCCCTGGCACGTAAAATATGCACCTTATTCCACAACTCAGAACAACTTTATATCCCCCACGGAACAAAACACGCCGGCTGCATTTTCCTTTTGAAAAATAACCAATTTAGCAGTATTACTGTTAAAGGCAGGCCTTATTAATTCTTTGACATAAAAGAAATATACCCGCCACAGACATGTGTCAAGGAAATGATTGTTCCCTTAATCTGGTTGACAGAAAGTTCAATCTACGAAATATTTTGGAAGGTGGTTTGCCTGTCTGTCAGTTTGTTTGTTGTCTGTTGGGTTCAGCTGCCTCTCAGCATGAAGTTTCCTGAATTGGGGGTCTATGCCAACCTTTGTGTGCCAAGATGGTTGGCCAAAACATGACTTTGGTGTTCCTTTGTCCATTTTTTTGGCCACCTCCTGAGATATTGTTGCCAAAGGTGACACAAAGGTTTCCTGAGGTCGGGTGGCCCATCTTTGTTGATGTTCAGGTGCCAGGCTGCATTTTGAAACAAGATGGCAGATCAAACAAGATGGCAGATCAAACAAGATGGCAGATCAAAATGTAACTTCAGCATGACTTCACCTGATTTTTGGTGTAATGGATCCAAACTCACTAATTACACTGTACACTTTAAAAAAACAAGGTTCTTCAAATTCTAAAGCAGTGCCAGGCACTCCCCACTGAGTATTTCTACTCAAGAGGTAAGGCCCATTTATTTCAGTGGGCCTTACTCCCCTAAGCAAGTGTGTATAGAATTTCAGTCTTCCTGTTTCAACATAGGTCTCACCTAAAATTGAGCAAATGCACCGGTTTCATTTTCTCATTTTTCCTGTCTTCAGTCCTCTGCATTTCCACATTAGAATATAATTTATTTTTATTTTCTTCATTTTTTTTAAAGTCATGAAAATTCATCAGCATTTTTGTGCAGATTTCATCTGTTATAGACATGTTTGTACACATTTTCTCCTAACACATACAATGCATTTTCCTATGTTTTCATTAATGCACAATTTCTTTAATGTGCACTTTACCCCCATTTCATGCATTTTGGTACACATCACTTGGGTGAAGGACAGATTCATTAAGCCGATAATTGAAAAGAATTGTCAGCTATTTTTAATTCTATAAACACTTTTTAAAGATCTCCCAGTGATGAACACCATTGCAGAAGTGGTATTTCTGCTTTAATTCATAGCAGGGAACTCTTCTGCAACAGTGCTTGCTGTGATTCATACACATAACATCTAAAAACTTAATTTCAGAACTGTTGTTTTCCATATGTAAATCTATGCAGATTTAACCAGTTGAAATTCGTTCAGCTACAAATTGCACAAGCAGAATGAGTGCTGCTTGAACAACAGAACTTCCTCTCTCTCCTCCCTGCATGCCGTCCCTAAATCTGCTTGGAGGGTTAGGGAAATGGAAGAAAATATTTGGTGGGGCAGAAAGGATAATAATAGAATTGTAGAGTTGGAAGGGACCCCAAGGGTCATCTAGTCAAATCCCCTGCAATGCAGGAATCTCAGCTAAAGTATCCATGGCAGATAGCCATCCAACCTCTGCTTAGAAACCTCCAAGGAAGGAGAGAGTCCACAATCTTTCAAGGGATCCCCCGTCAAACAGCTCTTACTGTCAGAAAGTTTTTCCTGATGTTTAGTTGGAATCTCCTTTCTTGTAACTTGAAGCCATCTCCTTAGCACTACTTCAAATACAACTCTAAGATTCCTTGAACCAGTCATCAGACCTATTTAGCAGGTGTTGGTAAGTGGTCAGCAGCAGATCATATCTCAGGATTTGCCTCCTCCAATATTGAAAGTTCTAAATATATTGCAGCCTGGTCCCATACAGAAGGGAGTCTAAAAGCACTCAATTTCCTGTATTCTCGAGGGTTGCCCGTTAGCTGTAATATTAAACAACTTGCTACAGAAAATCTCACCTGTAGAAATCCTAAGCAAAAGGTGCCCTGGAGTTTCCAGGCAGAACATTTGTGAACGGTAGATCTGGCGAGAGCTTGCAAGTTATTCCCTGAATGCTTGCATTAAGGAGCTGGGAAGAACCATTAAATTTGTATTGTGTTGTTTCTTCTGGAGTGCCAGATTGTCTGAGCCATTGCACCTGCACTGACCTCACCGCCACCCCGTTGCACACCATTCTGGTAAGCAGCAATGAAGCTGGGGCCAGGAGGCCAGGTCAGCAGCACAGGCTCACCCTCTGCTCCTGAATGCAGGAGAAATTGTTGTTGTTGTTGTTTAGTCGTTTAGTCATGTCCGACTCTTCGTGACCCCATGGACCATAGCACACCAGGCACTCCTGTCTTCCACTGCCTCCCGCAGTTTGGTCAAACCCATGTTGGTAGCTTCGAGAACACTGTCCAACCATCTCGTCCTCTGTCGTCCCCTTCTCCTTGTGGCCTCAATCTTTCCCAACATCAGGGTCTTTTCCAAGGATTCTTCTCTTCTCATGAGGTGGCCAATGTATTGGAGCCTCAGCTTCAGGATCTGTCCTTCCAGTGAGCACTCGGGGCTGATTTCCTTCAGAATGGATAGGTTTGATCTTCTTGTAGTCCATGGGACTCTCAAGAGTCTCCTCCAGCACCATAATTCAAAAGCATCAATTCTTCGGCGATCAGCCTTCTTTATGGTCCAGCGCTCACTTCCATACATCACTACTGGGAAAACCATAGCTTTAACTATGTGGACCTTTGTCAACAAGGTGGTGTCTCTGCTTTTTAAGATTCTGTCTAGGTTTGTCATTGCTTTTCTCCCAAGAAGCAGGCATCTTTTAATTTTGTGACTGCTGTCCCCATCTGCAGTGATCAAGGAGCCCAAGAAAGTAAAATCTTTCGCTTCCTCCATTTCTTCCCCTTCTATTTGCCAGGAGGTGATGTGACCTCCTGATGGGACCTCCTTCATGGATCAATGCCTTGAATAACTCAGAGAAGCTATGAGCTATGCCATGCAGGGCCACCCAAGATGGACAGGTCATAGTGGAGAGTTTTGACTAAACATGATCCACCTGGAGAAGGAACTGGCAAGCCACTCCAGTATCCCTGCCAAGAAAACTCCATGGACAAAGACAACAGGCAGGAGAAATAGCAGAAGTTAAAACTTAAGAGGGGCATACTGCTCTCCATACAGTGCCGGAGGGCGGGCGTGCTCCCGAGGGGAGGCGGGGGGCAGAGGGTTCACTCCCGGGTGTGAGATAGCTGCTCAGGTGCACGGAGTGGCGCGCATGCCCTTTAGCCAGGGGCAGAGCGAGCAGCCCATGGGGCAGGAGCGAGCCGCTGATGGCTGACATTCAGCACGCCGGCCACCCGCAACTCCAAGAGTATCCCGATCCATCGTCCTCTCCCCTGCCTGCCTGCCTACCTCCTCCAGCCAGGAGTGCACCACCTGCCCATGACTCCCAAGCATATCCTGCCTGAGGGGGCGTGCCGAATGTCACTCCTCCTCAGGGATGACACCTGGGGCAAGCCTCCCCACACACACACACACACTCTCCTCCGCCACTGTCTCCAGATGCACCTTGCTGGGTGTGATCTGCACCGTGTCAGTGACAAAGTTCCTGTTGATTTTAATTGAGCTGGATTTCATCTTAAGCCTCTAGTTTTGCTTTTGTATTGTTTACTTACACATTATACATTCTTCCTCCCGAGCGTAAAAAACAAACCAGCCAAAGGGATTGTGAAGATGGGAGAGAAGCCGTCCTCCTTCGAATAAACCGCTGTTACTGAATTGAGTTTTAAGATTGCCATTTCACATGTCCTCTTAATATCCTGGCAGGGATTCATGTCAAGAATTCATTTGGACAAGAGATTTATAATCAAAGACGGAGTTTGCTTATGAAAAATTGATGGGTTGTGTTGGGTGCTTCCCCCCCCCCGCGCCCCCCTTCTTCCTCTGGCTCACAAAGCAGGGAAGTCTGTGACAAAGGGTGTGGGGCTTAGTTACGTCTCAGCACTTGCTTGTACAGATCTGCCTCTCTAGGGAGGGGGAGCAGATGCAATCTGGTAAGGCATAAAAGATGCAAGACAGAAATTTCCAGACTGCGTAGAACTTCAAACAGCTATTGAAAATTTCAATTAAAAGTATCTGCGGTTGTTTGACAACAATGTACTGCGTTGAATGTATTAATCATAGCTTCAGGATATTTAGGGCAGGGCTGTGTACAAAGAGGGACACCCTTAATTTACCTCATCGAGGCTCATGCCTCATTGTTCTCGTTTAAATATGACATTGAGCCAAACTATGGCTTAGCATGAACAAGAAAGCATGTTGGTGCACAGTGGGAAAGTCATGGCTGCTTCATTCCTCCCCCACTCCTGGTGCTGTAGTGCTACCCAAACCTGAGCAATGATTTGTTTTAGGATTATTATTAAACCTGGGTTTATGGTTTGTCTCATTAAAAACTTCCCTGAACAGGGCTGCCTTCAGGTGTCTTCTAAACGTCAGATAGTCTGAACCTTGACATCTGATGGGAGAGATAGTTGTTTATTTCCTTGACATCTGATGGGAGGAAATTCCACAGGGCAGGCGCCACTACCGAGAAGGCCCTCTGCCTGGTTCCCTGTAACCTCACTTCTCGCAGGGAGGGAACCAGCAGAAGGCCTTCGGAGCTGGACCTCAGTGTCGGGGCTGAATGATGGGGGTGCCAGCTGTTTTATTATTCTAAATCAGGCATCCCCAAACTTCGGCCCTCCAGATGTTTTGGACTGCAATTCCCATCATCCCTGACCACTGGTCCTGTCAGCTAGGGATCATGGGAGTTGTAGGCCAAAACATCTGGAGGGCCGCAGTTTGGGGATGCCTGTTCTAAATAGTCACATAAATTACTCTCTCACGCAAACACATCTGCTCGCTATTTGGTATTTGTAATCACAGCTGCGATGCTTCAACGCCATCTTGTAGTAAGACAACACCCAACTCCTCTGTTTCATCTGAATCTCTGAGGAGCAAAATATGATGAGAGGAGGAAAATGAAGGACTCTCAAACCAATGTCTTGCTTCTGTCATGAAAAGCAGTAGAAATTGGAGTTCTTGGGAAAGTCCAGAAATAAACGATAAATTGCAGGAACTCAGGCCAAAAGAAGATGGATTTCAAATAAATATTCACAGGTTTTATTGATGTGATGCGAAGTTCAAATGGGAATCAATCCCAATGTTGAAGGCAAATAAAGGTAAATTCCAGTAAAAATCAGGACAAGGCCCTGTTTCGACTATTCTTCGTCAGCTGGAATATTGAGAAAGTTGAAATGAATCTTAGAATAATTCTCCTTATAATAAACCCGTTTTCAGCGAATGAACAATGACAGACTCCTTCTCCAACAAGAATCCAAATTTATCCATCTCTTCAACACATTATATCCATGGGGCTTGAACAACAGTCTAGACTTTATTTGAAATCCATCTTCTTTTGGCCTGAGTTCTTGCAATTTATCGTTTATTTCTGTCATGAAAAGCAGCAGGGCTGTTTGAAAGGAGGAAGCAAGTGGAAGGTGCTGCAAAGCCATATTTTCCTGCCCTGAGACTTGGTCACTGTGTCCATGTAAGCAACATCATAGCCAGTGCTAGGGTGATGGCTTCATAGCATTGCTCCACTGTACTGGCTACTCATGCCAGGGTGCCTGTTCTCAGGGTGAGGCTACAGAGAGAGTGGCCAGCATGAGAGGTTGTCATGGGAAAACAGTGGATGAGAAAGAGTTATGCACTCTTGACACTGCTCCTTTTAAATATCCCCATTGCTTTTAATTTCAGAAGCAACACACGGGATTGGGAATCTGGCATTTTTCACCCAACAGCTCGTTCTGCTCCCTGTGAGCCAGATAAAATTAGAACCGGAATCAACATGTGGTTTGGACAATTATGAGTGCTGATTAACAGATGTTTGGACAATATGAAATGTACTGTATTCTGCTTACCTCAAAGAAACATGTGGTTGATTGTAAATCCGACACTTTCTAACCCCTTTTCCAATATCCCCCTTTAAAAAAAAAAACATAGTAAAAAATGCTAGCTTGGGACGAGTGTGGAAGATTGTTGGCACATTCTCTTTCAATATAGTTTCAGGGCCCTTTATCTGTGGTTTTTATTTGCAATACAAAATAGGGCATAAAACATAAACCCAGGCTTACATTTGCTTTAGCTGGAGCAGCCTAGCTCCTGACAAATAAAGATTTGGTATTATCTAGATATGAAACCTTTTCAGCTGATTATGAGCATATTGGCATTAAAGTGTAGCAAAAATGGTTCGAGCTGGCTTTTGTTGCATGAATTCTCTGTCCCTGGTATTTAACATTTGGATTTGTACTGTTTTCTTCCATTGAGTGGAGCAAATGCTCCCCCTCCCTCATATTTCTGCTGTGGGAGGAGGCGAAATTTTCCATATGAACCTGGCCTGGATACTTTTGTGTTGACTTGTTGCATACCTGCATAACCCCCAGAACCACCATCCCATGAATGCAGTGTTTCTCAAACTTGGGTCTCCAGCTGCTGTTGGACTACAACTCCCATCATCCCTGATCACTGGACCTGCTGGCCAGGGATGATGGGAGTTGTAGTCCAATAACAGCTGGAGACCCAAGTTTGAGAAGCATTGCATTAGTGTATCATTGGCTGCAAGGGACCATCCAAGCCTACACAGGAGGTCATCCTCACAAGCTGTCATGTAATGCAGGGGTGGTACCCATGGACATCACTGTGCCTGCCAATATTTCTTATGATCTACAAAAGATATTGGAAGACATCCCCTCAAAAAAATCCACAATGCCTGAAAAGCTTTGCTCTTTTTGCTCTACTCCTGTTTGCACTGGTTTGGCCCCTCCTATATTATTATTATTATTATTATTATTATTATTATTATTATTATTATTATTACCACACCAGCCACTCTGGGCAGCTCCCAACAGAAATAATAATAATAATAATAATAATAATAATAATAATAATAATAATAATAATATCAGACCCAAAAAGCTTCCGCTTTCCTGAACAGGGCTGCCTTCAGATGACTTCTAAAAGTCACATAGTTGTTTATTTCCTTGACATCTGCTGGGAGGGCGTTCCACAGGGCGGGTGCCACTACCGAGAAGGCCCTATGCCTGGTCCCCTGTAACCTCACTTCTTGCAGGGAGGGAACCGCCAGAAGGATCTTTTAGCTGGACCTCAGTTTCCGGGCTGAAAGATGGGGGTGGAGACACTCCTTCAGGTATACTGGGCTGAGGCTGTTTACATGCCCCCACGGAAGCCCAGCACTTTCTCAAAATTCCCAACGTGTCCACTGGCTCCAAAAGAAGCCAAGTCAGGAGTGGAGGAAAGTCCTCTTCAGATGAACCTGCAGCAAATGATTGCCATTTTTAATTTCTGGGTCAAAAATAACTGTTTTGTCAGTCCCTGCTGTTTGTTGACTTTAAAAGCAATTTATGTAGCAAATATATTTCGTGTGTTTGAGATATACCTGCGTAGTATGGAAAACCTTGATTTTCTTTTCCATCGACTCATTCTTTGTGCAAATGAAGGAAAAGTTCTGTGCACTGCCGTCTTGACGTGTGTTATTCTTATTTGCATGTGAAGTTAATGTAAAATTTTACCTGTGTTATCGTCATGTGGCACTATTGTCACCCCAAACCTTCAGGTTTCTGTTTTAAACCATCCTACACTGACGCAGAGTCAAAATTAGCCACAACAACTTTCAATGTAAGCTTGACGGCGGGAAAAACGTTCAGATAATTTTTTTAACCAATCACAAGTATACTGTTATTGCATTTGTCAATGAACGTATCTTTGTGCCCTCTCTTGCCCTGCTCACAACTTTCTTTAAGTGATTGAACCAATTAATTAAATGAAATTAATTAGCAAAGTCCCAAAATCTCAGAGTCAGTGCCTTAACATGCAATCTATAAACCACTGCTCAGACAGGCTATCTGTAACATTCTCTTTCATTCCCGCATAATAGCTTTAAATATGAATGAGCATCTCCTTAATTCTCTGTCTTGACGATTGAAGTTGGCCTAATCAATGAGCACTTTAGTTGATTAATCTGCCATTGAAAGCGCTTAAACCTTGCAGAACCCCCCCCTCCCTGGGGGGGGTGTTCGGAGATTTATGGCAGCTGCCCCATGGGAAGCACCTTTTCTCTGGATTCTCACAAAGGGACAATAATTAGACATTCCTATGAGACCTTCCTGACTGAGCAAACCTATATTGCTGGGATTAAGTGCCATGTAGCAATCTCACTAAATTTCACAAGGGATGCTTAAATTAGTACATAATTCAAACGGAAATTATTCTGTATTGGCCAGAATAGTGGTCTGATCCTAACAACCTTGGGATTCCCCAGAAGGTTACCAGGAGATCATCAATTAGAAAACCTGCAATGGGAAACACACTTTCCTGAAAAACAGACCATTTTCCATTTCCATTTCCCTCTCAGTGCCCTGTGTGCCCTGGGTACAGTGGTACCTTGGTTCTCAAACTTAATCCGTTCTGGAAGTCCGTTCCAAAACCAAGGCACACTTTCCCATAGAAAGTAATGCAAACTGGATTAATCCCTTCCAGACTTTTAAAAACAACCCCTGAAACGGCAACTTAACATGAATTTTACTGTCTCACAAGACCATTGATAAAATGAAAGCAATAAACAGTGTACTGCAGTCACGCAATCAATCAATCAGTAGCTGAACTGGGTTCACACAGTCACAAAAACAAAATGAAAAAAGCCGCAGAAACAAAAACGCAAAATAAATAGCAAAAACAGACAGACCTCAGCATACCCTCAAAACAGAAGTGTGGCACTCAAAACGAAAGCGTAACACTCAAAACGGAGCACGTTCGGCTTCCGAAACAACTTCGCAAACCGGAACACTTACTTCCGGGTTTGCAGTGTTTGGGTTCCAAGTTGTTTGAGCACCAAGGTACCACTGTAATATTGCTGAATAGAATGTCCCAGACCTCTCCACAAAGTGGATGGGCTCAACTGACCAATTGTAGAAAGAGTTCCCTCATCGGATAACCATTGGACTAAAACATGCACCCCAAAACTTCGGCCCTCCAGATGTTTTGGACTACAATTCCCATCATCCCTGACCACTGGTCCTCTTAGCTAGGGATCATGGGAGTTGTAGGCCAAAACATCTGGAGGGCCGCAGTTTGGGGATGCCTGAACTAAAACATACATTCATGATGGCTCCCTTCGTCCCTCTGTACAACACCCAGAGCATCAATGCATGCCTACAAACAGTGCCAGAGAGGGTCGAAGAAACTTTTAGTGGCATGTGTGAAAAACCTATTTCCACAGCCCAGATTGAATTCTTTGGATTGGAGTGCCTGTCTTTAAAAAAGCAGAACCCCACAAAGCTGATGAATTATGATTCCCCAGGCTGGAATACTTTTCTTCCATTTATGCGGTGTACAAAGTGAAGCCGTGTGTACTGCTTGTACCTTATGAAACTGAAGCATATTAAAAATAAATCACTCATGGATCATATGCTACTTTTAAAAGGGAGAAATATGCATTTAAAAGATTTGTTCAATCTTAAGCCTGCCTTCCAGCATCAGAGATCAATGTGTCGTCTGATTAAATTGTGCTCTATAGATTTCTCCAGTCAAGTTCATCAAAGAACACATTTCTCTTCTTCTAATGATGCTGAACCTAAAGTTCTCCTCTGAAGTACTTTAATTTTCACTTGGTCATTACAAGAAGACAGTGACTTAATGAACTGCAAATAGAAGAAGAAAGTAGCATAAATCATTTTTTGCATCCTTTTTTGCTGTTGTGTTAGCATAGCTCCTCTTTCATCATTAGAAAGCCTAAAGTGATTTCTACATGCATGGCAGCGAAAATTAAATTATACTTCACTTTCTGCAATCCAGCGCATCAATAAGCATTTAAAATCATTACCAAAATAATCATGATAAACTAATGTCAAGAAAGTGTAATATTTTATAAACTGTTAAAATAGATGTAGCATTGACAATGCTGTAATGATAATAGTCGGGAGATATTTATCATAAAGAATCAGTCAGAAATTTGCAGGAGCTGTGGTTGTACACTTCGCTTTAGTTGTGTGTGGGATTTTTTGCCTCCCCATGGCAACTGACATAAAATTTACTGTTTTTTTTAAAATGAATGGATATATTTATAGAAGGTTAATCTTCACTGTATGTATGCAGTACATACCACATTTTATGTTTTGGTTAATTCATCAAAACATAACTGCTGCATTTATTTCTAGGTCACTGCTAACATATCTCTGTGCATTAGCTTAAATATTAAGTGTAGATAGGCAAGAGTTTACCCAGGGCATTGTTGGAAACTCGGATATAGAAGCTAGGTGCAAAATGGCTCCTTAAACCAGGGTTACAGTCACCAAACAGAATGTCTAGTTGCCATTTGGGGGGTAGATGGCTCAAAGGTCGTATTTTTCTATACAACTTTTTGGGTCGTGAAATTTGTTCTGATTGTGCAGCTAAACTATAATGGATAGTGTCAGGGTTGTTGCGACTACTCTGCTCATTCCGATCCAGAATCCGGCACTGCCCCTTTTCGCGATTTCGATCAACATAATAGCCTCGGGACAGTGAATCTCCTCTCCTTTCTCCTCCTCCGTAATTCTGGTGCCGGGGGAAAGGGTCTACGCTCCGTCTTTTCCCTTTCCCCCCTTTCTGCCTCTCTCTCTTCCCGCCTGTGGAGCAGGGGCTCTCCTATGCTGCCAGAAACCTGGCACTCTCTCTCCTCTTCCTGACTAGCCCCTTCAGACCCCGCGCTTTCATGGCTGCTTGGGGAGGAACTGCTCCCGATGAGAGGGGGAGGTTCTCTATACTCTCTCCCCCTTACAGATAGACTTCTACAGGATGTGGTGTTAGTGTGTGAAAACAGTCAAGATCCAAGGATCCCCAGGCATGCACCTCCAGATGGTGGAGACATCAGGTGCCATCCTGGCTCCTGGGCATCTTCACAGCAAGTGGCTGATTGCCAGGTGCAAAATGCTCCTGGCACCTGGCAGATTTCAAACACTGCCCTGGGGACAACAAATAGCACCATGTGATATGAGAGCCTGCTGGATCAGGCCAAAGGCCCATCTGGTCTTGCATTCTCTTCTCGCAGCGGCCAAACAGATGCCCATAGGAAGCCCACAAACAGGACCTGAGTCTTGCCGCACTCTCCTCACAGTTCCAGCAGTGGAGGCAGAACATAGGCATGATGTCTAGCAGACACTGGTAGCCTCCCCCTCCATGAATTTGTCTCATCCCCTTATAAAGGTAAAGGACCCCTGGCGGTTAAGTCCAGTCACAGATGACTCGGGGGTTGCGGTGCTCATCTCGCTTTACAGGCCGAGGGAGCCAGCGTTTGTCCACAGTTTTTCCAGATCATGTGGCCAGCATGACTAAACCGCTTCTAGTGCAACGGAACACCGAAACCAGAGCAGTGCATGGCATACCCGTCAACTCCCGGATTGAAAAATCCAGGATCAGCAGTGGCGCGGCACCGGAAGTCGCTTCTACGCATGTCCAGACATGCGTAAAAGTGACTTCCAGTGCTGGCGCTGCCCGATTTCCAGTGCCCAGACATGGGCAGAGCGACACCGGAAGTTGCTTCTACGCATGTCATGCATAGAAGTGACTTCCGGTGCCGCTCTGCCCGGTTTTTGAAAATCCGGGGGAATTACGGGATATTTCGCCATTCAGGACAACAGCGGGAAACAGCTTTAAAAATGGGGGCTTCCCGCGAAAAACGGGAGACTTGGCAGGTATGGTGCACAGAAATGCCGTTTACCTTCCCACCAGAGCGGTACCTAGTTATCTGCTTGCACTTTTTGGCATGCTTTTGAACTGCTAGGTTGGCAGGAGCTGCGACCAAACAACGGGAGCTCACCCCATCGCAGGGATTCGAATCGCCGACCTTCTGATCAGTAAGCCCAAGAGGTTCAGTGGTTTAGACCACAGCTCCCCCTTTTAAAACCATCCAAATTGGTGTCTTTTGTTGCCTTTTTTTGAGAGCAAATTCAGTAGCTTAGCGACAGTCTGGGTCTGGGTGAACAAGCTCCTGAATCTGTCATTTCATTGGATGCGAGTTATATTATTGTGAGGGAAGGAGAATACCTTCCCTCTATCAACTTCCTTCACACTACACATAATTCTATACATTTATTTCACTTCCTCTCTTACTCAAAACTGAAAAATCCCCAAATCTTGTTAACTATGATAGTGATGCAAAGAAATAATGGCTGCAGTATTTAATGAATTAAATTGCTAAATTCATCAAAATGCTTGTGGTTGACTTAAAAAAAACACCCAAATTAACAGAGTTAATTTAAGAGTTTTTTTTCTTTAATAAAAGGACATCTAAAACAGAAGGCTCCATTTTAGAAAAGGTTTTCCCCTTTCTGTTTTCAAAGATTATGTTTGCTACAAGTATACCCATGCATTATCTAAAAGTAATGAACATATGTTCCCTTTCAGACCCTTTTTTATTCATATGCAGATTTATGCAGATTTGATGAAGTGATTAAAACTTATGATTAATCAACAAAGCTTTCTTAAATCAGGCAAATAGTTGAAATATATATATATATATTTAATCATCAGGAATACCACAGGGCACTACAGATTTGTGCTCTAAAGCAGTCCAATTTGCTTTGGGGTAGCATTTTTCAATAGTATTCAGATTTTGTCAAAATACAGGCGAAAGAGGAAGTTGGTAATAAAATCTGCATAGGTCTTCCTGCAAACTAAGGACTTCCTTAACTTTGACACTAAATGTGTTCCATTAACATTACTGAATACATTCGGGTAACACCGTTCTATTAGTTCCTCAAGGATTTAAGTTCCACAGCAGTTACAAAAATTGACAGGGCATGGGGTGAGAGAGAAACTTCTGTTTTCCTACTCCATTGTTACTGCAATCACCAAATGAAAAGATGCCAAGGTTTTGGAAAGAGAGAGGTTCTTTTTGTAGTGTAGAATTTAAAACACGCCCCCAAAAAATTACCCTTTCCCACCAGTATAATTATAATTTTGGATTGCCAAAAAAAAAAATGGCCTGATTTTTCCCCCCATCCCCTTTTGTCTATTTCATCCACCACAGTTTCCAGGGGACAATCATGTTAACACCATGAGTTCTTGCATTATTTCTTGTCAACAAATGAAAGCCAACAACTACAGAGCATTCGGGAAGACAGTACCCACCTATTAGATTCTCTAGGGAGAAACTTGAATGCTCTCAGGATGTCCTTATTTCATGGACGCTGCTGCTGCTACTCCTCAAATACTGATACTTTCTGTCTGTACAGTGGTACCTCTACTTACAAATTTAATGTGTTCCGAACGCACATTCGTAAGTCGAAAAAAAATAGTAAGTCAAATCCCATAGGAATGCATTGGGAGAAAAAAATCGTAAGTCGAAGCAACCCTATCTAAAAATTCGTAAGTAGAAAAAATCCTATCTAAACCGCATCCAAGATGGCGGACGGAGCTCCGTTCGTAAGTAGAAACATTCGTAAGTAGAGGTACCACTGTATATGACAACCTGCACCACAACTTGCAATGGAGGCATGGTTACTCAGGGGAGCATTCAAGTTGATTTCTAGAGAGTCCACACTATAGAAACAACTTTTCTGAGTGCCCGTGTATCTGAAATGAGTGTGTAGACTAGTGTGATTGAATCTGAGCAAGTCACTGCTGCAGGAAAGGTACTGAAGGCATTCCACAAAACTGCTCTGAGGAGATCAGGGTTTTGTTTTGTGTTTTATTTTGTGAATAATTTGACTACAGTGGTACCTTGGTTCTCGAACTTAATCCGTTCTGGGAGTCCGTCCGACTCCCGAAACCATTTAAAAACCAAGGCGCGGCTTCCAATTGGCTGCAGGAGCTTCCTGCACTCAAGCGGAAGACGCATCGGACTTTCGACTTCCGAAAAACATTCACAAACCGGAACACTCACTTCTGGGTCTGTGGCGTTCGAGAGCCGATTTGTTTGGCTAACCAATTCATTCAAGAACCAAGGTACGACTGTGCCGTATGCTCAAACAAGCGTGTGGGTGTGTGTTGAAACTCTAATGGAATTAGAGCTGGTATAGAAAGGACGTTATATCCCTGGAAAGCATGCACACATATTCTCTGTAACTTCATGCCCATAGAAAACTATAGGTTAGATGGGAGGGAAAGAAATTCAGCTGGAAAATGCACTGCTCTCCACTCTGAATAGCACTGCTTTCCTCGCATGGAGAGGCTGTCAGCATTATTTATTTATTTTGCAAGCCTACCTCTCAGAACAAAATATTGCAGACATAAAATCTAAAGATAAAAGCTGTGCTTTGGATAGAAGCTGCACTGTACTTCAGGTGAATTCCCAAACAGCTAAAAGTGTAATCTGGCCTGCTGCCATAAAATGAGATGCCACACATGGGAGATATAAACACATCCACACCACAATCTCTTTGTTTTCCAATGCTGCGAGGGAGTTGCCATGTATTGAATTGGGTAGCCAACTCCGCAAACCCATTCATCCAGAGCGCTTGGATGTCACGCAGCTCAGTTCTGTTGATGACAGCCAGGCTTGATTGGCAGACGCCCAGGTACTTCAACTGGCCCTGCTCGTGTTTCAGATGCATAAAGTAGCTATGTTCCACCTAGGGAGTGGTGGACCTCTTCCAATGGTTGCATTAACAGGGAAGAGTGTTCACTGTGCATGCGTGAAACTCTCTCTGCCCATAACTTGTAATGAGTATGTTCCCAGGAAGGTGGATTGCCCCGTTAAGTTTGCAATATCTGACAGATATGTCCATCTTATGCGCCTATTCCCAATGTGCTCTCCCTGCATTGAATGTGTGGTAATGGGGTCTTTCAGGACCACATAACACCGGTCCTGAAAAACCTACATTGGCTCCCAGTACGTTTCCGAGCACAATTAAAAGTATTGGTGCTGACCTTTAAAGCCCTAAACGGCCTCGGTCCAGTATACCTGAAGGAGCGTCTCCACCCCCATCGTTCTTCCCGGACACTGAGATCCAGCACCGAGGGCCTTCTGGCGGTTCCCTCGCTACGAGAAGCCAAGTTACAGGGAACCAGGCAGAGGGCCTTCTCGGTAGTGGCACCCACCCTGTGGAATGCCCTCCCACCAGAGGTCAAAGAGAACAACAATTACCAGACCTTTAGAAGGCATCTTAAGGCAGCCCTGTTTAGGGAAGCTTTTAATGTCTGATGGATTTTTTTGTTGGAAGCCACCCAGAGTGGCTGGGGGAACCCGGCCAGATTGGGGGGGTATAAATATTAAATTAATAAAAATAATAATAATATATTATTATTATTATTATTATTATTATTATTATTATTATTTGTTGTTGTTGTTGTTTGGATGGCCTATCTGGGCCACCAGTGAAAGATGATCACTATCTGCTCTGCCTTCTGTTTAATTTTATTTTAATAAATAGCATGTGACACAAAGATGTAATCCACTACTCTGACCCCATTCTGGGATATATGAGTGTAGTGACTTATTGTCTTATTGAGGGGCCTACCATTTAGACATTGCAAGTGGTGCTTATATACAAGGGAATATAGTTTTAGCCCATATTTATTAATAGTCTTATCTTGTGAGGCTCTATCTGCAGTATTGATATTGTCCTCATCCAGGGCAGTAGCTTTGTTTATTTCGTCGACCCCCCCCCCCAATTCCCGCATTGAAATCCCCACATGGCAGAATCTCTCTCATTAGGAATGTTTCTTCAGTACATTGCAGCACTTGTTCTAGATACTGCCGGAAGTGGCGCTCTTGGTCTAAACCACAGAGCCTAGGGCTTGCCGATCAGAAGGTCAGCGGTTTGAATCCCCATGATGGGGTGAGCTCCCGTTGCTTGGTCCCAGCTCCTGCCCACCTAGCAGTTCAAAAGCACGTCAAAGTGCAAGTAGATAAATAGATACCGCTCCGGGGGGAAGGTAAACGGCATTTCGTGCACTGCTCTAGTTCACCAGAAGCGGCTGAGTCATGCTAGCCACATGACCCAGAAGCTGTGTCATGCTGGCCACATGACCCACATGACAATCGCTGGCTCCCTTGGCCTATAGAGCATAGCTATCAAGTTTTCCCTTTTCTCGTGAGGAAGCCTATTCAGCATGAGGGAATTTCCCTTTAAAAAAGGGAGAACTTGACAGCTATGCAGAGTTGTCCACGACTGGACCTAACGGTCAGGGTTACCTTTACCTTTATACATTTAGACAAATAAATGAATTCATTTTGGGGTGGTTTACTAATACCGCCTGGATATAACCATTATTTGTTAATGATCCTCTATATCAGGCATCCCCAAACTTCGGCCCTCCAGATGTTTTGGACTACAATTCCCATCTTCCCCGACCACTGGCCCTGTTAGCTAGGGATCATGGGAGTTGTAGGCCAAAACATCTGGAGGGCCGCAGTTTGGGGATGCCTGCTCTATATCCATTTGTATGTCACAAGAGAAGAGGACGGCCAGACCACCACTTCCACGTCTGTATTTGGCTTTTTAAACAGTTGGGTGGGACACTATTCTGTAGCCCTGTAAATGATAATTCAGAACAGCCTACAGTAGGGAGATACCACCTCTCCTCTTCTTACAGGGGAGGAGGGGCGTGGCAAATTTGCCCCTCCCCCATAAATGGTGTGCATGGCATTGTCAATGGGCAGAAGCTAACTTTGGAAGCAGGGGTGCCAGCTTGGCCCCGCAACCATGAGTGCCCAAGGCTCTGGGTGCCATGCAGCATGCATGGCCCTGGCACTGAAATTTGTGGGTGCCCGGCCCCTTCATGGGGAATTTTTGTGGGTGCTCGAGCACCCATGGCCCCAGGGAGTTGGGACCTATGATAGGAAGCAGGTAATTCGATGGCCCAATCTATTGAAGAGGTTCAGTCTGGGAATACAGTATTTGTATTTGTATACTAGGTATGATGGTTAAGAATCAAACTGCATTTGACCAAGTCTGACCATTGGTCTGTCTAATTCAGTTCCTACACCAACTATCATCAGCTCTCCAGGGTTTCAGATAGGAATCTCTCCCAACAATACCTGGAGACACCAAGAATTAAACATGGAACTTTTTGCATGCAAAGCATGTGCATTACTGCTGAACTACAGGCATTCCCAAAGTATTAATCCTAAATTATCCCTGTGTGCCAGGAACGGGGTCGGCAACACCACAGTTCACCATCCCTCTATAGCAATGCTCAGGTCAGTAATTTTGCTCCCAGGTGTGTCATCGCATTAAAGGTAAGACCGTTGTTATCATCAGTAACAATCTGATGGATACACGGTTCTCGGAAATCGTTTCAGATGATTACCTTGTGTGGCCAAGCTCCAACCTAGTGGGGCGAAACCTGGAACTGCTGTTTTCTCTGCAGCTGAGAAACATTTAATATAGCAATGAGGTTCTCTCGTAGAGTTTTAAATGGTTTGTGATTAGATATTTCTGCATAGAGGGAGGCTAGTGCTGTACTGAACAGAAAGTATTAAAACCACATTTAATAATGATAATCCAAGAGATTTAAACTCTCTGTGATTTACTGTCATGCCATTTTTTAATCGTAGGAACTGGGCAGATAGCCATCAGTACACTATCCAGAGAGCTTTAAGGTATAATGCATGCTTGTGTTTCATGCCTCTTCACATACAACATATAAGGGTATGTTAAAATTTGTTGAATAGCTCCTATAAATAGAGCTGGCTCCTCCCCACCTTATAAAACCTTACAACGTTTTATCTTCTCCCCCCCCCTCCGTCTTACACAAATGTTGTGTTTTGAGGCTGTTTTAACAAATAGCTTCACAATAAAGGCTGATTCTGATTGGCAGAATCGAGGGATCAGAAGAGAGAGCCACTTCTCGTTTAACCTTTTTCTCAAAAGCAATGCCATTTAGATAGGACTAGGAAGTGGGTGGGTGGGAATTGCATTCCTGATCACATCGAGTGATTCCTATGCAATACCCATGGCTCAGATCCAGCAGCTTTTTGCCGAAGGTTATGGCATGTCTAGTCACATGGGAGCAGTTACTGATTTCTCCCACCCACCCACCCACACCCGACTGCAGTCATCTCATTCCACGCGATTCCAATGAGTCTCCAACCACCATATTTTCAGGAGTCACAAGGAGCAGCAATGGGGAGAAGAAAGTGGGAAAGCTCTGTTGCACAAGAGGAACTCTGTCCATGCTCCTTAGGACCCAGATCATTATTATCTGTGGGGTGGGCTAGTTAGAATCATAGAATCGTAGAGTTGGAAGGGGGGGTCACCAGGGTCAACTAGTCCAACCCTCTGCAATGCAGGAATCGTTTGCCCGATGTTGGGCTCAAACCCACTACCCTGAGATTAAGAATTGCATGCTCTACCAGTTGAGCTATCCCAGATCAGTTCTACATGCTGCCAAATAATACATTAGATCCAGTGCTCCCAGCAGAGCCAACTTATTCTGTGCCAGCCTGAGGAATGCTCTCCCTCCCCCGAGGGCACCAAGAAGCAGGAAGGAAACAAGAAAGTTCTTACTTGAGATTTATTTCAGTCATCACAGTGAAAGAATCCAGTCATTCCTCAATGATGGCGTTGCTCACACTGAGCTCCTCCCCTCTCCCTCTACGGCGTCTCTCTGTGGTCAACTGCCTCTGTGCCCTTTGTTCTTGCACATGTAACGAACGCCACGTTTTGGGAGAGGGGGGTTCGGTTGTGCTGCCCATTGACATGTCAGCTAGCTGCTCTGCCTCCTCCTCCTCCTCTGAACACCTCATAACTCTGCTGTTCGCCTGTCTCTGAGCTGTTATCTTCCTCAAAGCCCTGCTGTAATTCGAGACAGACCTCCACCATTCCTCCTCCTCTTCAGTCCCGTCCCTGACATTCTGGTTTTCTCCCCATCCTCCTCCTAGCTAACACTGAGGCTTATGGAAGAGCAAGCTGCCCTACAGTAATGGCTGTAATAAGAAGGCAGCCAGCCTGCTGGGGGACTGTCCAAGAGCAGGCTTGAGGGTGCTGGGGCTGTGCCCCATTTGCCTTAAGCAAGCAGCCTCTATTGCTTCTCACTGCCGAACTTACAGCTGAACTCATGAGCAGCCAACACCTCAGCAAGAGGACAGGGGAAAACCTGAAAGCACCGCTTCGTAGCCCCTTCCCCTCTTCACACAAGTAGCAAATCTAAGGCAGCTTGGACTTAAGAGAGTGTCATGATGTTGGAAGCTGGCCTATGAGTTCCACACACCATGTGTGCGCACATTTATTTCTGATTATTTTTAGTTTTAAAAAGGTTAAAGCACTCTACACATGCGAAAGGGCTATGGGAATTATCTATGAAAGGGAAGTTTGGTGGGGAAGAAGCAGAGCTTGGATGTGTGCAGCGTATCCCCCCAGAGAGAGGGCTAATGATACCCATTGGAGAGAGAGAAAATAAGTGATCTGGCCTCACTGCAGAGGGTGCTTGCTTCAGATCAGGCTTCCCACTGCCATTGCTGTACTTTGGTTGACTAGCAAAGAGCCCTCCTGTCCCTCATGGTTATAAAGGCCACTTTAGATTGACAGATAGCGTTCACTGTCAATGAAATGCTCTCTGCTTGCTAATTTGCAGTAGTTTGGCATATTGATTTGCATATGGTTCGCTGGGACTTTCGGCGTTACCCATCTGAAGTGAAAACATATTGGTATTCCTTTGTAAAGAAGAGAAAATAAGCATCTGAGATTCAACTCATTCCTAAATAAGCTTTGTTGAAATCTTAACATGGCAGGTTACCAGATGATCTCATTCTTAATATTGCTACCAATTTTGCACACATTTTAAAGGAGGATTGCTGCCCCCCCAATTCTCCCTGACCCTTCTCCTATGCCTGTAATGGCATCCAGATACAGAGCGCAGGATTCAAGCTCTGAGTCCCGTCAATAGAAGCCCCACACAAGGCTTTCCCCCTTCTGCTCCACACACATGCCTGATTTTCTTTCTTTTCTGTCCATTCTAGTTAATTCCACTGTAAATTTCCATTGAAACTATTTACTGCAAGCCATGTTTTTATTTGTTTCATCACCTGCTTATGACGTAAGGTATGCGGGTGGCACTGTGGTCTAAACCAAGAAGGTCGGCGGTTCAAATCGCCGCAATGGAGTGAGCTCCCATTGCTCTGTCCCAGCTCCTGCCAACCTAGCAGTTCGAAAGCACGCCAGTGCAAGTAGATAAATAGGTAAAGCTGCAGCGGGAAGCTAAACAGTCTTTCCATGCGCTCTGGCTTCTGTCATGGTGTCCCGTTGTGCCAGAAGCGGTTTAGTCATGCAGGCCACATGACATGGAAAGCTGTTTGTGGACAAACACTGGCTCCCCAGGCCTGAAGGCAAGATGAGCGCTGCAACCACATAGTCGTCCAGGGGTCCTTTACCTTTACCGTTACCTTTTACCTTTTACTTTTATTACGTGGTTCTTCAGGGAGGTTTTGGGGGATACTATAATCAACCCAGTTGTGCCAGCGACCCATATTTTTCCATAGGGTCTCTCCACCCTCCAAAGCACAAGCAACTCCACAATTCCTCCATCAGGAATGTCCTGCGAAAAGGCTTCTGCTCACAGGAACTCTGGTTCAAACCCACAGGCCCTCCTATTTCCTGCTGCTGTGTTTGAGGGTGCAGGCCTTTTTTTTGGTTTTTTAAAAAGCATTTGTTGCTGCTATACTGTTTCTGAGTTTTTTGGTTTAATAAAAGCATCTCTGGATTCTTTGAAGAGAAACAGGATATGCATTTTGTTTGTTGTTTAGTCGTTTAGTCGTGTCCGACTCTTCGTGACCCCATGGACCACAGCACACCAGGCACTCCTGTCCTGCACCGCCTCCCGCAGTCTGGTCAAACTCATGTTCGTAGCCTCGAGAACACTATCCAACCATCTCGTCCTCTGTCGTCCCCTTCTCCTAGTGCCCTCAATCTTTCCCAACATCAGGGTCTTTTCCAAGGATTCTTCTCTTCTCGTGAGGTGGCCAAAGTATTGGAGCCTCAGCTTCAGGATCTGTCCTTCCAGTGAGCACTCAGGGCTGATTTCCTTCAGAATGGATAGGTTTGATCTTCTTGCAGTCCATGGGACTCTCAAGAGTCTCCTCCAGCACCATAATTCAAAAGCATCAATTCTTCGGCGATCAGCCTTCTTTATGGTCCAGTTCTCACTTCCATACATCACTACTGGGGAAACCATAGCTTTAACTATACGGACCTTTGTAGGCAAGGTGATGTCTCTGCTTTTTAAGATGCTGTCTAGGTATGGATTTTGAGAAATAACAAATATGCATTTTAAGAAATAACAAATCACCACCTACTGAATTTCCTGGCATTGGTCGGTTGTTAAAGGAACACCAACTCTGCCAGGGGAGGATGGCAATCCTAAGAGGGAACCGGGAGGCTGACAAGATGGGATAGAAAACAGTGACATGGGAAGATCTCTGAAATGAGCACCTTACTGGGAGGCATGACTCCTTATCATCCTCAAAGAAGCTTCCCCCTCCATCCACTCCTAGGGAATCTCTTGGCAAAACTATAACAACTGAAATATCTCATGGCAGCTTGCATCGTGTCATGACCTTTAATAGACAAGAGCCTCCTTCAGCTAGTGAGCTTGATATGATAACTTTTTATATAAATCAATAAATCAATGTGCATATGAGATTCGGGAGCTGTCGTATCCACAAAGCAAAGGCCACTTAAACCAGTGTTATGAATTCACACATAGCTGCCAAGCCATACGCCACTCTGAGTTTCGTACAAAGTGTTTTTGAGTGCTGTAAGAAAAACCCAATATGAGAAAAAGGGCCTCTTTGCAATGAATCCAGATGTGATGAGCCTTAGCCTCCAAGATGTGCTGAGAAACCGTGTTGCTCCACGTGCTCTGTTGACAGGCTCATGCAAAATTCAGCTCTGCCCGTTCCCTGCTCAGCAGCTCTCTTTCCTGCCAGGCAGGCTGCATCAACCCCCACCAGCAGAGTCAGCAGCCAATGGAAGCCTTGTTTTGGTGCTCCTGGAATCTCCTCTTGCACTGGCTGCTGTGTGAGCTCTCTTAACATGCCTGCTCAGACAGCGCAGGCAGCTGTTGCGGGTGGAAAGGCCTCCCCCACTGGTGTTAAAGCTAGCAGATGTTTTCTCCGCTCTTCACGGAGTAGTGACAGTTTGCTGAAACAAAGCTGCGAGACAAACAGAGAAGTGAGCTCCCAAACACGTCTTACATGGATGACCTTGTGCACCATGTGTTGCCTGCCATCAGCAGCATAGTTAGGTACAAAATCAATGGCCCTCTACATGGGAGGAACAAAGCCAGAGCGATCTGACAGATTTTACAGCTGCCGGAGCCGCCCCCTGCATCCATATACAGAGAGAGAGAATGAGAAGAGAATGAGTTTTGAAGATTGCTTGTAGGAGTTGCTCCTGTGGCTCAGAACATGATTAACTGGGCAATTGTGTTTGCAGAGAAAAATAAATATCTGACTACTTATACCCATGCAAAACCTCAATTCCACAGATTTCATATAGTCTCGTTGGGTAGTAAATGATGGGTTTTATTAGGTAGGTGAGGAATAGATTAACTAGATTCAGTCCCTCTACAGGCCAATGTGTGGGGGTTGATGCAAAGAAAAAAATGTGGCTGCAAGCCTTTTTCAAAGCGCAGGGCTTTTGCAGACCCTCTCACAAGAGAAAGCCCTCTCAGCAGAGTTTAAATCCCATCTTAAGCAATTTAAATGAAAGCATGGGAATTAGCCATTAGGCTGATCTCTCTCTTTTGTTTCCCTGTTTATCAAAGGAACAGGCTACAGACTGAAAAGTAATTTTAAAAGATATAGTTTACTCACAGTCCTTATTCATGCAGCAGCAGCAGCAGCAGCAAAAACTAATGCAGGTAAAATACTTTTACTTACAGCAAAAACAGTTTCATGTATGTGTCTGATGCTGGAGCAAGCAGGCAGGCATCTGCTCCCTTGACTGGTGGAAGAGGAAGAGGGAAAGAGAAGGAACAGGAAATGCTTCTTTCCCAGGAGAGGAGGGGAAATGACATCACACAAAACCTTCTCTACCAATTACATTTGTATGGTTTGAGTTGACCTATCAGCAATACAGCTCTACGGTCTTAACCCCTTCACATGCTAACTAGCAAGAATATGCAGTTACGTAGATTTGACTGCTTATCTCCCACAGTAAATGTATCAAGAAAGACAGGAAGCTGCTTTGTGGCAAGCCAGACGATTAGTTCAGTATTATCTCTAAACTGGGACTTTCCCATGTTACAATCCCATGGAGCTGGTAGGTCCATTCTGCAGCAGTCGCTTCACCACATCCAAGCCCTGCTAGTTCACTGCAGCTAGGACTGGAGGTAGGGGAAGCTTTGTCTTCTTTGCTACTTGCTCTCTTAAAAAATAATAATCATCATCATCCCTCTTTTTGTCCACAGTGGAAGGAAAAATCAACTTTACCATCTGATATAGTTTCAGACCTGATCTGTGGATGTGACAGTAAAGAAGGGTGGCTTTGTATCCAAGGTCACCTCTGTCTATCTCCCAACATGCCCACAAAAAAACCCCATACTCGGCCCCACCACCATCAGTGAAACTGCTGGAGCATATGGGGGACTCCAAGGGCCTAATTGCCAGTCTGCCAGTGGTAGTCACCCGCAGAGTGGCATTTGACTTGACACCATTTCCAATGGCCTCGCAGCTGGACTTTGACCAGCTTTAAGAGTGCTCTGCTAATGCATATTCTACCTTCAAATGGACTTCTCCGTGGTCCAGACCGCTGACTTACTCAACACCTGCATTAGCAGCAGACATACATACATGGCATACGGGTGGCATTATGGCCTAAACCACTGAGCTTCTTGGGCTTGCCGATCAGAAGGTTGGCAGTTCAAATCCCAATCTTGGTGGAAGTGGCCACCAAGACCATATAACACGGGTCTTGAAAGACCTACATTGACTCCCAGTACGTTTCCAAGCACAATTCAAAGTGTTGGTGCTGATCTTTAAAGCCGTAAACCAGGCTGTCTCAACCTCAGCCTTCCAGATGTTTTGAGACTACAGTTCCCATCATCCCTGACCACTGGTCCTGCTAGATAGGGGTCATGGGAGTTGTGGGCCAAAAACATCTGGAGGGACAAAGTTGAGGAAGCCTGCCCTAAACAGTCTTGGCTCACTATACCTAAAGGGGTGTCTCCACCCCCATCGTTCAGCCTGAACATTGAGGTCCATCTCCGAGGGTCTTCTGGCGGTTCCCTCACTGCACGAAGCGAAGTTACAGGGAACCAGGCAGAGGGCCTTCTCGGTCGTGGCACCCACCCTGTGGAACACCATCCCATCAGATGTCAAGGAAAGAAACAACTATCTGACTTTTAGAAGACATCTGAAGGCAGCCCTGTTTAGGGAAGTTTTTAATGTTTGATGATTTATCTTTTTTATTATTATTATTCTGCTGGGAGCCGCCCAGAGTGGCTGGGGAAACCCAGCCAGATGGGCAGGGTATAAATAATAAATTAGTAGTAGTAGTAGTAGTAGTAGTAGTGGGTGCCACTGCCAACCTGCCAAACACAAGACATCAAGTGATGACCTCAAAGGGTCTCGCATCTCCAATTAACTGATCCAAAGGAGAACAAGTCCCTTTGAAGGTGCACTGTCAGTGCCAGTCACCTACTTGGCACTGACACACAACTTCAAAGGCGTTTGCTTTCACTGGCAATCAGCTGGCAAGCACTGAGAGGGGAGCCCCTTTAAAGTCTGTTTGCAGGCACGGTACAGATCCAAGCTAGGCTTGCAACTGGACATTTTCCCTCTCCCAGTTTGCAGAGGGAAAACGGTGGCCTACGGATGCACAGTTTGAACTCAAGCTGCACTTGGAAGCAGCCATTCAGAGGGGGGAAATAGCCATTTGCATGTGTGGCTTGAATCCATACCATGTCTGCAAATGGGCTTTCTTTCAGCACCCATCAGCTCATTGGTGCTGAGAACAGACTCAGTGGCTGCACTTGGGCATTCCTGCCCCATAGCAAATAACCCCCTCCTTATAAAGATGATTGAAATAATAGAGTTCTGCTTTATTACCATAAAAATTACTAACACTGACAGAAGATTATGTATGAAGAATCCCTGTATTTGTTGCCAGATGGGCGGGGTACAAATAAATTATTATTATTATTATTATTATTATTGCTTTTCTTTTGTCAGTTCCCCCCCCCCCCGATTACAGCATAATAACCATTGCCTGCACCCCAAAGATACAGTAGCAGGGTATTGTGTCATACCTTATACAAAGCAAGCAAACAAACAAACAACAGTAAGATGGAAAAATGGCACCACACCAATGTTAATTTTAAGACATCCATAGTTCCCGAGCTGGCTTAGATGGTGAATGTTGCTTTTCTAATGTGCTGAAAATGGCCAGTAATAAAGAATGCTACCTGCTAACATTGAACTCTTTTGTTGAGCTTAAATCCATGCGTAGCCAAAATTGTGTCACCCGTGCAGAAGATGGGGAGGTATCAGTATAATAATAATAACAATAATAATAATAATAATAAATAAATAAATAAATAAATAAATAAATTATTATTTATACCCCGCCCATCTGGCTGGGTTTCCCCAGCCACTCTGGGCGGCTTCCAACAGAAAGATAAAACACAATAATCTATTAAACATTAAAAGCCTCCCTGAACAGGGCTGCCTTCAGATGTCTTCTAAAAGTCTGGTAGTTGTTTTCCTCTTTGACATCTGTTGGGAGGGCGTTCCACAGGGCAGGCGCCACCACCGAGAAGGCCCTCTGCCTACTTCCCTGCAACTTGGCTTCTCGCAACGAGGGAACCGCCAGAAGGCCCTCGGTGCTCGACCTCAGTGTCCGGGCAGAATGATGGAGGTGGAGACGCTCCTTCAGGTATACTGGACCAAGGCCATTTAGGGCTTTAAAGGTCATCACCAACACTTTGAACTGTGCTTGGAAACGTACTGGGAGCCAATGTAGATCTTTCAAGACCAGTGTTATGTGGTCTTGGCGGCCGCTCCCAGTCACCAGTCTAGCTGCCGCATTCTGGATTAGATGTAGTTTCCGAGTCACCTTCAAGGGTAGCCCCACGTAGAGCGCATTGCAGTAGTCCAAGCGGGAGATAACTAGAGCATGCACCACTCTTGCTAGACAGTCTGCAGGCAGGTAGGGTCTCAGCCTGCGTACCAGATGGAGCTGATAGACAGCTGCCCTGGACACAGAATTGACCTGCACCTCCATGGACAGCTGTGAGTCCAAAATGACTCCCAGGCTGCGCACCTGGTCCTTCAGGGGCACAGTTACCCCATTCAGAACCAGGGAATCCTCCACACCTGCCTGCCTCCTGTCCCCCACGAACAGTACTTCTGTCTTGTCAGGATTCAACCTCAATCTGTTAGCCACCATGCATCCTCCAACCGCCTCCAGGCACTCACACAGGACCTTCACTGCCTTCACTGGTTCTGATTTGAAAGAGAGGTAGACTTGGGGAAACCTCAAGATTTGTAGATGGGAATAAAAGGAGAACCACCTCCATCAAGTCAATGTGATCTGAGAATGCTCAGTAGCCACAGACTTCAGTGTGTCTGAAGCAGCGGCACGGAAGGAATGAACCAGAACCAGAAATTTCTGGCTATTTAGAACACTGGACAGGAGCACACCTGTCCCACCTTGTTGCGGTCCCACCTTGTAATAATAGAGCCCATGCTGGCAAATGTTGCACCCACCTTGTCGATATAAAGCAACATTCCATGATTCATCCACTTTCGTAATGGCTGAAAAGTCTATCAGTGCAGAATATTTGTGTATTTTTCAAGCAGATGGTTGCACAGCAGGAAGATAAATGCTTTGTATCACCTCTTGACAAGGGAAGGTGAGGGATGGGACTGTCAGGAAACTGAAAATATCTCAAGATTTTATTATGACGAGGGGCAATGCCTTGGAGGGGGGGAGTTGTCTTTCACAAATAGCATGTGTTTCTAAACGATAATGTAGCAACATCATACATCTGACTTCTTTTCAATATCATTCTATTTATCATGGAAGTTTTTAATCTAAAAGTCTTAAGCTTTGACATTTCTTGTATCTTCCATTTTGTCCATCTCGCAGTGAGAGTCTCTGCTTTGTGCAATACTTCAAATGCAGATTCAGTATCACAACTCATTTTTCACTTCTGTTATTCCTGCATTTAAAGCAATGTCTGAATTGGCTGACTAAAGCTAGGTCAGCTCTCAGTCCTGAAATTAACATGCAGCATAGTTGGTGCCACTTGGGTGTGTGACTACCTCAGTTCTGAACATTTGAGGCATGTCTCAGACTCTGAGCAAGTAACTAGAAAGGTGCAAAATTTAGATGCCATTTAAGTCAGTGTCTGGTTTTACCAGAGCTTTAGCTTTTTTAAATGTAGTCCTCAGCCTCATTCATCTTTCCAAATTTGCTTTTTTTAATCATTTTTATTAATTTTCCAGTGAAAACAGCCAATTAACATATCCATAATCATAATCCAATTAAAAACAATAAACTAAAAAAAAACCAAAATTACAGTCCAAATTATTAATTATTAATTTCCCCCCATAATCTGGACCTCTTGAAGTATATCTCCAATATCTTCATTCCTGCCTTCTTTTTGTTGTTCTCATATTTTCCACTTTCTGGTCTTAACATTTTAAAGTTCCCCGTCCCTGGCTATGCAATTCTCAATCATGTCAGAAATCATATATCCTTTCATCCATCGAATACAGCTTTATTTGTAAATATGTATTTTTCCGACTATTTGTCAGCGCAACTTTTCCTGACTTCATTCCAATCTTCCAATCCGGGCTGTTGTCCAAGTCTGTCGTTTAAAGTTTAATGACGCAACAACTCCCATGTTGTTAAGTTATTCCAATAGAGGCTGTTGTCCAAGCCTGTTTGATGTTAACTGTATTCCACAGATACACTGGTACCTCAGTTTACAAACACAATTGGTTCCGGAAGTCTGTACTTAACCTGAAGCGTACTTAACCTGAAGCGAACTTTCCCATTGAAAGTAATGGAAAGTGGATTAATCTGTTCCAGACGGGTCCGCAGAGTACTCAACCTGAAGCGTACTTAACCCGAGGTATGAGTGTAATTGGTTCCAGAAGTCCGTACTTAACCTGAAGCGTACTTAACCTGAAGCTAACTTTCCAATTGAAAGTAATGGAAAGTGGATTAATCCATTCCAGATGGGTCCGCAGAGTATTTAAACTGAAAATACTCAAACCGAGGCGTACTTAAACTGAGGTATGACTGTATAAGTCATTTGGCAATTGATCAGCTTTCAGAGACCACACAATCCCCCCTTCTGGGCCCTAGAAGGGGGGCTGCTAGACATCCATTTAGCCTTCTCTCGCGCTCACAATGAAGAAATTCTGCAAACAGACGCACTGTATGTTATCCCAAATTATTGTCTCAAGTCACTACAAAGTCAGCCAGCAAGCATCTCCCACTTCCCTCAAAAAAGGGAGGACCTCTCATTTTTCTGTGCTGCGTCATATTAACAAGCACTACCTGCCATCTTGTTTCTTCTTTTATCTTTATCAAGTCTTTCAAGTCTAAGTAAAGCTGCACAATTAAATACTCAATTATAAATAGGAGTCCATCTGTACTTTTTATATATATAAAAAAAGGTTTCTTAATGAGGCTTGGCGTAGAAAAACAATTGTAGGTATTGAGAAGAAAAAAAGAACGTACCTATCACCTCCATAATCCAAACACCATGATGAGAATCTCTTTGAAGTCTGAGCTTAAACACCAGGGACTGTGTTTTTTCTCAGGCTTCTTCGGTCCACACTATGTCTGTTTATTGTCCAAATCTAATTATTTTATCAATCAGATATTTCCGGCTATGAGAGTGGCTTCGGAGAGTGCCAGCCGTGTCGTGCTCTTGGACCCATTGTCCTGCCGCTTGCACCTTGATGCAAGCTGGGAATCTTGGACAATCTGTGGGTCTACGAGACAGTCCTCTGCCACCCTGGGGAGTCTGCCAGGGCTAATTACCCCCATGTCAGCCCTGAATTACTGGCACGGCTGAGGTCCGATTGTATGGGAGTCAGCCATTTCTCAGCACCAGAAACAGGAAGCCTGCATCTTTCCAAAGTTGGGGGAGACATGTGAATGTGATTAGGCAAGCATTTGACAATTGTTTGGACCAATGTGTTGTGTTCTGAATCCTCTGTCAGTTTGTTCGAACTATATTTTATTGCAGACTTTGGGTGCTTTCATATTGTAAACTGCCCTGTGAGCTTCTGATGAAGAGTGATATAAACATTTAATGATGATGATGATGCATGGAATATTGTGTTAGTTTTCCTGATTATAGAGCTAACATTTCTGTCCCATTTTCTGATGTTCCTTTCACACCGCAGTACCTGCTATGTTATGAACTGTGGCTTTTTGACTGACATACCGGCATTTCACACTAAATTTTATTCACACCAACTGGGCATGGTGTGACACAACAACCAACGTCTTTGGACAACCACACTGCCCCCCCCCAACCCTTTCCACACAGGTGTGCTTCTGTTCCAACATCACTCTGCCATGAAAACATCAGGGGAAAGCTGTATGCCAGCATACTGCCCCAAATGTTGTCCCTTTACTCCGGTGATTTCCTGAGTTAAGGGATCAAATAACACAGAAACATGTGCTATATTCCATTAGTTTTCTGGAATTAGCTTTGATGTCATGCGAAAGCTCAAATATAAGATGGAAATTAACAATTCGGGAAATGCTGAAGAAATGAAATAAACTGCCAGGTAAATGCAGGCTTTGACTGTCTGCATTTTAACATTAAAGGCAGGACCTTGTTTAACCTGGTGTGTGTGCTCACACTTTTTTAAAAGAAAAGAGTACAAGCTGTCCTATTATTTCTGCTGTAAACACAGTATTGCTACATTACAGATCGCCTGATGTCTGACTGATTGTGCTGACGATGCTGTAATTGCTCATTGCACTTGCATCTTAATGAGCCAGGATGTGCATTGCCATCCATTCAACGAACATGCTGAATGGAAATGTTCGTGTCTGCCCATCTCGGAACATATATTTCAGCCTCGTTAATAAAATCAATCTGTTAATCAGTTTGCCCAATACAGCGAAAGCCTGTATTCACTGAGACACACACACACACATCATCATCATCATCAAGAAAGGAATTATAATATATTCTTTCTGAGCACAATCGGGACAGGCCAGGTCCTTGCCTTTCGCATGACCTTCTGAGCTACTGCCTTATGCAGCTGTTTTCTCCCAACTCTGTCTGGCTATGTGCTTGATGACATAGAAGCTGGCGCACAACAAGGCATTCCCAGTAATATCAGCACCATGCGTGGTAAAAGGATACACATCATCAAAGACTTGGAATGCTGAAAGGCACCCGCATCTCCCTGCTTCACACATCCTGCTAAGCCAAACCATGGCTTAGTGCAAGACTGCAGGCTTCCAGGGAGGAGGTGACAGCCCCTTTGCTCCTCCTGATGGTTCTGTCTCTGTGCTGTGCTCAAGCTAAGTCATGCTTTGGCTTAGCATCTCGTCCAAAATCTGGGCTCCTGGTTCAGCTCTCTCCAGACCAATCACAAGCTGTAACTTAGGTAAAGGGACCCCTGACCATTAGGTCCAGTCGTGACCGACTCTGGGGTTGCGGCGCTCATCTCGCATTATTGACCGAGGGAGCTGGTCATATGGCCAGCATGACAAAGCCGCTTCTGCTTTCTTCTCCAAAGTTTATTTAGAGAAGAATTGTAAGATTACAAGTATTTAGTTAAAGATTTGGAAGTAAAAGGAGGTTGTAGAAGAGTGTTAGTTAAGTGTATTGCGTATTAAGATTTAGTCAAGTGTTATTAGGGTATTGAACTTTCAAGATTTAATTAGAATAGAGTTATATTTTAAGATAAGAGATTTATTGTATTAATAAGGTATCAAGAGTAATAATAGGCTTAAATAATTATTTAAAAGATTGGAATTAAGATTTGGAAAGTACTAAGGAAGTGATATATAGAAACATAGTTGGGTGGGAATGGAGGCCGCTTCTGGCGAACCAGAGCAGCACACGGAAACGCCGTTTACCTTTCCGCTGTAGCGGTACCTATTTATCTACTTGCACTTTGACGTGCTTTCAAACTGCTAGGTTGGCAGGAGCTGGGACCGAGCAACGGGAGCTCACCCCGTCACAGGGATTCGAACCACCAACCTTCTGATCGGCAAGCCCTAGGCTCTGTGGTTTGACCCACAGCGCCGCCTGCCTCACTTAGGTGCGTCCTAATTGAAACTGAAAGTTGACTTTCCTTTGCCAAAAGAAGAAAGAAAAGAGCCACATTAGAATTTGAAGTAGAACTGAAATTGAAAACATGTTAGCATTAAAATAGTTACCAGACAAAAATCAGAATGCTTTGCTGAGAGTCTTAGTTGGGGCTTTTTTTTTCAGCTGGAAATCACTGGAACTCAGTTCCTGCACCTCTCAGCTGGGCACCATTGGCATTAGAAAAATAACACTGGTCTTGGTTCTATATACAACACAATTTCAGAGTGTGTATACAGTACACCCCATTCCTACTTGTTCCCCCATTGCATCTCACTCTGATGTGTTCAGCAGAAATGAACAAGGACTTGCATATTTGTAGGCAGTAATAATTCTGTTTCCTTTCTTTTATTCCTATACACTCAGGCATAATTAACAGCTATCAGTCGATTTGTTCTGAATCTGATCGTAATTAGCAGTTTGCTTTATAATAACGATCTTGCGCATCACTAATAACTGCAGCCAAAATTGTCAAACTATTGCTTCCATTAATTCTGTGTTTCCTCTTTATTTAAGGAAATTATATTACTCTAATTTAGTTGGTTCTGCAGACATATGCTGCTGCTGTTCCCCCCCCCTCCCCTTCTGGCACCTGAACATTTCTGCTTAGTGGGATTTGTTGCACACTACAGTAATTTGTTGCCTAGGGAGTGTGTAACTGATGCACAATTCCCACTTTAATTATCATTTGTATAACTCATTTCACCAACAGACTCCCACACTTTGGAGTTTGTCGGGGGGGGGGGGCAAACAACAATACCAATGCTTAAATAGTTTTCTTGCACAAAACTTTATCCTTCTGAAACATTGGATTGGCAATATAGGGAAATGCAGGGTGTCATCTAGCTAACTCATAAACCCAGAACATATGGGGGGGGGGGGTTGCATGGGAAGAGAGTGGGGAAGTTTCACTGCACAAGCAGAAATCCTTGCACTGATGGAACAAGTTGGTTGGATAACACCCACTATAATCACTCATGTGAATGACTGTTCTCCTGCACCCATTCCAGCTGGTTGAGTAGGAATGTCTCTGTGCAAAAGCAGGGTGCTTTTCTGTGGGCCTAGAGTAACTTTTGCCCGCTACCCCTCCCCCACAAACACATTCCTGCAACTTGGGGTTTTTTGAAGGGTGCATGGACCTCCACAACGGCTGGCAGGCTTCGCGGAATCTCATCCCTCTCACAGTTGCAGTCAAGAATCAGAGAAACGATAAAAGTTCTTACCAAGCAATTTATTCAATAATTCACAGAGAGCAACGAAGGAATGCAGCCTTCCCTGATAATGGCGTTGCTCCACCTCACTACGTCTCCCCTATTAGACATCACTCCTGCGCCAGCTAATCTCAACTTTCTGCTTCTGAACTCTCTGTTCTAATACCCTCAATGGCTTCCTGGTTCTGGGAGAGGGGGGGGTCAGGAATGCTTTTCAAGGACACTGAGTCTGTCATCTGTCTCTCCACTGGTGCTTCTTATTCTTCCTGCTGTTCCTCTCCCGATATTTCCCAGCTTCTCCCTTCTGCAGCCTCTGAGCTATGCCCTTCTGCAAACCACTGTTCTAAATCTATACTCTACTGTCCTCCTGTTCTTGGGAAGGTTCAGGAGAAGGGGGGCGGCCCCCACCATTCCTTCTCAGTCTAGCCCCTGACATCAGCTGAGATCATTTCTGGGGGCTGTGTCAGGTGGCTCATACCCAGTGCTGTGTGAGCAATGTTGTATTCATGCAGTGGGACTTCAGCTTCCTCTCCTCTCCTTATGCACCTCACCAAATATGCTTCCAGAGGGTCCCCCAACCCGCCTGAGCAGATTTTGAGGGTGTGCGAGGAGCTGTAGGAAAGTAGAGGGGGAAGCTCCATTGCACAAGCAGAGGACTGTTTTGTGATGGGAACAGCAGTGTTGGATACGATCCTGAATTCTACCATGGCAGGAGCAATGGGTAGTAGGGATGTAGAATAAGATCTTTGCAGTTGCAGTACCCCAAATGGTGGCACTTCTTCCCAAGGGAGATTAGACAGGTCCCTTCTCTATTGTCCTTTAGGCAAGTAGTTAAGACATTTTTTCTTTTATGTCAGGCTTTTCATGTGCTTTGATTTGATCTCATTATACTTTCCTTTTATCTGTTTTATTGCCGCTTGAATGCTTTTTTTGAAGTTTTATTGTTGCAAACTGCTTCGGGGGAATCTCTTTTCTTTTTATTTATTTATTTATTTATTCAATTCATTTATGAATCACTTCCCACGAAACACCCCAGAGCGAATATCAATAATTCTCTGGAGCCAAAAGGCAGCAGAGACGTGTTTTTAGACATCTATAATAAATAAATCAGGAAGGCTGACGCAGCCCTGTGAGAACTGCAGCCAAACCTGCAATTGAAAACTCTGCTTGGGGCACATGGAAACTGTCCCAAAACAGTTGCAAGAGGAAGCCAGCATGTGGGACATCTCTGCAGGAATTGAGCGGTAGCAATTTGGTGTCCCAGCTCTGACCTGTAGACTCAGTACCTGGACTCTTAGCTCGATTCTTATTAAAGGCTTTATTCCAGAATTCACTCCAGTGCTCCCACCATAGATCAGGTTTCAGGCTACGTTGTTCAGAAGTCACAATGCCGCTCCTAGAATACATGACTAAGCATAGGCTAAGACATTGTCCAACACTTGACACACACCCTTAGCTCCCCTTTCGAAGAGTGGAGCATTCGTGGGTCCTTAACCCTGTGCTCATCAACTGAGGTTCTCTGTGTGCTGTCTGACATCAAGGGAGGTCCAGAAGGTGCCAGCACAAGAATGGGTCATGTTAGTGGTGGCTCCTCATTTATGGAATGCTGTCCCCAGGGAGGGATGTGTGACGTCATCACTGGCGACTTTTAGGCACCAGGCAAAAAACATTTCTTTTTAGCCTTTAACTCGGAGAGTTCTAGACATTGTGGCCTCTCTTAGCAGGTAGGATTTGTTAGACTGCTTTAAATGTGCATGAGTGCTTTTAGCTTTTATTTCGTTTTAGCTTTAGATTGATTTTAATTTTTGTTTTATATTATGTTGTCAGTCACTTTTACTTTACACTTAATAATAATAATAATAATAATATCCAGAAAATAATAATAATAATAATAATAATAATAATAATAATAATAATAATTGTGCTGTTGCCTTTCCAAGCGATGTGATTAGGCAAATAATCAGGCACTGCTCTAAGCAGGCTCAGTCTGCTAGGTCTGGCTGCACTGACACAACCATTAATACATCTTTTGCAGCAGAGTGTCAGACTTGGGGGATTCTCTCCACCCCCGGTAGCATCAAGGAAAGTTCGTAGTTATGGTTTTATTCAGTTCCCATGGTGCAGGACAAAGAACCCAGTCCTTAACTCCATACTGACGTTGCTCACTCTGAGCTCCTCACCTTCTTTCGCCAGCAACAGCCTGTGGCCCTACAGGTGGCCTCAGGAGTCAAACGTCTTTGAGCCCTTTGCTCTTGAATTCTAAGTGAGCGGCGAGTACGTGGGGATGGTGGCGCTTCTGTGTTTCCCAAGGACGTCTCTGCTGGCAATTCTCCCCCTCCCCCAACTTCTCCTAATGCCTCATAACTTGGCAGCTCTGCTGCCAAGCTGTCTCCCTCTTCCCTTGAAACTACTGGAGAAGGGGAGGCGACCCCCCCACTCCCCACTCCTCCGAAGGAAGCAGAGGAGAAGGAGGGAGTGATTCCCAGCCCTCCTCTTCAGTCCAGTCCCTAACACAGAGGCAGAGTTGACATGACCAGCTTACTGTCCTGTCTAATCTCAGGTGCCTCCCCGGGGGCAAGGAGTGCTTCATTCACTGCAGGCGGCCCTGGAGTCTTCAGTCCGCTCTTCTGTTGTGGTCAGGACATCCAGTGCCATTGAGGAGGGCCTCTTTCCTGACAACCCACTCATCTCCTCTCCAACATCTGGAGCAGCACTGCCAGGCTACTGAGCCCCTCCCCAGAACCCAATTCTCCACTCTTGTCTCAGTCTCTTCCCCCCCCCCCCAACCAGCCCTGCCAAGACATCTCCATGGGACTCACAGCGTAGGGCAGAATTCACCAGACTGATTACGGTACTCTCCAGGTGTTTTGGTCTATAACTCCCATTGTTATAACAGCCAGCACTGTCAGGAGCAGAGAGCACCAGGTTGGTGAAGACTGTAACAAAATATTAAATATGAAAGTCCTAAAGTACAATCGGATAGCAGCTTCCCCCACTCCTAATTGCTATAACTGGAACTTCAGGAATTGGTGCCCTCTACAGAAGAGATAAGAGGGACCCAGGTGGCGCTGTGGGTTAAACCACAGAGTCTAGGGCTTGCTGATCAGAAGGTCGGGGGTTCGAATCCTTGCAATGGGGTGAGCTCCCGTTGCTCAGTCCCAGCTCCTGCCCACCTAGCAGTTCGAAAGCACATCAAAGTGCAAGTAGATAAATAGGGACCGCTCCAGCGGGAAGGTAAACGGCGTTTCCGTGCGCTGCTCTGGTTCGCCAGAAGCAGCTTTGTCATGCTGGCCACATGACCCAGAAGCTGTCTGCAGACAAACGCCGGCTCCCTCGGCCTATAGAGCAAGATGAGCACCGCAACCCCAGAGTCGGTCACAACTGGACCTGATGGTCAGGGGGCCCTTTACCTTTTACAGAAGAGATAAAGAACAACCTGGGGTTTGCTCAACACTCCCCCAGGAATCTCATGACTTTGTCAGTGCCACCCTGACTTCCTCTAATCCTCAAGCTTGCAGTTTGTATTCTTGAGGATAAGTGTGGGGAATGGTGGAAAGCCTTTTTTGATACTTTCCCAAGATTAGCGAACAGTAGAATCAGTACACTGGTTCACCTCCCAGCCTTAAAGATTTTCACACAAAAAACCTACCCATTTCAGAAAAGGAAAAGTAGGATATCTTGAGCAGGGATTGCCATGATGTTATTCTGACCTGAAATGAATGATCCTTTTAAAGAGAAAGGAAGGTTGCCTTAAGAGAAAGAGACTGCTCTGACGTTCCAAGGTTATTTCAGCGATGACCAAGTCATGTCATGTATTCCCTGAGCTGCTGTCTAAAATATCCCTGGGCTGTAAAGGCAGGCAAGAGGATAGATACCTTTGCACTTATCGCAGGAATCCCTTTGATTTGTTCAGCACCGCAAGTGACTCTCGAATTTCTAACAAAAAGGGAAACAGAACAAAGGGGCAAAGAGACAAAGCAAACATATGCTGTAGGAGGAAACCAGCTGCAAGAAGGTTGCATACGAGAAGGGCTGGGAAGAGAAGACCAAAATAAGGCCCAGAAACAGCAGGTAGAAGGCATCAGTGTATTGATATAGGTAAAGTGGCAGCAAGCAGTGGTGTTTCAGTGGCCATGGTCTATTTTGTGGAGGATAATATACAAAATAACTAGAATATAGCTAGAATTGTGTTGTGCTACTCTGTCATGGAGAGCACATGCAGAAGTGCCCATTAAATATGTCGGGGGAAATCCACTCTGTCGACAACAAAGCCATACCATTTCATTTAGTGATCTCAATGCTGTTGCTGTTGTTGTTGGAGGTGTGTTTATTTATTACATTTGTAGCCCAACATCCTTTCATGAAATTGAAAGCTGCATGTACAGTGGTACCTCTACTTACGAATTTAATGCGTTCCAAACGCACATTCGTAAGTAGGAAAAAATTGCAAGTCGAATCCCATAGGAAGGCATTGGGAGAAAAAATTCGTAAGTCGAAGCAACCCTATCTAAAAATTTGCAAGTAGAAAAAATCCTATCTAAACCACATCCAAGATGGCGGACGGAGCTCCATTCGTAAGTAGAAACGTTCGTAAGTAGAGGTACCACTGTATACAGGTTCTCAGGTGATCTACCCTCCAAGCACTGAGCAGGGCCACTCTGCTTTGCTGCCTGAGGCAAATGACAAGATGATGCCTCTACTTTTCCACATGCAGAAGCTGACTTCCACATGGCAGCTGAATCTTACTTCAACTCTGGCAGATGTTTAATAGGGCTTCTATTACCTGTTTTGTTATTCTGGAGATTTCCTGCAGCACTGATATCCAAAAGGATTGAACGCTGGGGCATTCCCACCCCACCACATATGGAGTTATGTGCCTATGGAGGTGCAGCCTCTCCAGCATGTTGAGAACGAAAGATCGTTATCCCCCCCCATCTCTCTCCCCTATCTTTCCCCCCAACCTCGTGATGGGTCTATGACAGAGGTTTTCGACCTTTTTGAGTCCACGGCTCCCTTGACTAAGTACATTCTTCCTGTGGCACCCCTGTGGGGCTCGGGAGTCCAGTTATGTCATCCTTTGCTTGTAGAGCTGGCAGCCTCTCACTCTTTTTCAAACACCCTCCCTTGTGGAGTGTTCCCTCAGCCTCCTCTCATCTCCTCGCTCCTTGGGAGTCCTCTCGGCAGCTGCTTCTGCCATCCCTAGTCTCTGAGTTGCCCCCCAGTTAAAATATACATTATTTTTAAAAGTGTGTGTGTGTGTGTGTGTGTGTGTGTGTGTGTGTGTGAGAGAGAGAGAGAGAGAGAGAGAGAGAGAGAGAGAGAGAGAGAGAAATAATAATAATAATAATAATAATAATAATAATAATAATAATAATAATAATAATATACCCCACCCATCTGGCTGGGTTTCCCCAGCCACTCTGGGCAGCTTACAGCACGTAAAAATGGTTAAACATCAGACATTAAAAAATTCCCGATACAGGTCTGCCTTCAGAATGCACTGCTACTTTACAAAACAAGCTCCTGATGTTTACGAGCAGCTTTCTGAATTAACAAGGTGTCCTGTGACCTTGTTCCTTTGAGCTTTATTGTTAACATTTGCAGCGTAATTTCATTGGGAATGTATTTCACAAAGAATAGATGGGGTTGCGGAAAGGAGGTGGCCGTTGGCAATTGGCAGTTGGGAGTTCGAAGTTGGCTGGCTATCCTGTTAGTTCTATCTCAACGTTGTCTGGAGGAGTTTCTAAATACTACTTGGTGTTGCCAGCCTGACAAGTAAAAATATTTATTTTCAACTATTTGCGTAAGGCGGATATTTTAATCACAAATAGCTAACATTTATGGTGTGTGGTTGTGTTTCTGCTTGAATATATGTGTTCTATGCAGTGCAGCTGTGGTCAATGCCTTATGGCCAATGCCTACAAGAATAAAAAGTTGTCTCTCAACAGGCAGAGAAGCAAGGAACTGTCCGTGGTGCTGGCAGTGATGCGAGTGGGCAGTGGGGAGTGACAGCCATGTTATTAATCTGTTGCAGTAGAAACAGCAAATCCTCTTGCAGCCCCATGAAGACAAGCAGACAGTCCTCCTGGTATCACTAGATACTTTGTTGTTTAATATGTGTGGCGATGTTCATTACATCAGAAGGACTACCACAAGAATCTAAATCACAGCGGCCATGCGAATTGGTCTCATGCGGAGGTGCCGGTTAATGCAGTTGGCAGGTCATGAGTCTGCTGGAAGCCCTGCACAGCCTGAGTACATGTAGCTTGCTGAACCATCTGACCCAGGCCTTTGTTAAAGCCATTTCTAGACAACGACCAGTTCCAAGGCTTGTGTTCTGCCTCTCCCCCTCCCCCTTTACATTTTTAGAGCCTGTTTTAGCAGCAGTGATTGAAATGGCTGGATGCCAGCTAATCTTGCTCAGTTTCAGAGCCCAGCAATGGTTGCCAAAGGATGAACTTACACATTAATTAGCTTGCTGCTAGTATGCAAACACCATACAGAACAACAGAGCTCACTCTTTTGGGAATAATCCTTTAATCGCACACCGTGTGTGCACATTTTGCTAGGATTTCTGACTTGTGATGGGATCAGTCACTTCACTACCAAGGAACTCTGGGGCACAGAATGTGTTGCACGCACAGACACACACACACACACACACACACAAAACTCCAGCTATTAAAACTTTTCAGTAAGTGTTGAATTATTGTTTTGCTACTTCAACTGTTATCTTCCTGCTGAAGATTTCAGTAAAGATTGCTTATTTTTAAAAAAATTAAAAAGACTACTCATTTGTAGTAGGGTGGATTTGATTTAAATCAAATTGATTTAAAACATGATTTAAGTCACGATTTAAGTCACTAGTCAGTAAGACTTGATTTAAATCATTTTTACAGAAAGACTCATTCTTGCTAGTATAATCTTAATATTTACGACCAGATGAAGGCTTCATTTTTGGAATAATAAAATTTCAGAGTAGTTTTTACAGTTATATCAGAAATTACTGATTTGGTTATATGTACTATTAGAAATACATTGACAGATAATAATGAAATTATTTGAGGTTTAATAAGTTAACTCTTTATATTTGGACAACTTTTCTGCTGGTCTTTATTGGAAGGAGAAAAATAATCATTTCCTTAATAACAATTTAAACAATTTATTTAACTAAAACAGTAAAATTATAGCTTATGTATCCATCTATGTTAACTGAGGTGGTTAAACAGTTAAAAAAACAAAACCTTAGACTGAGTTTTAGCACGCATGAAATACTTAAAACAAATCCTTATTTCCTGGTGAATAGCCTTTGGACTATAATGTAACTTAAACAGAAAACTATCCATAATTGTTTTTTTAAAAAAAATCATTGATTTTTTTTATCCACCCTGATTTGTAGGAGAAGAAATATTTGCCCAAATTTAGGCAATGTTTTGCAGGTTTTTAAAGCAACACAGTAAAGAGTAAAACCATGGGAATGCAAGGTGAGAGAGATTTAGACTTGTCCAACACCAAACCTACATGCCCTTGAGAAGTGGGGAGCTGCCGTGCTCTTGCAGGGGATGGGAACAGGATAACAGTTGTGAGGTATGTGAAACCGTGGGAGGGGCCCCCAAGGGCCCCTAAAATGATAGCCTATCCCTTTAAGAAAAGCTTTGAAACTGCCGAGAAAACTTTTGTTATGCGAGCGCCCTTTCCCATGTGAAAAGAAGACGCTAACATGTTTTATCGCAGAAAACACGCAGGTTCAACAAAGCGCAATAGATTTTTCTATAAAAATGTAACACAATGTTTCTGTATGGAGGCCATAAAGACGACAGCAAAACAGCCGATGCTTACGCTAAGCTTGAGCAAGCGCACTGACATGAAATGTACCCAACAACCAGGATGAGGTAATGGGGAAATGTTTCTATGCATTTGTTGTTGTTGTTGTTGTTTAGTCGTGTCCGACTCTTCGTGACCCCATGGACCATAGCACGCCAGGCACTCTATGCATATGATTGGAGAAAATGGAAATGTTTTGTGTAAAAACTTATATATATCACCACCACCACCACGCCACGAAGTCGTGGTCGCAGGCTTTTGTGGAGCTACCCCACTGTAACCTATTGCTTGGAAAGTAATAAATCAATGGACTCTTATCCTCCTGGCTCCTGAGTTTTCTGGGCCAGACCTAGGAGTTTTTATGGACTTTGGGGGCATGCAACAAAATGGGTTGCCATCTGTTGGACATCTTCTTCTAAGGATCTGGGTGCACATGGGAGAAGACTCTCATGGGAACTTAAGAAGTATACTGATGGATGCAGATGCCTAGGAGAAGCCCACATACATGACCTGAGGTCAACAGCACTCTCCTCATTTGTGATTCCCCGCTACTGCCTTTCAGAGATGCACTGATTCTGACCATGTCACCGGGGGGGGGGGAGCTGACAGCAAGATTCATGAAGTCTACTCCCTCGGCATGAGCTGTTGCCCCAAGTGTCTTGCTCCTCCCATCTAGTCCAGGGGTCCTCAAACTAAAGCCCCGGGGGCCAGATGCGGCCCAATCACCTTCTAAATCCGGCCCACGGATGGTCCAGGAATCAGCATGTTTTTACATGAGTAGAATGTGTCCTTTTATTTAAAATGCATGTCTAGGTTATTTTGGGGGCATAGGAATTCGTTCAAAAAAAATTTCAAAATATAGTCCGTCCGTCCCCAAGGTCTGAGGGACAGTGGACCGGCCCCCTACTGGAAAAGTTTGCTGGCCCCTGATCTAGTCTATTTTCTATGTCTCAGATCCCTCCTTCTGCCTGCGGCAAGTCCCAAGGGACCCTTTCTGTTTTTGCCTGGCTTTCTGTTCTGTTACGTGGAGCAATTGTCTTGTTTTAGGGGTGGGAGGTGGAGTTGGCAGACTTTCTTTTTTTTTTTAGTATAAAATTAATCTTTATTGAATTGCACTTTAAAAATACATTCACAATCGCATCAGAAACAAATACAAAAAACAAAACAAAAACATAAAAAAACAAGAAAAAACGAAAAAAGATTCACACAAAATCACACATTTACACACAAAAAAAAATAAAAATAAAAATCGTCATAAACATATTCATAAATTTATTCCTAATGAACCTAAGGGAAAAAACTAAACATAACCTTGAATTAAATCATTAAGAAACAAAAAACAAAACAAGGAATTTCATAATAAACTCTTACATTCATTCTTTCATACCCATTAAATCTTCTACCCTCTCCCCCTCCCCCCTTTCTTACTTCCAGTCTTTCCTGTATATTGAGTTATTTCATTCTTGATTAATGCATGCTTATTTCTAATTCCTCTTTTTCTTTGATTTCTTCACCCTTCATAAATCTGCCACAAGATTCGCTTTTTCTACCTTATTTTTTAAATATATCTCAAGGGACTCCCAATTTTCCCCTACTTTCTCTCTCCCTATTCCCTTGGAGATTCCGTATTTTATAGCCAATTTTTTATACCCCATTAATTTCGTTTGCCAATCTTCTATCATCGGAATTTTTTCGCTTTTCCAATTTTGCGCAATTAGGATTCTAGCGGCCACTGTTGCATCCATGGCATACCATGGAGGTGGAACATAGACATTGTGGCTCGTGACCATTGATAGCCTTGCTCTCCATGAGTTTGTCTCATCGCTTCTTAAAGCCATCCAAGTTGGTGGCTACCCCTTTGAGTGAAAGTGAATTCCACAGATAGCTATTAGACCCCAATTAGTCAGGAAACCCAATTAGTAGCCTACTGCAGCTTTCTGAAGGCCAATGTCCTTAAGGCACTTGTACACTTCAGCTTAAACCACACCAAACATGAGTCGACTGCTTTGTTGTTACTCAGTCATTTCCCTACATGTCTAAATATCTTACAGTCTTGTCTTACGTTATTATTGTGCAGCCAGTAGTGTTGTAACAGACAAGCACCAGAGGTGCTCTGTTGGCATGCGTTCTGCCACTCCCAGCTGGTGAATTAAGATTCCCATTTCCCTCACTTCCAGCCTGTGTACAAATAAATGGCACAAATCTTTTCAATGTTTGCTCCATTTGGCAGAAGTTATTTGACAAATGACTATATAATGAGCCCTTTTCCAGATGTGTAATTTTTCACCTTATGTTTATGAGGCAATTACTGGAAACTGGTTTAGTTCAAGAAACATGAACTGCAGACATCAATAAAACAGAAGGTGGGTTGCACAGGGAGGGAGTGGGGAGCACAGTTTGAGATTTTCACAGGTGAGCTTAAATATAAGCTTAAATATACCATGTGTTATACCATATAAGCTTAAATATACAATGTGTTGAGTTGTGTGTACCTCAGTGGCATGCTACTCAACCCCCGTTGTTGGAAGCAATTTCACAAACCTAACTAGTTCTCAAGCTAGAGCATGCACTGTAAGGAACTATTTGCTCCAACAGACTGAATAGCGAACATGATCAAAAATGCAAAGTTAATTATAACAAAAGGCATATGGAAGGCTGTAGCCCTCTTCTCACCTTCATATCTTCTTCTTCTTTGGTGATTGTTCATAGTCAAGTAATATTGTCTTCCATAAACACGGTTTTAACAGTGAGTCCGTTGGCGGCTGTGGAGGCCAATTCTGGATCCACGCGTCCTTCCACAATGGGAACATAGGTTTCCAGGCGGGAGTTGATCACGGTGAGGGTTTGCCAAGCGTACCTTCCTCTTAGCACATTTCTCCCTTTCACCCTGAGTTTGAGAGTCTTCAAAGCCCATGACACCCTTGGTCAAGGCTGTTCTCCAATTAGAGCACTCGCAGGCCAGTTGTCGGTGTTTATGCTACTTTTTAAAAAAGATTTGCCTTGAGACAGTCTTTAAACCTCTTTTGTTGACCACCAGCATTACATTTTCCATTTTTAAGTTCAGAATAGAGTAGTTGCTTTGGAAGATGATAATCAGGCATCCGCACAACATGACAGTAAGAGCTGTTCGACAGTGGAATTTGCTACCAAGGAGTGTGGTGGAGTCTCCTTCTTTGGAGGTCTTTAAGTGGAGGCTTGACAGCCATCTGTCAGGAATGCTTTGATGGTGTTTCCTGCTTGGCAGGGGGTTGGACCGGATGGCCCTTGTGGTCTCTTCCTACTCTATGATTCTATGATTCTATGACCAATCCTACGAAGTTGATGTTGAAGAATCATTGCTTCGACACTGGTAATCTTTGCTTCTTCCAGAACACTGGCATTTGTCCACACCTACACCCACACAGCATAAGGGGTGGATGAGGCTGTACTCATACACAAACACAATCATACAAAGATGCCTTATTGGTTTATAGCTCAGTATTGTTGTCTCCAGGAATGGGAAACCTTTGGCCATGCAGATGTTCCTGGACTGCAGCTCCCATCATCACTGGCCATGCTGTCTAGGGCTTCTGGGAGTCCTACTGAGCTCCATTAGTCATACTCCCATGTATGCTATCTGAGAAGAAGCCCCATCCGACTCAGTGGGACTTCGGAGTAGCCATGGATAGGATTGTGCTGTTGATTTTCAAGACCAAGGTGTGCTTTTTCTGTAGAAATAAAACAGGTTCCTCTTGAGTTGGTTTCCTATCTTACAGAAATGGCATAGACCAGGCATCCCCAAACTGCGGCCCTCCAGATGTTTTGGCCTACAACTCCTATGATCCCTAGCTAAGAGGACCAGTGGTCAGGGATGATGGGAATTGTAGTCCAAAACATCTGGAGGGCTGAAGTTTGGGGATGCCTGGCATAGACAAAGTTATCTGTCACAGTGATCCTTGGTGCAGTACCGGCACTTTTTTTTTCTAGAAGAAAAGCACTGGTAAACATTCTGGTAAAACAGGACTCACATGCACTCAAAGGGGCTCTTAAATTATCAGCTGAGAGAAAGAAAACTAGGAGGAGGCTACACAGCTAGAAAGGTTTCTCCCTGGTGATCCATTATATCCCATTTCCAGAAAAATAGTAAGTTGCTGTATACTGAGTCAGACCATTGATCCATCTATCTTAGTTTTGCCTGCACTGACTGGCAGCAAGGTTTCAGACAGGAGTCTCTCCCCGCTGTAACTGGAAATACCAGGGATTCAACTTGGGACTTTCTGCATCCAAAGCAGATGGTCCATGGGACTTCTACATCATCATCATCATCATCATCATCATCATCATCATTTAATTCACACAAAAGACTGCTTTAAATTTAAACTCGAGAGTGTAATTTCTATCAAAACACACGTTTCTAATTGTGTTTAATCCCAAAATGTGCATTCTTACATGCTTTCTGCTATGAAAACTGTGTTGCACTTTTCAGGGAATTGTAAAATCGAATGGATATTCTCAACCATGGCATGGTTTCTAGAAGAAGCCATCCTTCTCTGGTTAATGATCCCATGTTGGGTCGTCTATGCCAAGCATTTACCTTTAAGCAAATAACACTGTGAAACCGCTTATCTACAGTCTTCTTATGCTATTCTTAATCCATATTGTTTTCTGAGATACTTCGTTATTATATAACATGTCCCTTTATGCCGCTAAGCATTTTTTCCCCAGCATGAAAATGGGAGTGGATCATGTCTCAAACCATAAGGCAGTCAGTCCCTGGAATGTTGCTAGATTTCACACACTGAGTGTAGCCTAATCCATGCTTTATTGGAACAAAACAAAGAGAGAGAGCAATTCCAGTGCTTACTGGTGGGAAAGTCTTTATTGTAGCTTTATTGAGCTACAATAGTTTTCCGTCACTGAGCACAGGAGCCTGCTCTCCTTTTGTTGTTGTTCATTTGAGGGAGTTTCTCCCCTTTTCCTTGTGCCATACAGTACTTTCCTTAGCCACTGTATGAACTTTTCATTTTGCTGTTCAACACACTAAATGGTTGTTGTTGTTGTTGTTGTTGTTGTTGTTGTTGTTGTTGTTGTTACGCTTTTCACTTTCTTGAGTTACAAAGTGGCTTACATACCATAAATAGTAGAACATCACAACCACAACATAAATCATATAAAATAATTAACAAATCATCAAGAAAGCAAACACCTTCTATAAAACACTATTAACAAAACAACTTTTTTAAAAAGGCTATAAACAGCACAACCACAAGAAAAGTCATATTATAAAATTCACAAAGCATCGCAGCACTCATAAGTTCCTATAGTTCTTCCCAGTAAAGCCGGTTTGGGCAATCTTTGGCCCTGTTGCCGAACTACCACTCCCATCATTCCAGTCCATTGACTATATTGCTGAGCCTGATAGGAGTTGTACAGTGGAACCTCGAGTTGTCGACGGAATCCATCCCAGAGGCACGTCCGCAACTTGAAGTGTTCGCATCCAGAAGCGCCGCGCGTGATTTAGCATGATTTACGCATGTGTGAGCGGTGAAACCCGGAAGTAACCATTCCGGTACTTCCAGGTAGCCACAGAACGCAACTTGAAAAGATGTAACCTGAAGCGGACGCAACAAGAGGTATGACACTAGTTCCCTACACCTGCAATAGAGCTATTGGGCTTCCAGGAATTCTTACATGTCCACCTGGAACGCAAACCATCCTTTTTCGCCTTGGAAGCCAGTAGAGATGGGTCTTATGTTTATGTATTTCTTTACTTTGACTTCCTCTCAAAGCATCTGCATTGCTGATTTCTTGCTGTTTACCACTACTGTGTTGCTGTACCCTCGGCATTCTCAAAGTCTTCTCACAGTTGTAAGCCTGTGAAGAGGCTAAACCGCATTTATTTTTCACCGCAAAGAACCTGAGGGCCTTGTTTGTAAATATCAGGCAGCATGAATTCTCTTTGTTTGCAGGTTGTACTGCAAATGCCAGATACACCTTGCACAAAGCAGGATTATGCTAATTATGTTTGGACCAACTATCTCCCTCCACCCTTTCAGGAGACCATTCTGCCCCTGAGAAAATGGGGCGGGGAATACCTGCATTATTCCCATGAAGCGTCACCAGTTTAAGGAATACCACCAGCCTCTTGGGGGCAGTCAAGCTACTGTCTGAAGTGGTGACATCACTTTTTTTGTTTAGAAAGAAGAGGCCCTCTGCCATCTGATCTAGTCAGCTCATGCACACATGAAAATTCTTCTGTGCTCCCCACTCCAGGATAATCCTGCCTTGGGAGGGAAGTTATTTTCATCCCATCCCTTGAAAGATCTGGGTCAAATACTCTAGCCCTGCTAGTACGTATAATAAAGTAGAATGATAGCTGTGAAATCAGCTTCAGAAAATAGTCTATTGATTCAGCAAACATTGATTGGCCACCTTTGTTTTATTTCTTATTAAGTTTTTTATCGGCTTTTTCCCCCCAAACCAAGCACAATCATATAGCAATAGAGGAGAACACATAACCCAGCTACCCATCTCACCACCCCCACACTAGGTCACCCATTAGAAGGTGGTTTATGAATAGAGCCTACTGGTTTTTTTTTTTACAAAAGAAGAGTTTGGGGGAAGCAGTTAAAAATAAAAATAAAATACCAGAATGGCAGCAGCGGTACACTCAGGATTCCACTCATTTAGTTTCAGAGGACTTGTGTGCAGGGCCGGCTCTAGGGGGTAGGCTGGGTGGTGCGGGGCGCCATGGTGCCAACCCGGCAGGGGGGCATCGCGCGGCAGAGCCGCACGGAAGCCATGCTGTGCCCTGCGCCCTCCCACCAGCTGCGACAAGAAACGGGGCGGAGCGGGGGTGCCAGAGGCTTAAAGTTGGGTAGTGAAGTGAGTTGGCCCTTTCCTACCAAGACATGAAGGGTTATATAGAATGCTGTCATTCCTCAAGCGCAACAGGACTTCCTCTAGTTGTGCCCCCTTCCCTTCAAAAAAAACCACCCTTCTCCAGAGGGCAGACCCTCAAAGTGTCTCGATTTTCCAGGGACAGTCCCAAATTTACAGAAGCCATCCCAGCTTCTGATTGACCCTGGAATGTCCCGCTTTTCCTGTTTTCATTGGAGAAATGTTGGAGGGTCTCCAGGGCGTTTTTTCAGCCAGAACTCATCTGTAATTCAATTCTGGGCCCTCTCAGGTGGTTGCTAAGAGAACGAGGGAGGTGTTTGTGGGGAGTTCTAGCACCCCTTTTTCTAGAAAAATAGCACTAGGTGTCCCTATTGTCATCAGAGAAATGTTGGAGGGTACAACAGTTCCATTTCAACAGTGGAGATCTGTTGCACAAGCGGAATTGGCAGCGTTGCATACAATCCTTCATGTATCTGTAAAGAACAACCACATTGAGTCAATGAATGGCAGTATTATTTCCAATGACAGTATCATCAGTGTGGGAAGGCACATCTGAATCATTACAAAATTGCCAGTGTAGCTCTAGGCACACAGAAGTGTCTCTCATGCCGTTGTAATAGTTGGCCTGGGCGTTTCCAGGAAAATGCTTCCCACATCAGTTTATCTGCCAATAAATTTGTGAACAATTGCCATGGATGCCCATTTCATTGCTGAGGACTCTGGGGTGCATTCTGGGATGCATACTCAGTTCCTGGGGGACCCTCACCATGTGTGTTGGGTCTCCCCAATGCCAAGTGGTGTACAGCGAATTGTTTTTTTGTAGGGGAACAGTTAGGGCCAGAGGCACCAGTTTGCGAGGGCGATCGGGGCCGATGTTGCATGCGTGACATCACCCTCTTGAGCATCCCGCCTCCCTCTCTAAGTTGGGCAGCAACTTCCTGGGCTTTGGGAAGAGGGCTCTTACAGGATGCTGAAATACTCCTGTCTCCTTCCCAAAACCAGGCGGGCTTTGGGAAGGCAGTGGGAGGGTTCTTGGACCCATTAGAGCAGGCATGTCCAACAGGTCGACCACGATCTACCGGTGGATCGCGGGGCGTTTCTGGTTGATCGCATAACCTTGATCAACTGCCCTCCCCCCAAAAAAGCTCAACCACTTTGGTCAATCCAATGGGTAGATCACTGCCCGTTTTTTTATAGTGTGAGTAAATCACAGCCTCTTGGAAGTTGGACATGCCTTCATTAGAGCATTATGCCTTTGCCCTTGCCCTTGCATGAATTGACAATGAAAACCCAAACACACTCAACTCTCCAGTTGTGAGTTGCTGGGAGAGATTGGCAATTCTGTGCAGGCTCTCTTTTAAGGCAGCTTGTGTGCCATAACTGATCTTCTCCTTGAGGAATGCCTGATACGCTTCTGCGGGGAATACAGCTTGAAAACCACTGATCTAAGAGAGACCTGGACAGTAGGTCAGGCTGTGCTTCCAGTCACCTACTTCATTCCGCCTACCCAGGAGCTGCCTGTCGTTGGTTTTCTTTTTTTACCCTGGCTAAAAGTTTGGGACGAGCGATGGAGAGAAGCGCAAAGACCAATAAGCCTGCCTAGACTTGCAGCTCAAAAGGTCCCTGACACAGCAGCAGCAAAGCCCCTGGGGAGAGTCTTGTAGCAGATCAAAGAGGATATTGAGAAACATGATGGAGCTTCTTAATTAATTTCTAATCCTTCCCCAGCCTTAATCTCTGTTCTCACAGGAAGATCTGGCCTTATATATTCCTTGCGCACATGTTTTCGTAGGCGGCGTGCGCTGCCTTCTTAGATTTGTGATTTGTTTGAAGCAATGTGTCAGTGGGTCAGTTGTTTATCCCGGGCTCATGCTGAAGTATTTTAGGCAGAGTGCAAGATGAAATGTCAAACCTACATGTTAATCGCAAACACGCCCCCAAAAAAAGAAATTTGAGAGGGGAGGGATGTAAATTTTGATGTGGGCCATTCACTGCTGTGTGTGGTTGTTTTTATTTCATCTCTGTGTGTGTTTTTTTAAAAAAATACATATGGCTTATTTATTTATTTATTTATATATTTGTTTACTTAATCAACTGTGTCGGTAAAGTGCACGTATAATTATTTTTATTCGCCTGCAGCCTTTGTGATGGACAAAATTCATTCTGCAGCTTTTGATAACATTGTTTGACTTTAGGTTTATTTTTAAACGAAAAATCTGGAGGAAAGTAGCAGCAGCAGTATTTTAGTGACTTCGAAATATATATATTTCAATCAATATATATCCAGAAAGCCTATCAGAAGGGTTTTATTTTTTACTATTTTTACTATTCATTGCAACAGAGTCTGCTGTTTTACGGCATACTTACCGTGAACATTTAAAAAAATATTTTTTAGAAGACTCATAGCCCTGCCAGCCAACATAATTCATTCGTCCATGACATTTCTGGACCACTCATTGACCGAAGTATTAATTCTGTGGGTTGAAGCCAATAAACCTATTTAAAAAGTAGTAGACTTGGGCTAGTTGATTTGGGCCAATAATTTAAATGGGTCTGTTCTGAGTGTGATAGCGAAGAATTCAGGATCAAAATGAAATGTAATACTGTAACACTGATGTAAAAAAAAATTATAATAAAAATATAATAGCGGCTGCCTCGGCTTCTTGCTTTGCTAACCAACTGCACTTACCCAACTCCTGACAACTGCCCCAAACCCCTTCTCTGCCCCCTCCGCCTAGCCAACTCCCTTCCCCTCTTTTATACCTCCCCCCAACCAACACATTCCCTTAACCTTCCCAACCCCTCTTCCCTTGCAACTCACCCCAATTTCCCATCCCTCACCCAAACTACCCTTTCCTATACACCTGGACAGCAGTAGGGGGTGAAGCTTTTTCCTCTTTCCCACCCCCACCTTGCCCACCCCGCCCCCCGGCACTGCAGGACACCAGAGAAGGAAGCCTGCATTTCAAAATGCAGACTCCCCTCTTACATCCCACAGCAGCAGCCAGGGGGCAGGAGGAGAAAGGGGAGACATACTTTCTCCCTTTCCTTCCCCTCCCCACCCTCCTTTCTAGGGCAGTGACCACAGAGGGAGCTCAGGGAGCCTCACAAAGCCTGCCCCACCGCGATCCTTTCAGCCTCGGACATTGGAAGCTGCAAACAGGAGGTGTCACGAGGAGGGGGGAGATGGGGACAGAGGCAGGCAGGGGCTACCTCCCCATTCAATCTACTACTCTCCTCTTTGCCTTCTTCCGCTCCATGCCTTGCATAGATGAGTGAAGCCCAAGTTGCTCGCCCCGGTTTGTCCTTCAGTCATTTGCATAAACTTGTACAATTTCTGATCAAATGCCCCAGTTACTTAAATCTCCTTGACCATTTCTTATTGGTGTGCATGAAAATCTCACAAAAGTCTGGGTTTGACATTTCGAGGTGATATAGGAGCTTTAAATTTAACTGCTGCACTCCTGCACATTTGCATTTTCCATTAGCTTAGAGGAATATGGATGCGACCATGTGCACAATCACATGCTCTGGAAGGGGACTGGGTTTTTTTTAATATTTAAAATAGATGTGCATGATTGTTGAGGTGCATGGCTTACATGAATCACGTAGTCAAGTCAAAGATATAGAAAGTCCATGCACAGCTGTCTTTACAAAGTCCAGAAATCCTAGCTGAAAGAATGGAGGATAACACACATACTAGTGCTGTTCTGTGTCCATGGCTAGGGGACTGGCGCTTCAGAATCTAATGAGAAACTTGCATTCCTCCCTTAGACCTTCTGCTTGCAAAGCACATGCTCTCCTACTGGGCTCTGACTCTCCAATCTCATTTTAGGGTTCAACCCATTTCCTAGAACACCTCTTCTTCCACTTTTCATGGCCATGAGGAAAGACAGGCAAATCACCAGTCTTCTGCGCGAATGCTGTTATTTGTATATGATCATGTATGTTATTATCCACAGCTTCGTTGACTGTTTGGAAAGCACACACATGTTTATCATTGCAAAAATTAAAATGAATTCCTCCCTATTTAATTAGGCACACAGTGATCTGAAGTGTGTCTTCCAAGCTCTCTGTTTCCTTTTGAGTTTACATCTACAGCAGATGGTATATGAAGATGCTTTAGCATTTATAACAAAAACACATAAATCTCTTCTATATTTGGAGACAGAGAGAGAGAGAGAGAGCAATCATCATCATGGATAGAGTTCTTTCAGTGTGCAACATACTTTAAAAGCCCTTTAATTTGTTTGTTCCTAAACAACCGTGTGAACTTATTTACATTTTTATTCTGGGAACGGAAGATGACAGACATTGGTTTTCTCAAGGATACATCACAAAAATAATTTTGTACATGTATTTTGTAGTTTAACATGCCGTAGCAGGTCTCGAATGATGTGGAAAATCCCTTTGTGTGCCCTCTATGTTTTGGGCTACAACATCCATTAGTCCCAGCCAACATACCTGGTGGTCGGGAATGATGGAAGTTGTAGGCCAATGATTCTAGAAGGCACCAGGTCAGCAAGGCTGTATTAAGGGCTAGTGAAGAGTGACTCTCATTCCTACATCCCCATAATAAAACATACTGAGTATTTGCTTTTTCATTGCATCTCATCTTTGCTTATCTTGGCCCGAGTTCATCCTCCTCATTCCATCCTATGTTCAGACTGATTTCTGCAGTGGTTCAAACCTAAACTTGCCCCAGACTGCCATTTCCAGAATGGCGCCTTAATATCAAGTCTTTCATAAAACAGTTCAATAATAAAGATCTGCTATATGTTTTCCATTTTTGTGATTTCAGAAGGTGGAAAATCAATTTGATAATTTTACTTAAAAGTCTTAGGAGTTTATTATAGTCTATGTTCTTTCTTTTCCATGCCAAATATTCCTGCAGTCCCTCTGATTTCCAATAAACAAAGGATTTAATCGTCTTTAAAATGCCAAACCAGTTTAATAAATTCAATTTTCTTCTACAAAATATTGCTGTATTGATCTTGCCGCTCTGTTTTTAATAAGCAGAGACGATACAGAATTGCTTGCTATGAAAGTCTTAGAAAGTAGGGCACAAACTGCTGCAGCAAGCAACTGACTTCATGCAGTTAATTTATACCACTGTGTAATCCATTGTTTTTTGTAGCTGTTGATATTTGTTTCTGGGAGAATCAGGGGAATACAGTGCCATGTTCTGAAATATTATTTTTTCTGCTACACGGAGTTCGGTCCTTGCAAATGACACCATTTCGGCAGAAGTAAAGAGTCCTAGAGATTGTGGCCAGGATCCAGGGAAAGGAGTTGTTCATGTGGCAGGGACCTCTGCACACACTGCGAAGTGTGCTAGATGTTACTGTTCACAATACCCACTTTTTATAAATTCAACAGAGGCATATCTCTTTGGCAGCTGACCTGGTATTGTTTGTGGCTACAAGTGATTGACAGGGTGGCACTGTCTGTCAGCTCTCTCCTCCTTAGTCTCATTATTGTGCTTGTACAACTCAGCAGGGAGGAGGATAAGGACAAAACTATAATTACCTGTAGCGCCATCTACTGTTGGTCATCCTGCCTTCCACCTCACCAGTCCCAATGAGCACTAGCTGCGACGGGTAGTCAGCTGCTTCTGCAAACCAGCCGCTTACACCCAGGATAGATAGATAGATAGATGATAGATAGATAGATAGATAGATAGATAGATAGATGTTTTTATTAATTTTTGAGAAATCAATAAACAAATTTAACAAAATAAAACTTGTCAGTCGTTCCACCAGTATTGAAAATAGTCCCAGTGAGTTTCAAAGAGGCCTTAAGACATATAGTATCAACTATTTCACTTAATAAATCTCTCAGAAAACCTCTTGCCCCCAGGTTGAGGCAAACTTACTGTGTTTTGGTAGTGCAGCGCATTTAACCAGCCTTTGACTAGGCTCAGAAGACCTTGTACTTGCCTATAAAATGCCTTCTGCTCTCTTCTGGGCAAAATGTTCAGGTGAGACATTTGTGTCCAAGGCAATGCAGCACTTTATTATTATTATTATTATTATTATTATTATTATTATTATTATTATTATTTTGCAACAGCAGCAGAAAGGGACTGAATGCATGGTGCAGATGCAAAGGGGAAGAGGGAGCAAGAAGTGAGAAGAGAAGAAAACAGACATATTTTTAGTATTGGTCGAAAGTGTACTCTTGTCAGGCATCCCTCTCTCAAAGGGATTGTGCATAAGATCAGACCACATTATATTATTTGCAATTGATTTTTTTATTATTTCAGAAGGAAAGAAAACCTTTTAGAAAATTGATTTGCATCTTTTCAAAGTGGTGTTTTACAACGGTTTAAAGCTTGACTTGCAGCAAGCAAAGCATGAGGGAGCTCTCCAAGGTCCTGTTTCTGCTGGCTCTGGTATTTTCAGAATGGGGGGGGGGACGGACATCATACTTTAAAGTTAGAAATGTGGACATTCCTCTCATAGTCTCATTGTAAAAACTGGGAGTGTAGTTGAGCTCCACTTTCATTGATTAGACAGACATGAGAAGAGATGCTGTTCTGTAAGGGCCAGAATTATTAAGCTCAGTCTGCACCGCCGCCACCGCTCCTCCCCACAAGCACACCATTAAAAGTATTGTTGTTGTTGTTGTTGTTGTTGTTGTGTTGTTGTTATTTGTTATATTTATATACCACCCTTATCTTCTGAGGACCTCAAGCTGGTGTACATGGTTCTCTCCCCCCCCCCCGGCCATTCATCCTCACAAGGTGAGGTAAGTTAGGCTAAGAGACTTTGTCTGGCCCAAGGTTACCCAGTGAGCTTCATGACTGGGTTCAAACCCTGTTCTCCCGGGTTCTAGTCCAGAGGTCGGCAACCTCCAGCCCATGGCCCAGATATGGCCCACGGAGGCCGTTTATCTGGGCCACCCGTGAACTGAGCCGCCCGCTCGGCAAGTCCCTCGCGCACTGCGCTATACCAGTGCAGCACAGCACGGGGACTCGTCAAGTGGCACCAGAAATGGCGCCTGTGCAGATGCCGGAAATCGCATCTGTGCATGCCCAGATGCCAAAAATCGCTTCTGCGCAGGCGCGATTTCCAGCATCTGCGCAGCCGCAGAAGTGATTTCCGGTGCTGCTGACATGCACAGATGCCATTTCCAGCGTCGCGCAGCGCCCGTGGGAACGATCCAGCCCATGGCCGGATAACCTTGCTGGCGCCTGTCCTAGTCCAACACTCTAACCATTATGCCACACTGGCTGTTAATGGGGTATGGCCTGAAATGAGCACATTTTTACTGCAGCCTCTCACCCCTTGAATTATTGCATTCCACAAAGAGTCTGCCTCAAGGCAAAATGAATTTTATTGAGGTCAACTTTTGAATCCAGCTGTGGAAATCTGCACAGCTTCCCTTCCTCCTCCAGTAGTAGAGAAGGAGAAAGGAGACATGAAGAGAGGGTGGAAACAAAGCCCTCCCATTATGTCAATCTGGCAGGGGAGAGAAATACACTAGTGGAGTTGGCACTTAATTTGCCTGCAGCCTCACCACCTGCCAACTTCTACCTCATCTGGGACAAGACCAGACCAGCTCTTCCCTTCGATTCACATGTTCTTTTGAAGCAGCCCACATCCTTGCATCCCACCATATTTCCCCATGCCTTGTCCCTTGACCATCAGAGATAGCTGGGCAGTTGGGGCAGGAGGTTACATCAGGGGAAAACCTATTGCACAAATGGAGTTTTGGTCACACTTCTCTTGATCCAACCCACTGTGACTGAATACTTACAATTCCCCAGCCACAGAAAGTCCTTGTGTTCTTCTTGTTTTGCTCTGCTGAGGTAGTGAAGGAACAGGTTGTTATATAGCGTGCCCAATTCAAAGCTGGCAAGCAGGTTCCAGGCTGATATTTTTGTTATATCTAGAAGTCCTTGCTCCTCAACAAACACGCACCTGATTCATCTTGAGAAGTCTGTCCACATTTTATAGGCAAAATCTGTCCAGGACTTGAGTGCTGCCCTTGTGTTTATCGAAAATAAAATGCTTTTAGATATTGTTGTATTGTAACCAAACTGCTTTTGTTATTTGTTCATTTTTTAAAGGCACAGTTCTCCACATTTATGTGAGACCTGAGAATCAATAACATTGGCTTGAGGTTGTGGATTCTAAGAGCTGGTGTTGGGCAGAATCCTACTTGTGTGTATTTTACTGGCAAACCATGCAATCTCTAAATATGATGCTATTTATCTGTATTTAGTATTCAGGAAAGGTTTGCAAGAACAGGAAGTAACATGGGGATAAGAGCTGGAAATACGAGAGGACCCAGATTCTAACATTTGCATCAGCACATCTGCCAAGAATCCCAGAGGGATATTCTTGCAGCAGTTGCAAAGCATCATGTGCTAGCTTTGTGATGCCTCAACAATGATCGGAATGCCCCACCTTCTTTGTTACTCCATGTTTGTTGCAGTTGTGGAATCTCAAGTCTTTACCCGGGGGGGGGGGGACTATTATAAATCACCCGTTCATGGAACCATAGCCCCTTGAAGTGTAAAATCTTAATGTTATCTGGCTGGCGAAAATAAGGGGCCATTCTATCGTCCAGTCATTAGCACTAAACACTGTAAGCTCCACTAGATCTGCAGTAGTCTTCATAGTAACTAACATGCTCAGACTGCTGAATTAAAATGGTAATGTGACCATAATAAGGAACTTTATTGGCCCTGAAAGACAGCATGTGGCATATAAACCCCATGGGGTGTTACAATGCATCAGGACACGTTCCAAGCCTTTAATTGCTCATGGTACATAATTATCTTATGACTGGCATGACCCTGTGGTGCTTGTATTAGAATTCTGTTTCTCTCTCTCTCTCTCTCTCTTCCAAACAGAATGGCACATCCATTATTGAAGCCCATTGTCTTGATCACAGGGAATTGACATATTGTGCTCATTAGCCACTAAAATTGGACTTCATCGTTTCTGTGGTTTTCTCCAGGTATCACGGAGATGAGCAATTTAGCAAAGTAAACACCCAAACTCTTATTGCAGAGGTAATGACAAACAGCAGCAAATAGGACTTTAACTGAAACCTTCCCCGTCCCTTTCAGTCTAGATTTTCCCCTCCCCTCTTATAAATCCACAATGCTTATGAAACTAGGGCACCTTAGGTGGAGATCGCTTTCTTTCAACTACTTAGCATAGTTCCCCTTTCAAATCCTTCATTCTCCATGAGATGAAAACATTATTTAAATCATTCCATTCATCTTTCATATTTGATCGTTTTCACGCGGGAAACCCCCTCCCCCCCCCAGCAATCAAAAATGGGATCCATTCTCTGTTGTTCTTCAAAGCTAAGCACTTACATGGCGGCTCTCACTCAGAAAGTGCCACATTATTGATAGCTCTGTCGCTTAGCTCTAAGTCCTCTTTTTTTCCTGTTAAACTCAGGGCAAACCACTGGGTTTTTGCCAGGAAAGCATATCTACTAGAAATATAATTTATCTGATGACCTTCCGAGCAATCTGCTGAGACTGCACCCTGAAAACTCAAAGCTGTAGGCTGGAAGTATACTGGAGTCTTGGGACCATATTCACAATTGTTTCAGATGGCTGATACCAGTGCCTTTGCAACTGTAAGTCACAGATTATAGTGGTATCACTTACCCAAAAGATTATGTTTCTTTCTTTCCTTCTTGGCACAGGGAAGTAAACATAGTGTGCATTTAATAACTAGTATGCAATGGGCTCACAGTGCTCTCTGCTGGGTGTAATGAAACACTGCAGGGGACATAGCAGACTGTTGTGTTGGCATTTTGGTGCCATTGGCAAGATCCTATTTGTAATTTTTAAAGAAATCTTGATGCACTGTCATGTATGAGCTCTGCGCACATGCGTAACGATGAAGCGGATTCTGGGCAACCAAACTGTAATTTGGCGAAATTCTAAACATATTTGTAGGGGAAACTAACTAACTAACTCAGGAAAGGAGTTTGAGGAACTGGGGCAAGCAGTGATGACAAGAGATGAGGTTCACATATTTAAAATAAACAGATCCACTTGAGAGGGTTTTTTTAAAAAAAAAAGTCAAATGGGACCATTCCAATATTCTAACAAGAATACATAACTTATCCCTAAGATCCATCTCTGTCCCTGAGGACTGAAAGAAGCAATTTTAAGGAAGTGATGCAGAGGAAATCAAGGGACTTATGGGTGGGTTGGCTTCATGTCTGTTCCAGGAAAATCACCCTACATCATATTGGTGGATTGCAATGTCCATCTGTCACAGTTGGCCTATGGGGCGGGGACAAAGAAAGATCTGACCCCCGGGCCAAAAGTGACCCTCATTTTTGCCTTTGCAATGTAGGGGGGAGAAAGATGGCTTCCACTGCGAAGCAGTTGTCATCATGTCCCATCATTCCCAAGAGCTTTTGTGGTCCCATTTGGAACATTTGTGCTTGCGGTTGGAGTTTCTTATTGCTCAAATCCCCTGTTTTCTGCCCCCTCGGTCCGTCTCATAGGACAGCAAGGCAATTTGTATATGAGCAGACCTTTTTTCTAATCTGAATATATATATATATATATATCACATGTGAGAATAGAAACAAGACAGAATGGCCTCTGGAAAAAATGCAAAAGTGGCATGAAAAATAAACTGAACCATTATACACTAAAAAACAGTAGGGGGTAAGAACAAGAGGCGAGTAAAATGCTGGCTTTACGAGTCTTGAGTAAGAGTCTGCTACAAGTTGACAGTGGAAACAATAGATTTGCTTGATCTTGGGAGATATTTTGTTCCAGCCTTTAATACTGGGTTTTCCTCATCGCTTAATCAGTGGGCAATATTATTATTACTACAGTGGTACCTCGGGTTAAGTACTTAATTGGTTCCAGAAGTCTGTACTTAACCTGAAGCGTACTTAACCTGAAGCGAACTAATGGAAAGTGGATTAATCCGTTCCAGACGATGAAAAATGCCCCCTAAAACAGCAATTTAACACGAATTTTACTGTCTAATGAGACCATTGATCCATAAAATGAAGGCAATAATCAATGACTTTGTCATTTGTGCTTCATACTACTGAAACAATTTTGTTAACAAAAAAAGTGCCCCGGCTTTTATGGGAAACCCATTCCATATTAGAGGGGCAACTCTAAGAGGATGACAAGAATTCCGAACACCTTCCTTCTGTCTATGGGGTTCATTACTGGCAAACCTAAAGAGAGCTCCCAAACTCTGGGGCTGGCACCAGAAGAACATGCCTATATCCATTTACACAATGCCGTGCTGAACTAAATAAGGTATGAAATCCAAACAGTGGGAAATGATACCTCATTTTTGCTAATGGTTGCTGTTGCATAATTCCTCCTTTAATCTACAGTCTGAATTTTAATGGGAACCAAACGGCAGCAGTTAATGGCTTTCAGTAGCTCGCCCCCCCCCCTTTTTTTAAAAAAAACACACACAACAAGAACATTTCTCAGATAGCATTTGCGTACCAAGACCCCCAAAAAATTCCCACCAATAACTCAGACAGGCACATTAATTTAGGTTTTGTCTTTGGCATAATTTTGGCCACAACTTTATTCAAAATTACAAATTAATTTGAGTGTTGGCCTTAGGCTTTGGTTAATCTTCTGCCCCACGGTGGGACAGGACCAGCTCTGACTTCCTATGGTAGGAAAGTCAAGTAAACACCCCATGGTGGAGGAGATAGCTGAGACCAGGCCATCTCCCCCACCAGAAATGTTCCCCAAGGCTCGTGCTCTGTATTGGCCCCAGCCCCACACCATTGTGGGGGTGTAAGGACTAGAGCCCCGGAGCCCCAGGATTCCTTTAACAGAATACTTCTATAAGAGCAACACTGAGGGGCATGCACCTCCATGCGATGCCCCTCCCAAACTCATCAACCAAAGCCTAACCCGCCAACCTAACAAGTTGTGACTATTGCTAAGCAGTAGGCAAAAAACCAGATGGCAACAGCCAATCATCCAACTGGAAAAAAATTCCTACTGGCTCCTGAATACAGGCGGCGCCATAGCAAGGTCAGTCTAAACCTGCAAAGAAAAGGAGGTGGGGAGAGGGAGATTCAAATCACTAGTCGGAATGAGCTGGGAACTAAAACGCTGAGTACTTAAGCACTCTCCCTGTCAATCAAGGAATGGATACATGCAATTTACCCCAGCAACACTCAGCCCTCCAATCATCTTCTCTCTTAAGCTTAGACCCACCCCCTAACACACACACAGTCTTTTCTGCTGGGTCCGGCCGCAACCCCCATTATTCCCCATGGGGTTAATGAGCTTTAACTGGACAGGACTGTTGTATGAACGACATGCACTTACTCTGTGCATGAGGAATTACATAAATATAGGTAGCATGAGAAATTCCACATGGTTGCAATGCTTTAAGAAGTGGGAAAGCCCTTGAAGATGGGTTACATAGTTGAACACAGCTCCCAAGAAGCAAAACATACTGATACTGAAGCAGCTCTAGTTACATTTTGTTGTGCTGTTGTAATCCTTTTTGGGGGGATCCCATAGGCTTGGCCACCGTGAGAACAGGATGCTGGTCTAGATGGGTCATTGGCCTGATCCAACAGACTCCTCTTCTGTTTTTTATGTTGCGTTGTTTTGTGAATTGTGTTGTGTTCTTAAATGAGCTGTTTCTCAAGGAATTATAACTGTCTGTACGTGAGAGGTTGCAGGTCCACATCTGTTCACCACAACACATTCCACGGATATCAGATGTATGCCTGATGAACTCACTGCCTCATTCTGAGTGAACAGGCATGCCCCACGTTCTCCAGTGTGAACAGCAGTGCTTTTTTCTGGGGGGGACGCAGGGGTGTGTATACACCTAAACATTTTGTGAATCTAATGGGAGAAGAAACTAACATTTTTTTAAAAAATAGTTTCTTCTCTAGCACGGTGAATCGTCAGTTCCATTGCTACCCCCAATGGCGGCCTCATTTCCTGTCATGGTGTTTCCTGAGTCTCAGGCGGAAGCGAGCGTTTAATGTGTGAAGTAGGAATTGAAATCCAGCATGGTGATTGGTCAGTTCCGTTGTTACCACCTCCAATGGCGGCTTCCTTTCCTTTCCTGGTGTAATGCCTGTTCTTTGTACTTCTGTCCATTTACCGTATTTATTTTTTCCCAATTTGAACTATTAAATGGTGATTTTCTTGAGTGAAATTGAGAGTGTCCCTAAACATTTTTTTTGGGGGGGGGGAGCACTGGCGGACACTATTGCTCTGTTCCCAACCAGATACTTTCAGGACACAGTTTTTAATAGCAGGAAGATTGCTTACCTGGAATCCTTTTTTTTAAAAAATGCTGCGCACTTTTCTCCAGTCATTTCAGGAAATCTTCTCAGGATTTTCTCTCCAAAATTATCATCGCTTATGACATTATCCAATGAAGAGTAATACATATATTTATCACTTTTGCCTAGTCCTCAGATTATTTCACCAAGGCTGACAGAGTCATTTGAGGAGCTAGGTTCTCCAAATCCTCTCTAAACTTACATTTGAAAAATCCAACATTTCATAGCTTGGGTCATGATTAACTTGGCTACTTCGTGCCATGTCAATAAAAACAAGCTCGGCACTCCGAACGTGGTCACGACAGATGCCAGCTTGAATAAGCAGTTCTGCACATCAAGTGATTTCAGATGTTGAGCGTTTTCTCCACCTTTCCAATTTGGCCATGCCACTCTTTTGTTTTGTTTTAATAAGAAACAGAGCATAAGAAAGTCACAATAGGAGCACTGTGTGGCTCAGCAGCAGCATAAGTGTACTGGATTATCTATACTTCTGCTGGTACCGTACTACTCCAGATGGGGCATGGGTGGCGCTGTGGTCTAAACCAATGAGCCTCTTGGGCTTGCTGATCAGAAGGTCGGCAGTTCGAATCCCTGTGATGGGGTGAGCTCCCGTTGCTCTGTCCCAGCTCCTGCCAATGTAGCAGTTCGAAAGCACACCAGTGCAAGTAGATAAATAGGTACCGATGCAGCAGGAAGGTAAACAGCATTTCCATGCGCTCTGGTTTCCGTCACAGTGTCCTGTTGTGCCAGAAGCAGTTTAGTCATGCTGGCCACATGACCCAGAAAGCTGTCTGTGGACAAACGCCAGCTCCATCGCCCATAGTCACCTTTGACTGGACTTAACCGTCCAGGGGTCCTTTACCTTTTTTACCTTTTTTACTCCAGTCAGATGAAAAGGCCACAACTTTAGTCAGTGCTACAGAACATGGCCATGCCATAGGATGGTCTTAACCAACTGCATTGGCCATTGCATAAGAGACAGTGGCAGTACATCAAAGATGGTATGTGTGTCATCCTCTGAAAGAACACAGGTGTACATTGGAGGGGAAGAGAAAGGTTCTTCATAATGAAAATTGGGGTGCATCCATTTGGCAGCTCCCTGTGCTCTCTGGTTGGCTGAAACTGGAAATGCACCAAGTTGGGCACACACACAAGAGCAAGTACCTTTTTATCCTGAGCCAAAAGCATAATCCCTGCCATGCACAACCTACGTTTGTCCAATATTTGTTCCCTTTTGTCATGCCACTGCCTTGAGGGAGCCACATTCTGTGTCTTGAAATACAGAAAGAGCTCAGTCTTCTAAAGGACGCAGATTTATTTTGTACCCTAGTTTGTTTCCTGTGCAATTTTTATCCGCATACAAAGGATGTGATTGTGAATGAAGAACTCTATTGTATGCACAGCAATGGTAGACCTTGACATTTGTGTTAGAGACCCATTTGAGCAATGTGGAATGCTGAATAAAACTCAACAAGAATCCAAACAAGAGGTCATATCAGGCGGATTCCCGTGTATGGTGATTGGAGGCTCAAGACCTAAAAAATATAGCTTGGGAGCCAACATTTTAAGAATATTTAGAAATTCTATTCAGGTGTTCATTTCAGGGTGGGGGACACTGGTAGGTCTAGTTATTTCCAGCGCATCACTGCTCCTGTCTTTACAGTCCTCCAGGAGTGGAAGAGCAAGCTTCTCTACTTGTGGACACTCCCTGTGTGATTTAAACCCCCACATGATTTACTGTTAGCCAGTTTTTTGCAACCTTGGGTTCCTAGATATTACTGGACTCCAACTCCCATCATCCCTAGCCCACAAGGCCAATGGTCAGGGAGAGCGGGAGTTGTAGTCCAACAACATATGGGGATCCAAGGCTGGGAAAGGCTACTCTAGGCCTTTGCCCAGAAATCATCCTACACTAAAATAGACTGCAACATAATATCAGTGTCTGCTTCATTGTGTCACATCTCCATATATTTTGACTATTTTGCAAGTCAACCTTATGAAGGCTTATCATAATCAATGAAAATACTATGTTAATGGTAATTTATATATGTATATCCCTTTATATATCCCTGTGACAGGGTGAGCTCCCGTTGCTTGGTCCCAGCTCCTGCCAACCTAGCAGTTCAAAAGCACGTCAAAATGCAAGGAGATAAATAGGAACCACTACAGCGGGAAAGTAAACGGCGTTTCCATGTGCTGCTCTGGTTTGCCAGAAGTGGCTTTGTCATGCTGGCCACATGACCTGGAAGCTATACACCGGCTCCCTCGGCCAATAACGTGAGATGAGCGCGCAACCCCAGAGTCGGTCACAACTGGACCTAATGCTCAGGGGTCCCTTTACCTTTACCTTTATATGTACTTTCTGTCTTCCTCAATGGGTATTTATAATTTTGAGGCTGTTGCCAGGCTCAGCCTCCAGTTCACCTGCATATGTGCTGTTTGAAGCCCGCAAGTTAGTTGCAGCTGCCTTGGCAATCAAAAGAAGGGGAGCAAATTGGTCAAGGCTGGACCACAACGGAAGCTTGTACACTACAGTGGTACCTCTACTTGCGAATAACTCTACTTACGAATGTTTCTACTTACAAATGGAGCTCCGTCTGCCATCTTGGATGCGGTTTAGATAGGATTTTTTCTACTTACGAATTTTTAGATAGGATTTTTTCTACTTACAATTTTTTTCTCTCAATGCATTCCTATGGGATTCGACTTACAATTTTTTTCTACTTACAAATGTGTGTTTGGAACACATTAAATTCGTAAGTAGAGGTACCACTGTAGCTTTCTCCAACTTGGTAGGAGTTGTCGGACTAAAGTTTACATCATTCCTGACCATTGCCCATGTTGGCTGCAGCTGATGGGAGTTTCAATCGAAAACACCTGGGGGGCACCAAGTTGGAGAATGCTGCTCTATCCTTGCAGTTGCAGTCCATTTTTAAGCATGCTTGGAGGAAGCTGAGCATTTGGACTGATCTTATTCTGCCTTCATGGTACAAAAACTGCCTTGGTCGCCATGGTTGATGACATTTGTTGTTATAGAAATAGCAGGAGGGCAACCCTGCTCATTCTCCTTGACTTCTGTTGCTTTTGATGCCATTGAACACAGTAGTCTCCTCAGCTGACTCCAAGACGTGGGGTGGCACCACTCCACTGTTCTATGGTGGTTGCGTTCCTACTTTCAGATAGTAGCGGGTAGGGACAGCTATTTCCTGGCACCATGGAAATTAACCTGTTGCATTTTGCACAAGCCCATTCTGTCCTGCCTCCCACCAGTGCTGCTTAACATCTGTATGAAGCCACTGGGAGATATGACCAGGAGTTTTGGGGTGAGGTGTCATCAGGATGTGGGCGACACACCCAGGTCTATCTTTCCATACCTCCTGCATCAGGAGAGGCAGTTCAGGGAGTGGATCCTACTGAGGTCATCTTGCTCACGGGCCTTCCAGAACCTACAGCTGATGCTGAGAACTTTGTCCCAGGAGCAAAGTCCAGAGAAAACCCATATAAACGGGAATTTATGAAACACGCCTGCCAATCCTTGCAGCATGATGTTCCAGGGACTCTAGCGAAGCAAGCTGAGATCAGCAGTCAGTCGAACAGAGTTGTAGCTCTCTAGGACAGGCTGGCAAGTCAATCAGACTGATCAGGCAAAAGCAAGCTTCCATGGAGCAAGTGGGAAAGAGTACTGGTGCAGATCACTGGCTGGATGTCTTAGGAATACTTGCTAAATTGCCCCAGAGTGTAGCTGGTACTCTTTTGTTGCTAGTTCTCCCATATAATCCATAGAGAGATAATAGGTTTGTGTTAGTACTCCAATTGGACCATTTTTTAAAAAAGAAAGAAAGCAAGGGTAGCCTAATTTAAGTTTTGCACCCAGCAGAGTAAGTAATGGGCTTTTGAATATATTTCAAGAGCATTCAAAAGTGAATTAAACATTTAGCAATGTGCCATTTCAGAATAGCAACCTGACTTTCCTACCAATGAGGGGGTGCTCAGTTGCTCAGCGTTTTAGAGCTCGGATTCAGTGAAGCAAGCCCTCATTGAAATATTAATGCAAATCTGATATTTGTTTACTACACATGCAAGTATCAAGGTAATAAACTAGAGGGCAAGCACAAAGCTCCTCAACTTGTGGGGTCCCGTCCCCCTCTCTCTAGGCATTAATAAATGACTTTATGTGACAAACAGAAACTTTTCACACCCTTCCTTTGAAATTAGAAACAGGCTGTAAAGTACCTGTGTCAATATGATGACGCAGAACTCTGGATGGCCAAACTTAACTTCTATCACAGCATCTCTATAATGCAGCTTTTTTCTTACGAGGGAATGAGCAACAACAGAACAAGACCTATGAGCACAGTAATTGCTATTATGGCTAAAATGACACAGCGGCACGGTTAATGATTATGGTGCGTGATGTACTAACTATAGGGTATCATATGTAATTGTCAAGACATTGCTTTCAAATTAAAGCTCAACAAAGCATACCATGCTATAGTTCCCGCTATTTAATACAAATTAGCATAATTTAAATGTACTGTTTGTATCCAGCCTGGTGATTTATTATTTTTATTTTCCTAACAACTGCTGAGAAGAAAAATGATTATTACCTTGAACTGGAGCAAGAAGGAATTGTACAATCCACTAGGAGCAAGCATGCGTCTTACTGGCATGAATGGGTGCTATACAGGAGCAGTGTTTGTATTATACTCTTTAGATGGAATTTCACTTTTCCTTTCAGTCTCAAAGTCTCTGTTCTGATTGTCAGCAAACAAACATACAGGCAACACACTTGTTTTATTGACTGGGGAATCAGCAGGGACGGGATGGGTCATAAAAGGTCTTCTGCAAAATTTTATTTTTCCATAAAGGAAGGGACTAATGACAGCGAGTTCTTCCAAAAAGAAGGTAGATGTGGAGTGGATCAGTGAGTTTTTAATTTTTGTGCTCTTCCTGCTCAACTTTTTCAGGTAGCCAGCACATAGCTGCCATGTCTCCCGTATTCCCCGGGGAATCCCCGTTTTTCCAGCTGTTCCTAGCTGGAAAAAACGGATTTTTTTGTTTTTCCCCGGTTTATTCTGTTTTTCCCCAGTTTATTATTTTGGAACTGGGCGGAGCATGCTCAGAAGCGACTTTTGATGCTGCTCTGCCCAGTTCCAAAATGGCTGCAGCGCTACGTCCGGTCTGCTACTTCGGCTCAGTCCCTTATTTCTCCGACAGCAACTTGGCAGGTATGAGCCAGCAAGAAATCACAATATGCTGGATTTGAGGCCCAAGGGAAGATGACTTGTTGAAGCAGTCATTTCAATTTTAGAATTACTGTTGTCTTCTTGGGCAGGCCCCATTCATCCCAGTGAAGCTTGAGCAAGGTGATGGGAAGGGTGGGGTGCTTCCAGGCAGATTGTCCTTCTTTGCCTTTAGAGTGGCGTCAGTAAAACATGCATCTTTTTATTTTATTTTTAAAAATGCATTGATTTCCTTCATAGTTGAACAATAAATTTATTTATGCACTGGTGGTCCCAATCACAACACTCCACACTGTTTGTTACTTTAGCCTCCCACTGCTACCAGTGTGTTTTGGAACTGAAGCTTATGAAAGGCAGGAAATTGTGTTTCTTCCCTGCTACTAATATCATCCGGGTGTGAACATAATTCTCAGTGTGTCGGCGCGGTTGGAGTGTCAGATTAGGACCTGGGAGACTAGGGTTCAAATCCCTCACTGCTATGTAGCTCACTGAGCAATACACTCGGCCGTACACTCTCAGCCTCACGTGGTTGTTGCGAGGATGGAACTGGGAGGCGGAAGAAAACCTGGGGCTCTTTGGAGGAACGGTGCGATATAAATGTAATAGTAAATGGATGGAAATAATATAGTGCAAAATGCCCAGGTATGTCAGTGATCTGACAATGAAACCCAGTGGCTATGAACCACAAACATAAACATGAAGAAAGGAACTGGCCTATTTCCTTTAAATGCAGAACTTCCAACCAAGATGGGGATTGTAATAGTTAGTAGAGATTTGTCTCTGAATTAGATGAGTCGGAGGAAAAGATGTAAACCATCCATGTTGTAGCAACTGTCGTGGAGCAGATAGGAGTGGCTTGCTGGGTGGAGCCCAACCACTACACTAGTTTCCGGTGAGATGGTTCACTCTTGCTTACCGGGAGGGTAAAGAGGGACAAGGCAGAAAATGCACCGGCTGAAACAATGCTTTTTCACCATAGGAATCTCCCTCCCACCTGTCCCCTCCCTCCCACTCCTGGAAAGCTAGTGTACTTCCAGGAAGTTAGTGTAGTGACTCTGCCCGCCCACTAGGAACAGACTTTTGGGGACAGGAGTGTTGCCCTCAGTGATGGCAAGGAGGATGTAAGGTTACCACATGTATATGAATCTGTATATTTGCAGAGCTAGTCTACTCTGCTTTTAGCCAATTGGTTTTTTTAAAATAAATTTTTCAGTGAGAATAAATGAGTTGAATCTTTGATATGTTTAAATGCAATGTAAATAATTAATCCTTCCAATGAAATATTCCCCTTTATTGGACCCAAAATCTGGTAATGAAGTCATTATTCAAGTCTTGTATAAAGGATACTTTCAAACTCCTACTTATTTAGAAGCAAACTAATCACATTTATTGTGTTCCTCACATACTTCCGGCTAAAGTGTGTGTATATATCTTACATATTTTGTATGAAATATGTATACTTATTAAAATAATTCAGTATATAATGTAATGCTCAAAGCAGGGAAATGAAGCCCTTATGGGTTTGTGAATTTCCTCACAGCCTTAAAAAAAATAAAAAATCTTCTAGATCAACAGGAGACAGTTAAAAGTAAAAACAAACAGAAACCAAAACTAAATAAACTTGAAGCAAGTCAAGACTTGCAAAGTTCATGTTTTTTCTTCCCCACTTCCATTTTGTTTAGGTCAGTGGGACAATGTATAACACAGGGAGGCATGTTTCTCTACGACTGGACAAAGAACATTTGGTCAACATCTCTGGAGGACCCATGACATACAGCCACCGATTGGAAGAGATCCGGTTACACTTTGGAAGCGAAGACAGTCAGGGATCAGAACACCTCCTGAATGGACAAGCTTTCTCTGGAGAGGTATGCCAATATGCTTTAAGCTCTGCAGAGAATTTTACTTTATTTATTTCTTGAGATCCCTGGGGGAGATGACTTGCTCATGTTTCTATCCTCAGCACAGGATTTCTGCACTTGGCGAAATACAAAAACCATTATTATGTAATGGGGAAACAGAAATTCTGCAACTAGAATACACTATGCACATTTAGCTATGCTTGCTTATTGTTCTATTTTTCATGCAGTTTGCTTAGTTTTCTTTCTGGAATCAGTCGCTTGCCCCTGGTGACAAGGATGTGCTTGTTGCAACTCAAAACCATAGAAAGAAATAGTTAAAGGGTATACAGAGGTGGGCCTGTTGCTTTCAAACTGTGATCCCTGGAAGCTCTTCTTCAAAGAGAAGATCAGCAATGGGGGTGTGGTGGGCCAACTTCCCAGCAAGGCAGCTTGCCAACCACAACCAATATCTCACTGCAGAGGCGAAGCTCCCTGCTCTGGCACCCGGAGCGCCGCACATGCTGTGCACCCATAGGCAGGGCCATGGGGGTGGGGTGAGCGTCCCAGGGGCAAGCTGCCCATGGGGGCGGTACGAGCCACCGATGGGGGGTGGAGCGAGCGACCCATGGCGGGCTGCTTCCTGGATGGGGGGGGGAGCCATGCTGCTTTGCCAGCAGCCTTCCTCCCTTCCCTCTTCCTTTTGACAGCTCGGGGGAGGCTCCCCCCCCCCCAGGAAGCAGCCCGGAAGTTGGCATGCCGTGACTCCCAAGTCTCCCCTGAGCTGTCAAAATGAAGGAGGAAGGGGGAAAGGCCGTCGGCAAGGTGGCGCAGCTCCGCCCCTTCCCCCGACGGCTCAGGGTAGGCGGCGAGTCGAATGTCACCCCCCTCAGTGATGACACCTGGGGTGGACCGCCCCCCCATCTCGCTTCCTCCGCCCCTGCCTCTCTGCAATCCACAGCTAATGGTTCTCACCATCACCCAGTGTTAGTTGAGAATGCACCCAATAGCAGGGCCGGCTCTAAAGGAAGGCTGGGTGGTGGAGGCCGCCGGGCTGCCAGGGGAGCGCCGCGCTGTGCCCGCCAGACAGCCGTGGTGGGAAACGGGGCGGGGGGCGCCGGAGCGATCTTCGCACCACGGTGCCAGGGCTCCCGATATGCTTAAGACGGCCCTGCCCAATAGGCTTCAGCTGTGCCCTTGAATATACTCCCGATTCCTCTGTAGGACACAGCAGAGCATTCCTGAGCAGACATGTTGATTTGGAAGACTTACCTAAAGATAGGACAAATCAAATATGTTTATTCGGCTGTACGCCCATCATAAAACACAACACAACAAAACAAATCAAATAAAAACCACAGACTCATACAAACCACAGATAATATAACACAATTCACAGCTCACGAGGACAAATATTAACAATTCAAAAAACATATCTTGAAGGTTTAAGATTAAGATTAAAAATTTAGGCGCCTAACTAAAATCAATATCTGATGTCATTAAAAAAAAAATTCTTATAACTATCAATAATCAGCTAACATTCCATTCCGTCTCTTGTACGAGAGGACGGCTGTTAGGAATTTAGCAACCTGTAGAGTGATATAAGGGTCCACATCTTGAAGAACCCAGGCTAGCTGAAGGTCAACTGGATTATCAGCCATAGGCTGGATTATGGAGTTTAATATACTAGCACGAGCCGAACTGTACATAGGGCAGATAAACATAACATGGTGTAAAGATTCAGTTGATTTCATTTCGCAAGCACACATTGAAGAGACTTGGCCCTTAGTAAATCTATGTCTCAGCACATTAGTTGGAAAAACATTGAACCTAGCTTTAAGGAAGGCATATCGATGAGACGCGGCCGTAAGCGTTGTTAAGTAGGATGGAGTACGGTAAATAGGGGTTATGCCGATATTTAACGGTGAGCAGACTCCCCCGCCAGCTAGACAATTTTGGTATAGCTCCACATCATCCAACCTTTGGTTTATACACCTTTTTGCTGCATTTAAATCCAGTTTGAGCAATTCAGAGGGAGAGATCTCATAGGACAACAATTTGGCATGGATTTTTCCGGTCCACAAATTTGTGAAGTCATCCCGCCACATGCATTGAATAAGATAGTGGTTCGGGAGTTTATGCCATAGGGATATCCAGTAAATCAAAACTCGCCTCCATAAGACTAACTCAACTGAAGGGATCTTCATTTCTAAACGAATAGCAGCATTACTTACGCATGTTGGTAATTTTAAGAGTCGACGTAAGAATTGGCTTTGAAGCGACTCTAAAGGTGAGAGATTTGCAAAAGCAGCCCATAAAGGGGCAGCATAGGCCATTGTAGCCAACACTTTAATGCTATACACTTTCAAGGCTGCAGGGATGAATAGGGCCCCCTCAGAAAAGAAAAAACGGAGGAGGGAGTGCGATAGGGCTTTTGTCTTGTTTTGAAGGTATTCAACATGCGCTTTCCACCCTAAATTATACTGAAAATAAATTCCTAAATATTTAAATTTATGTACTTGTTCGATTTTCGTACCCTCCAGTTTCCATGAATAAAGTTTACGACTCCTTGAAAATATCAGTACTTTGGACTTGGTGTGGTTGATAGACAGATGATTAAGAGAGCAATAAGTTGCAAAAATCTTTAGTGCCCTCCTTAAACCCACTCTGGAGTAAGAGAGTAGCACCGCATCATCTGCATAGAGAAGTAATGGACAACGATAATCAGCTATTCGAGGGGCATGGATAAATTTTTGTGAGTCGGCTAATGGGTTCCTCATATCACTGATAAATAAGTTAAAAAGAAGTGGCGCTAAGATACAGCCCTGGGGTGGAAGGCAAAGAGTCACTGCTGTAGAGTCAAGTCCCTTTCTAATTTCAGAGGTCTTACCATTTTACAGCGGGAAACAGAGTAGTTTCTAGGCATTTTACATGGTCTATCTCTAGACTCTCAGGGTGGTTTTTGTTTGTTTGTTCTTCACAAGCGAAGAAGGACCTGTAATGAAATCAATCAAGATAATCTCTTGCCTCAGAGAAATGAATGGGATTTGTACGCTTATCTTACTTGTTTCAGTGAAGCTTTCAGTTTGCATCAGAGCTCTTGTCAGGAATCCGGTCTGAGAGAGGAGGCTGGCACCTGCCTATATTTAGTATGGGACTCAGGAAACCATCAGATGGAAGACCATGCTAGAACAGAAGCCCAGCCAGCCTTAAGACAAACAGGCCTATCATAATGCTGGAAGATTTGTCCTCAGAGGGATTGAAGGAGCATGCATCAGGCATAGTCAACAGAGGGATGTGGTGCTGCCCTCCCAACAACAGCAACATTGCTGCTTAGTGGGGCAGTTCAGGGCAGTGGCCAAGTCCCAGACTCAATATGGACTTCAGTGGATTGAGTCCAGAGAAGAAGCAGTGAGTCAGATGACCCTGGAGAGGGAAGTCTGCTGAGACAATCAAGATGATTCCAATAAGCAGGAAGGTGGAGACCTTTAAGAGATTTTACAGCCAGCCAGGGGTCATCAGGGGCTAGTAGAAATCAGTGGGTGAGGTCAAATGTTTTGCTTAGATGAGAGACCCCAGGGTTTTTTTCTAATGCTTTTAGGATGTTGGTTTCATGAGAGGCCGGGAATGTATTCATTCATTCTCTCATTCATTCGTACACCATGATCTAGAACAGGCATGTCCAACAGGTAGATCGTGATCTACCGGTAGATCACTGGACGTCTGCAGTAGATCCCTAGTAGATCATTGGGTCCCCCCAAAGAAGCTGCACAACTGTGGCTCCCCTAAAAAAAAGCTCAATGTTTTACCTCCTCCCTGAAAAAACTCAACAACTTTGAGCTGAACCCCCCCCCCAAAAAATGGGCCTTCTTCCTTCCTAAAAAAAAGCTCAAAAATTTTGACCAGAACCCCCAAAAAGGGGGTAGATCACTGCCAGTTTTTAACTCTGTGAGTAGATCGCAGTCTCTTGGGAGTTGGCCACCCATGATTTAGAAGAATTTCAAAGACGGGTTCAGAGTAAGGCAATGGGTCATAAACATCATAAAACAATATTTAAAAATGCAGTATTCCCGTTTTCTGAATCCCCACAGTGACCAGCAAAATCCCTCAACCGATACCAGTGGTCAGGGAATGCTTTGGTGAACAGGAAGTTCCTCAGCAAAAATATAAAGCATTCAGTTCCTGGTTTAAGGTCTGCTGGACCCCAGTATATGATCATGAGCCGTTCCCAATAGGATGTGCCTGGGAGCACAAACAAATATACACCAATATGGTAATAAGAGATGTACATCCTCTTACAAATATGTACAAGAGGCTCTTCCAATATCCTGTTGTTATTCTTTCTGACGCACCAAAAGGTTCTAGCAATGCAGCAGTTTATTCTGCTGAAGATGAATAGCCGCTCTGCAGCCTATGCCATCTATCACCAAGTAGTGATAAGTCAATTAACGCCTGCCGTTTTCATTGGCATCGCAGAACAACAGATATGTAAAGAGCAGTAGATTAATTGCAGCCTTGTCAAATTGTGTTATTAAAATGGATGGCAATCATTGTCTTTGTTTTCCAAAGGCAGGGGACTGCCTGACAAACTCAAGATTTAACAGTATTTTCATGAAATTACGTACAACTCGAACCTCTGACACCCGTGTACTAATTTCACACGCTGTGGTTGAACCCCCCAAAGCCCTACCATTAGTGCAAGGACCTGTGGTTGCACAATGGGGGTTGATCTCCCCGTGCACCGAACACCACCCACACATGGCCCTGATCTGCTAGGTGGAGGGAGGGTTAGGACAGATGGAGGGGGAGAGGGAGGGGAAAGTTCCATTGCATAAGTGGATGTCTTAATGCTAACAGGATGTGTGTGGTGGATACAACTCAGTGAACAAGTTTGCTGAATTTAGCATTCATCTTTTTAAAGGAGGGATGGGGACTCACGTGCTTTAAGTCTGTGTTGCATATTCAAATACCACCCACTCCTGGGTTAAAAGCCTGGTGTACTTTGCCATGAATATATTGCTGCTAAAAGAAGTTGTCATCTCAGGGAAGTAAGGGGGGTCACAATTAATTTAACCACAACATTGGCCTGGGGGAAAATCCTAATTAATGCCCTCTTAATTGTGGGTAGATTCCTGCTTGTTTTTAAGTGTAGAGATAGGCTTCTAAGCTACCCAGAAGTCAACACTGTAGTTAACACAAAGTACCATAACCAAGAGGGGAAACTATATTATAAAATCTTGGAGTTTGTTTTTCCCATCCTACAATTGATGCCTTGCATTTGGAATGGGGGCGCTGAATGGATTTCAGCATTCTTCCTGCTGAATTTCAGAAGTGCAATTTGCCACAGGCTATCTGCATTCCATTCTGGAGCTTTTCAATGGGAAATGACACAGGTCAGTTTTAAGTATTTGAGCTCAAAGATAAGCTTATTAACATAGGAAATTGAGCCTTGGAGGAAAGAGCCAGAAGAGGGAACATATGCCTAATGTAAGGACAGTACAGTATAGCAAAAACTCTGTGGACTACAAATGAATGTTCAAATTCAGCAGTGTAAGTCAACATGGCAATGTATTAAATAGCTAGAGAGATAAAATGCAAATCAAGAGGTAGTTGTGATATTTTAGGAAGCAGATGAAGGATGGCAATTTTTTTTCTAGATGAGTTTATGGGACGTAAAGATGTCCAAAATGTGTTGACCTTTAAATCTGTCTCTTATATCTACTACTTCGGTGGTTGCGGTGGTGCTTCCAAGATGGTGCTGTAGGTATCAAATGTATGACTCAAATGTATCAAATAACAGATATGAGCAATGGCCTACCAAATCATTTTGCTGGCATCCCTATCCTACCTGCTCATTCATCCTGGCATCTGGTCTTCAAACTCTGCAGTAGCAGGGGATGGTGTTCACCATGTGTTTAACATGCACACACAACCACTGGAGAGGATATCAGGGGCTGGTTGGATAAGGAGGAGAGCTGGGAGCCACCAGCCCAAGAGTCCCCCAGGGAGGGCTCTGAAGATGACGTCTTAGGGCCCGGAGCCTGGTGATGGGACACCGAGGAGCAATCAGCAGAAGGGAAGAGCTGGGAGCCGATAGAAGCAGGAGACTTGAGTGATCAAGGGGGGTCAAGAGAAGGAGGGTTATCCAGGACAGGATTAGAAGCTATGAGTCACAGCATGCACACAAACAGTCCCAGTCCTGCTGACTCTCCTTCCCCTCTTACCCCTTGCTCCAGAAGGGCCCTGCACATTGCTGAGCAGTGTGCCAGACAGGTCCAGAGAAGAAGCTCACCCCCTTGACGCAGCCTTTGATGGCTTGGAAGGGATCCAGAGAGAAAGGCCAGAGGGGGGAGGATGTGCCTAGAGCTTAGTTTCAGCAATGCCTCCGTTGAGTTAAGACGAACAAGGGATATTGGGGTGTTTTTTTATTTCTGCTTTAAAAAAGAAAAACCAAACTAATTGCATTCAATGCCTTCTCTGTGTGTGCCTGCCCTGTGGATGACCTGACTCCTTGACAGCTCCTTGACACAGGATCAGGACTGGCCCAAAGTCTAAGAGTCCTAGTCAACATGCTAACCAACGTGGACAATGGAAGTTCTTGTGCTCCATCAGCATAGGTTGATTGTGAAGTGCAGGAAATCCATTTCTTGGCTAGCCGATTCCCATCCATGGAATTCATGTTGACTGTAACTTCAGCGTCAGGCAATAAGCAGGCTTATGTTTGCATCCATTTACATACATCTGTTCATGTACAATGCATTTAAGACAGCAATGCTGTACACACTCACATGGAATAAGCCCCATGGTGCTCTATGGGACTTACTTCTGAATAGACATTTCTAGGATTGCACAATAAATGTAGTAAATAGCTACATTTGAAGGCATTTATATAAATTAGCAAGGGGAATAATTCAATTAATTAATAAGCACAGTGAATTGAGTTAACCTTAATTGAACATTTGAAATCATGCTAGTTTACCTGTGGATCAGCCTCGTCTTTTGCCCCTAAAAGTATCCTTGCTTAAGCAGAGTAATTGGGTGACCAAATGGAATATGTATCTGTGCGATAAGAGCATTCAGCTCTGTTGCAGTTCTGAACAAACTGCTTCCTGTGCACCCATCTTTTGAATCAACAAGATGGGAAAATAAAAGAGAGAAAAGTTGAATGAATATGATCTTCGGAAAAGGTATCTGAAGCATTTGATTGCTTGAGAAAATTACTTGTGTAGAGGATATCTCAGTTCATAAAGCAGTCCTCAATTACGGGAATCTTTTATATAAATGAAAAACCCGAATCCATTTTGTATACATTCATCTTAGAAGGACTTGACTTTAGAGAGCATTCAGCTTAGGGAATAGTTAAAGAAGGGCAGCTCGTTCCTGCAAATACTCCGCTCATGGGTTTGGAGGTAGGATTTGAAAGAGGAGAGGGGGGAAAGTGGGATGGGGAGGCTGTTTCCAGTGTAGGGAGCGAAGAAGAAGAAGAAGAAGAAGAAGAAGAAGAAGAAGAAGAAGAAGAAGAAGAAGAAGAAGAAGAAGAAGAAGAAGAAGAAGAAGAAGAAGAAGAAGAGGAGGAGGAGGAGGAGGAGGAGGAGGAGGAGGAGGAGGAGGAGGAGGAGGAGGAGGAGGAGGAGGAAGACGTGTGCAAGCAACAGCAGAAGAGTTTCCGCAGATTCTTTGCCTTGACATCTCTATAAACTCCTTTGTCTAAAACAAAACCAATCTCCATATTATATAGCTTTAATTGTTAATCTGTTGACAGGTAATTAAAAAAAGGCTGCAGATGCAAATATGAACTAATTACTGTGTTGAACTCAATTTACTTGATTTTTATCTTCCATTAAGAGTTATTGTCAGTTATGGCAAGTGCGAATATATATGTAAAGTGTGCAGGGACAGAACAATGACCCGTCAGTTTTAGAAGGTTAAAAATGGGTGGAACAAACCGCCATTAATGAACCAGCCAAAAGTATAGGAGAATGGAAAGTGATAACAGTTTCAAAATGCCAACCAAAATATCACTGGTTAGAGCAGACTGTTGGACACTGTTCCTGTTGCTCTTCATACTTCCCTTGTTAGACGGAGCTTAAAAGACAAATGCACCTCTATTTACACATCTCCACGACCTACTGATAAAATCCTTGTTTAGAAACTTGCACCCAAGCCCCCTTTGCCACCAGCAAAGGGGTTGGCAAATTGTGGGGGGGGGGCTGTTTTGGTCTGAAGGACGCGCCGAACTCACATTTCGAATTGTGTAATCTGCAGTGTGATTAGGGTTCCTCGTCATCACCCCATTTGCCCACTGGTCTCCTTCCCAATGCTGTTTCCCTACTTTCACAATAGTGAGCTTTTTCTCCCCCCCCCCCCGGCTCGCCGAGCTGGGACAGAGCAACAGGAGCTCACTCTGTCATGGGGATTTGAACCGCCGACCTTCTGATCGGCAAGCCCAAGAGGCTCAACGATTTAGACCACAGCGCCACCCGCATCCCATGGAGAAAGGTATGCTTGCATTTGCAAGGTATTTTGAGGATTGATCCTCACATGGGTTTTGATCATCTGGAGCAGCAGGGCTCACATTTTGGGGCGCCCTTTTCAGAAATTGGCCCCATTCAAGTCATTGGGTCCATCATGCGGCACCGAGGGTTTCCTGAACCCCTTCAGGCACAAAAATAGTTCTCCTCCACCTCACTGACTGCGTTCTCGTCTGCTTTCCCCTTTTCCTTTAGATTGCAGTTGTACGTCTTCTTTATTAGCATTGGTTTTACAGTTAACATGATGAGTGTCATCGTAGAGCCCAGGGTCTTCCCTGTAATATTGCTCTTGTCACAGTGCTAGTTGAGAAGGAAAAACATTGGATTCCCTACGTAGATTTCATTATGCAAATAGAGGTATAGGATATCCGAGCTCCTGTGGACACGAATCAATTCTGTGCCACGTACATTCAGGGAAATAGCAAGTAAAAAATTCAAAGCGAGTGCCTTTCGGGGGAAAGATTTATGTTTCGTATTGTGGGGCTAAGCATGCATTTTATGGGAAAGCGGATGAAACTGGGAAAGGCTCAGACTTTCAGTTGTAGCAAAATGAAAAGGCAAGTTTCCCTTGATTCTTCCTAGAAATGTCTTCCATGATTAGGTTTTCCAAGCTTCAGGAAATACTCCCAAGCATGAGCATCCTGTTGTTAACATCTAGTAGAGCACCAGCCTGCCAGATATTTATCCTGAAGCCTACCCGAACATGCATCTACCTAATTTGCACATTCTGAAACAATAAGTAAACCAAAACGTAGCCCTTCTTCAGAATTCACACTTTCCCCTAATTTTTTATGCAGTTCTCCAGCCAAGTAACGTGTACACAAATGGCATGTACTAAGATAAAGTGTGCATATATTAAGAAATAACATACAAAATACAAAAATGTATTATATTAGGGAAAATGGCTTTGTAAAGAGAGTGTATATTGGGCAAAATAATAATAATACAGTGGTACCTCTCTGGTTCGCCAGAAGTGGCTTTGTCATGCTGGCCACATGACCTGGAAGCTATACGCCTGCTCCCTCGGCCAATAATGCGAGATGAGCACGCAACCCCAGAGTCGGTCATGACTGAATGGGTGAAGAGATTTAGAGCAGAAATGCAACTGGTGTGGAAAGGGATGTGGGTTGACTTTGAAAAAAAAGTGATGGTCAGTTTTCTTACATGCATTTGCATGTATCATTCAGGGTTTTCCCCTAAGAAAAGAACTATAACTATTCAATGTATTGTTGCTTTAAGTGTTGATTAAATTAGTCCGATTGGGTAATTTCCTGTTTTGTTCCCCTTATTTATTTGTTCAGCTACCAACTGTTCTGTTTATTCGAGGTATGCAAGAACAGTCTGTCACATAACAGATTCTAGTTCCCTTTAGGGACCAGAATTTTAAACTTTGCCAGCACAAAACAGAAAGGGATATTTCTCTCCTCTTGTTCCCACACACCCCTGCCCGTTCAGAAAGAAGTTCCCTGATTTTCCCCCTTTGGGCATTAAGATACTCTAAACTTCTAAACTAAACATTAGAAACTCTAAACTTCCAGTGTCGCTTATAAAATATGCATTTTCCATGAATTGTTTTCAGTTTCTAAAGGATTGCTATTACTTGCTTAAGGGATGACGTGTCTTTAATTAAAGAGTGTGTTACTCCCAGAGGCAGAAGCTTTCAGTTTTACAATAATTCTGGGGTAACTTAATGAATTCACCATTGCAACTTTTCAATTTCTATTTTAACATTAGTCCTCCAAGGCCTGTTCTAATATTTGCTGTGCCGGCAACACACCACAGGGTGATCGAGCCAGGCTTTGATAACAAGAAACCATGGCAGGATCATGGACCAGAGGGTGAACTTTGATTGAATCTGATTGGCCTCACTACCAGACTATCTGTGTTCAAAACTATGTGCTGATCAGATCCACATTCTGAGCCATAACTGAGGAATCCGTATGAGGACTAGGAAGATCAAAAAGATAGGATCCCAAGATACCTGCTAAGCTGGAGAAGTTAGCACAGGGCCCAAATGTGGGCCTCCAACCCTTTCCATTTGACCTTTGAACTCTCCTCAGGCCACACCCACTCCCAAGCCAAACCCTCAACCTGCCCCAGCCTTGCACCACCTGGCTGAAATATGCCATTGAACTCTGATAATGTCCCTTGCTTGCCTGGATAGAAAATGGTGTGAGAGTATGCGCAGAAACCAGCCTGCTATACAAAGCCAAAATTTGCATGTGTTGCTCCGCCCACTGTTGCCTCTAGCTCTGCCCTCCATTGGCATGTGGCCCCCAGAACGGAATGTGGTCCTCAGGCTGGAAAAGGTTCTGGATTCCTGGGATAAAGTGTGGCGGAGTGGTTAGAGTCCCAGACTAGGACCAGGAGAATCATTCCCTGATTCAGGCTTGAAGCTCAGCCACCATCTCTCTTTGCCTGCACAGGGTTGTTGTGAAGATAAAATCATTAGGTAGGAGGAGAGCGAACTACATGGGTTCCCTTCAGCGCCTTGGAAGAAGGTCAGGATACAAATGTAACAAACAAATGCTACAGGGCAGAAACCCAGAGAGTTGCAGACTGCATGAACAGCAAACTCATCTGCTGTATTTGTTGCTAAGAGGAGAAATGTGCTAAGAGAAGGCATGCTTGGCAAACCCTCACCATCATCAACTCCTGCCCAGAAACCTATGTCCCCACTGTGGAAGGACGTGTGGATCCAGAATTGGCCTCCACAGCCACTTACGGACTCACGGTTAAAACCGTGTTCATGGAAGGCAATCTTACTCGGCTAAGAATGATTGCCAGAGAAGAAGAAAAGAATAATTTGTTGCTCGACTGTTAATGCTTCAGATTGCAGGTAGAAAACCAAGGATCAGAATGCCCCCTCGTGTTAAGAAACCAACACAAAACACCTTGAACACTCAAACCTAGCAGGCGGGAAAGGGTAGGGGCAAGTTATTTCAGAATAAACGTGGTTGCGGATATTTAGGGCTGAGGTGTCGTCGTATTATGACTCATTTTTGAGAAGCAGGCAATGTCACTGATGCATCAAGGCATCATTTTGTATGTCTGATTAAATCTGGGGTGACTAATCTATGGCCCATATCTACCCCCACCTCTCCTGCCTCTGCCTCTACCGTGTTTCCCCCTTTTTAAGACACCGTCTTATAACTTTTTTTCCTCAAAAAAAACCACGGTGTCTTATTTTCAGGGGATGTCTTAAGGCTTGGTGCTCTGTGCAATCACACATGACACTTTCTGGCACATGCAGATACAGATCAGCTGTAGCGCTGAAATCAGCTGTTCCTGGTTCAGGTGTAGCGCGCGCCCAGCGAAGTCAGCCCTGAGAAGGGAAAATGGCATTTAAAAATGCCATTTGAAGTGATTTTAGCCTGTCGCCCAGAACCGGCTGCTGCAGCGCGGAGCGCCCAGCAGCGCCCGGGGGGAGCGCCCAGCAACACGGACAGAGCGCTCAGCAGCACCAGGAGGAGCGTCCCACCGTGCCAGGCGGCGGGGTGGCAGGCCACCTTGGCATGGCGAGGAAGAGACGAGGCCGCTGGCTCGGGCGCTCCTGAGTCCTGACCCCAGCCGCTTCTACGCGGCAGCAGCAAAAGAGCCATGCGGCCACATGGAGAGGCTAGCGCCCGAGCGGGAGACGCGATCTCTGCAAAGCTCTGCACTCACTTCATCCGCCCGACGGGAAAGCGAAGTGGGGAAGAGAAAAAGAGAAAAAACCGAAGCGGCTCTTTTTCTCTTCCCCACTTCACTTTCCCGTCGGGCGGATGAAGTGAGTGCAGAGCTTTGCAGAGATCGCGTCTCCCGCTCGGCCACATGGAGAGGCGAGCGCCTGAGCGGGAGACGCGCTCTCTGCAAAGCTCTGCACTCACTTCATCCGCCCGACGGGAAAGCGAAGTGGGGAAGAGAAAAAGAGAAAAAACCGAAGCGGCTCTTTTTCTCTTCCCCACTTCGCTTTCCCGTCGGGCGGATGAAGTGAGTGCAGAGCTTTGCAGAGAGCGCGTCTCCCGCTCAGGCGCTCGCCTCTCCATGTGGCCGAGCGGGAGACGCGATCTCTGCAAAGCTCTGCACTCACTTCATCCGCCCGACGGGAAAGCGAAGTGGGGAAGAGAAAAAGAGCCGCTTCGGTTTTTTCTCTTTTTCTCTTCCCCACTTCGCTTTCCCGTCGGGCGGATGAAGTGAGTGCAGAGCTTTGCAGAGAGCGCGTCTCCCGCTCGGGCGCTCGCCTCTCCATGTGGCCGCACGTCTCTTTTGCTGCTGCCGCGTAGAAGCGGCTGGGGTCAGGACTCAGGAGCGCCCGAGCCAGCGGCCTCGTCTCTTCCTCGCCATGCCAAGGAGGCCTGCCACCCCGCCGCCTGGCACGGTGGGACGCTCCTCCTGGTGCTGCTGAGCGCTCCGTCCGTGTTGCTGGGCGCTCCGCCCGGCGCTGCTGCGCGCTGCAGCAGCCGGTTCCAGGCGGCGGGGAGGCAAGCTGAAATCACTTCAAACGGCGTTTTTAAACGCCATTTTACCTCCTGGTTCCAGGCCCCCAGTTGGCAGGCATGGGGGTATGTCTTATTTTCAGGGTATGTCTTATATTTCTCAAATGCTTAAAATTGTTGCCCTGGCTTACTTTTTGACTACGTATTAAAAAAGGGGAAACACGGTATCTCTGATTCAGCACTTCTCTCCGTCACAGACTCCCCCTGCTCACTAAGCCTGTTACCTCTTCAGTTTCTGACACCTCCTCCCAGTCTTCTCCCTCTGACCACTCATCGCCATCCCACCACCAGTCCCCTGGCTCTGAGCCTTCTTCCCTTGGGGGTTCCCCAGATGGTTCCTCCCACCATTCCTCCGCGTCCAAACAGTCTAAGGGACGCAATGTTCTTTATTATTCGGAAGGATGTATGGATGTCATGGCTGGGGAACCCTCTTCAGCCTGGGAGCAGCATTCCATTTTGGACAACTTTCTCTTTTCTTCTGCATATAATTTTTATTAAATTTTCTGTTTTACAATTTAAAATATCATTTTTACATCCTTAAGATATCAATGACTTCCATGGTTCTCTTCCCATGGTTCATCTTACATATCATAAATCCCTGCATATTTTACAAAAAAATTCAGTAGTCCATTATTGCATTCATCAAAGCTTATTTACACTGTTGAATTTATCTTAATGCTGCCAGCGTTTTCAGCTGTACACAGTTATTTCCCATATATTCAATAAATGTTTTCCAGTCTTCTCTAAACATATGTTCTTCTTGTTCTCTTATTCTATGTTAAGTCTTCAAGCTGCGCATATTCTGTCAACTTAAATTGCCATTCTTCTTTGGTTGGGACCTTGCTTGTTTTCCATTTGGGGGCAAAAAAACACAGGCCGCAGCAGTAGTAGCATACATAAATACCGGTAACCTTTTGACACTTGAGAATTTCAGTCTGAATTATCCCCAACAGAAAGGACTCTGGGTTTTGATTTGGGGGCGGGGAGTACTTTTAAACATTTTTTTCAATTCATTACGGATCATTTCCCAATACTCTTTTACAAGTCCACCACATATGAAATAACATTCCCTCCACCTCTTTGCATCTCCAGCACTTATCTAATTCAGTCTTATACATCTTAGCAAGCCTACTCGGAGTTAAATACCATCTGTAAATCATTTTCAAGTAGTTCTCCTTCAAAGAATAACATGGACAGCTTTCTGGGGGCCAAGCCAGCTGCAATGGAGCAATAAACTTGAATTTCAGCTTCGTACAGTAAGTTAGTTTTTTCCACATTCACACAACCCTCTCTACCCTCCATTCAGACAAGGAATATGCCTTATCAGGGCTCAATGGCACATTGCAGCCAGGCAAATATACTCGGAGGCAATGCTAATGTCCTAAGGAGCCAGGCAGAGAGCATTGGGGTAACATTTGTTCACTATCCCAAATATGTCCAGATCTCTATTTTCTCTTTAATTACCGTAAGCTCTGTCGTGAATAGTACACACGTACACACACACACACACACACACCACAATAAAGCTTTAGTTTCAAAACATTTTTATTCCTATAGCCAATTTTTGATAACTTTTTGCAATATAACAAGAGTTAATGTTTTTAAAAGCAATTCATTTCTCTCCAGGCGAACTCTGTGAGAATGAAATTGGGTTATGAATTAAGAACATTTAGCTTAGGCACACACTTAATAAGGAAATTTGTTTTTCTTTCAAAATTATTGCAGTCAGAGCAGCTGTCCCTCGTGAAAAACTGCATTAGTATCACCTTAAACACCAAGGAAATAGGTTTCAATTCTGTAAGAAGTACAAATTTTGTTCCAAACTCATCTTTTCTCTTATTTATCGCCTGATGTTCCATCACTTTTTATCATCCCATACTCTTACCTTTCAGCAAAGCAGTAAGAATTAATGCACACCAATTGCTATGAAATACTACCGGTACATTAAAAACCAAAAAAGGGATTGAGCTAATTCATTCAAAATCAACCCCTCCCCAAAAATAAAAAGGGTGCAGAAAATCTATCTCAGCTAATATATACTAACATATTTGTTGTTGTTGTTTAGTTGTCTTAGTTGTGTTCGACTCTCCGTGACCCCATGAACCAGAGCATGCCTTGGAACCTCTCACTTTCTTCTCAAAGCTTCTCCTTTTTTACGTCCCTGGAGTTTTCTTGGCAAAATACTGGAGGGGTTTGCCAGTTCCTTCTCCAGGTGGATCACATTTAGTCTAAACTCTCTGCTATGACCTGTCCGTCTTGGGTGACCCTGCACCAGCATAGCTCATAGCTTCTTGGAGTTATTCAAGCCCCTTCACCACAACATGGCAGTGGTCCATGAAGGGGATACTAACATATACTAATATACTTATATATATACTTGATACTTATATATACTACTCTTTTTTCTGAATGTCAGCAAACAGCAAAGTTCAACAATTTGGGTTACCAATATGAAAACAGTTGATGTCAAATCTCCAGTCTAGTTTTAGATAAAATTCCAATCACTGAAAGACAGCTTTAGCACAGTCTGACAGGCACCTATTAAGATGGGAAATGACAGGACAAACGACTAAGGAAAACCACAAAGAGAGGCCTAGTTCTTGTTTTCCTTTCTGGAAAAAATAGTTATTATTTGTACAAAATAATATACACAATTATTATCTTCCATAAATATTATCATTGCATTGTTACATTTTACTCATTTGTAGTACATTGTTACCCCCCCCCCAATAAAAACGAACACCTTTGCCTAGTTCTCACTAAGGTGGTCAACCTGTGTCTGAGTTACACCGCTTGAGCTAATAATAATAATAATAATAATAATAATAATAATAATAATAATATATTTATACCCTACCCATCTGGCTGGATTTTTCCAGCCACTCTGGGAGGCTCCCAACAGAATGTTAAAAACATGATAATAAAACATCAAACATTAAAAACTTCCCTAAACTTCTCTTTCATGTAGAAAACAAGTTGGCAGAGACGAAATCTAGCATAGCTTTTTCCCATGACATGCTAGATTTCTATACGTAGGATTTCTTTTTTAATGCCTGATGATTCCATCATACTCATGGTCATTCCATCACACTTCCGCCTACAGCCAGATGTGGTACTGCTCAAACACACATTTATCAAGACCATGACAGCTAGGCCAGAGACGATACTGAAATGAGTGTGCCAAACCACACAAAATTCTGCTAGAATTGCGACAACTTTTTGAAGAAACCATCAACAATCTCTTTCCTTAATGAGCTCAGCAAGGACGTTCTCTGGGGCTCCTTCCCATTCTTTTGCTTGCCAGAAGGAACATTGAGCAAAAGAGAGACAAGATGCTGCAAAGGACCATTAGGAGCCTCATCCTGTTCACTTGGAGGCTTTTGCACATTATTGCTTTCCATCTGGGAGAAGTGGCAGTTTAGACTATGTAAGCATTCTGTTCAGCAGAACTGAGCAAAGCCACTACAATGGAGCCCTGAGATGCTCTCATAATAAACTGATCCTTAAGGAAGCATAGATAAAGGTCAACTGTAAAAACAAGTGATACCAGAAGGATTGCACCAGAGTCAATTGGCGTTTACTTTGCCTAAGTTACAATACTGCGGCTGCTTTTAATGACTTAATTCATCCAAGCACAATGTCAGAAAGATTATTAAGTCACTCAGCGGCTAGATAAACGAGGGCTATCTTCTTAAATTATAATGAGTTTACAATGCACAAATAAAACTTTTCACTGCCTTGGCCCATATAAAAAGCTGCTGCTTTAACATGGCTCCTCATGGAATCTCTGAAGGAAATAGGGAGGTTGGCGCAAGGGCCGTAAAATCAACCAGGCTTGGCTGTGTCATCATTCCTCAGAGCCGACTTTGATTGTTTATGAACTGCCTGTGGGCATTCATTCCTTGTCAGCATGGAATTACCTGAATTAATAAAAGAGGCTCAACTTTGTGGAGATCAGAGCGTGTCTTTTAATGAATTAAACACCTAGCATTCCCTCTTCCAAATTATCCACAGATTGTCCCCGCATGCATTTTCAAAGGATCACCGTCCAAACGCCTTCAATATAGGAATCTCAGCTAAAACCTCCATGGCAGGTGGCCATCCAGCCTCAAAACCACCAAGGCGAGTCCACCATTTTCTGAGGGAGGCAGATAGCTTTTACCAGCAGAAAGTTCTTAGTCCGATTTTCCTTTCTTGTAACTGGAGGCCATTGGCTCGAGTCCTACCCTCCAGAGCAGGGGAACACAAGCTTGCTCCATCTTCCATGTGACAGCCCTTGAGATATTTGAAAATGGCTATCATAGCTCCTCTCTGTCTCCTCTTGTCCAGGCTAAACATACCCAGCTCCTTCAAGGGTTCCTCATAAAGCTTGGTTTCCAGACTCTTGATCATCTTGGTCACCCTCCTCTGCACGCATTCCAGCTTGTCAATATCCTTCTTAAACTGTGGCACCCAGAGCTGGACACAGGACTCCAGGTGTGATCTGACAAAGGCAGAATAAAGTGGTACTATCACTTCCCTTGATCTGGACACTGTACTTCTGTTGATGCAGCTTAGAATAGCATTGGCTATTTTTCTGCTGCTATATCACACTGTTGACTCATGTTAAACTTGTGGTCTACTGAGACCCGTCGATCCTTTTCACATGTACTACTGGCAATCAGGGTTTCCCCGATCTTATATACGTACAGCTGCTTCTTCCTGCCTAGGTGTAGAATCATAGAATTGGAAGGCAATCCAAGGGTCTTCTATCCCAAACCCCTGGAATGCAAGAATCTAAACTAAAGTAGACCCTTACATTTGCCCCTGCTGAAATTCATTTTGTTAGCTTTGGCCCAGTTCCTCAATCCATTATGGTCATGAATCCCAATTCTGTCTTTTGTGGCATTTTCTCTGGATCACCACTGAGATGTCTTAACAGCAAATCAGGAAAATCTTCCAAAATAGACAGTCCCAAAATAGGCAGTTACAGGAGGTAAGCGGGAAGCTCGCAAATCTGAGTCATGTGAAAGTTCAAGGGTGCCGACTATGGGGGGGCTCTGGGTTCCCAAGCACCCACAAAAGTTTTGTTGTGGGTCCTCAGCACCCACACCATAGGGCCCCAACACAACTTCCTGTGTCTCAGGAAGCACTGGAAATCACACCCGAGGCCTTGCGAGACCTTGGAGATGCTGTCCGAGGCCATGTGAGACCTCAGAACCTGACTTCTGGTGACACCGAGAAAAAAGTGGGACATTCCAGGATCAAATCAGAAACCGGGATGGCTTCTGTAAATCTGGGAGTGTCCCTGGTAAATAGGGACACTTATCGGGTCTGCTGCTTTACATTCAAATTATAAACACCTACACTGAGTGGTGCTAAATTTTGCTTTAGAAAAAGCCCTGCAGCTGGGACAACAGTGGATGCCGGCTTGGTAGAAAGGAGAAAAGGGGAACAATGTAAAAAGTAGGGTGGCAGCGTCATAATGTTCGCCTTGTATTTGAGACAAGTGTTATTATAAGCCCCTGTGAATTTTATTTCCAAGTCCAGAAAAGAAGTAAGTAAAACTGCAAATCTCAACAACAATAAATCTCTGAATATTTGCCTCATTTGCTGAGTCAAATATGACTTATTTATTTATAAATAAATAAATAAATAACATGTTTAATGTATCTGCTCTAAGTGTTAATATTAACTTCACTGAAGCATTTAGAATAATTTACAATACATCTCTAAGGTTCGTGGAATGCTACTACAGTAATTACCTTCTAAACGGCTCTAAGCATCCCTTAAATATTTGGTAATTTTTGTTTCAGCTACAGTTGCAAATGTATCGAACCATTTAATTAACTTGACAGTGTTTTGACTTTTCGGAGATGTCGATTGATTCCAGGCAGTGGATCCTGCAGCAGTAATTGAAGGATTCCCCACCCCCTCTGAGTATTACCAACGGAACAAGGAATAAAGCATTTTCTTTTTTGGAACTAAAGTGTGTTCTTTTTATAACATTATCACAAAGTGCCCTTTAATTCATGCCTGTTAGAAGTTTCTACATCCCATTGGCTTCCACTCATAGGGTCAAACTACGCATTTGCATTGTGTGGCTGCATGTAGTTGTTGTCATCCGTCTGTCTCGAGAGACAATGGAAGAGTGTGCCTTCAGGGGTAAAGTCAAACAGTTGGTGAGTTACAGCTGGTGAGTTACATAGAATCACTATCAGGATCTCGGCATACCTAAATTCTCCGCTGGATGTGGTCCCTTCTAGCTGCAAAACCTCCCACTCTATGGTGCTTGAAAGTCCAGGGCACTATTGAGGAATACAGTCGTACCTCTGAAGTCGAGCGGAATCCAATCCAGAAATCCATTTGACTTCAAAAACGTTTGGAAACCAAAGTGCGGCTTCTGATTGGCTACTGGAAGCTCCTTCAGCCAATTGGAAGCCGCAGAAGCCCCACCGGACACTCGGCTTCCAAAAATACTTTGCAAATCGGAACAGTCACTTCCTGGTTTGCAACGTCTGGAAGCCAAAACATTCAAGAACTGAGCTGTTCGAAAACCAAGGTATGACTGTACAATGAGTAACTTGTGGGTCTGATGCCATCTAAGTGAACTTTGAAGATCAATGAATGATGAGGGCTGGGGTAAACGTAAAGGTAAACGGACCCCTGACTATTAAGTCCAGTCACGGACGACTCTGGGGTTGTGGCGCTCCTCTCGCTCTATAGGTCGTGGGAGCCAACATTTGTTCGCAGACAGCTTCCGGGTCATGTGGCCAAGCATGACTAAGCCACTTCAGGCAAACCAGAGTAGCACAAGGAAACGCTGTTTACCTTCCCACTGGAGCGACTATTTATCTACTTGCACTTTGACGTGCTTTCGAACTGCTAGGTTGGCAGGAGCTGGGACTGAGCAACGGGAGCTCAGCCTGTCGCGGGGATTCGAACCGCCAACCTTCTGATCGGCAAGCCCTAGGCTCTGTGGTTTAGACCGCAGCGCCACCCTGATGCCATCTAAGTGAAGTCTGAAGATCAATGATTGATGAAGGCTGGGGTACTTGCCAGCAAAGATAAGGATTGGTGTAAACGACCTTAACGGAGACTGGGCTTTTTGCTACCGGAAGAGGAGGGAGACTTGAAATGGGGTGGCTGTTAACATTTGCTTGCTGTGTCGGCTAAGTCCCCAACTCGCTAAGTGAATTCCTTGGGAGTTTGGCTTTCTTGGGGCAACCTTCATTTAGCCCCATTAAGAGAAAACCCACGGCTCCCAAGACTTTCTGATAACCCCCATTGTGAAAGATGCGACATTTCCTTGGAGTGAACAGCTTCGGAATCAATTGGTGACTGCATTTTCCAAGGGAAAGTGACTCTCTATTGCTGGTTCCAATGCTTCTTTAATTGGATTGCTAAGCCTTTTACCCATCCACTAATGTCTAGGAGGTTTATGGCTTCACTCTGGGTCACTTTAATCTTGGGTTACCAGACGTCCCTGGTTCCCGGAGACAGTCCCCAGATTTGCAAATCCGCAAAACATGGCAGCGGCAGCCTCAGCAGCCTGGAGCCAGCCTGGTTGAGTGGCTTCAGGAGCTGCTCGCTGCCGCTGCCACTGACAAGGGGAACCGGAGACGTCCGGCGGTACAGATTTCTTGCCTCCTTCCCCCTTTGTTTTGACAGATTGGGGAAGGCTTGGGAGTTGCAGGCGGGTGGCTGTTGCCCAGGAAGGGTGCAAGACGCTCAGTTTCTCTGCCAGGCAAAGCCCTTCTTTTGCATCCTGTGAAACATAAATGCACATAGTTTTTTAAAATACTGGGCAACGGCCTCCCCCAATCAGTCAAAACAAACGGAGAAGGGAGAGGAGATTGGGGAGGCTTGGGAGTCATGGGCGTGTGGCGTGCCGTTGCCCAGTTTTTCACAGGGTGTGAAAGAAGGGCTTTGCACCTTTATACAACATCCATGTGTGCTTGGGCCCAGGGTCTTTTGCCTCACCATCCCCATTACTTACTCCCTGTTGCTACTCAGCTTCCAAAAAAAAAAAAAAGTGTCACCGGATTCATTGAAAAAAATCTAGTAACCATACTTTAATCCTCCTATGGTCTCCCTTTCACCCATTGCCCTTGCACAAATGGAGACGCACACAAAAAAAGCTCTCGCCTCTCCTTCTCTGTAGCCTAGCATTTACTTTGCAACACTGATGTGCAATTGTAATCCTAATTCCTGCTGTGTAGAGCCACCTGAATTTCTTCTACATTCAGAGCTTGTGGGGTGCAATGTTTGACCCTTAGTTAATTAATTGCTGGGTACGTGTTTCTGGGGGGGGGGGCAGCTAGAGTCCAGCCTTCCTTGTTACCTTGTCGCCACAAAATCTGGTTGCCTGACTTTAGCAGGGGCTATGTTTTGAACGCGGATGGCACTGTGGTCTAAACCACTGAGCCTCTTGGGCTTGCCAATCAGAAGGTCGGCGGTTCGAATCCCCGCGACGGAGTGAGCTCCCGTTGCTCAGTCCCAGCTCCTGCCAACCTAGCAGTTCGAAAGCATGCCAAAAAGTGCAAGTAGATAAATACGTACTGTTCTGGAGGGAAGGTCAACAGCGTTTCTGTGTGCTGCTCTGGTTTTGGTGTTCTGTTGCCCCAGAAGCGGCTTAGTCATGCTGGCCACATGACCGCAAAAAAACTGTCTACAAACACCAGTTCCCTTGGCCTATAAAGCGAGATGAGCGCTGAAACCCCAGAGTCGTCTGCTACTGGACTTAACTGTCAGGGGTCCATTACCTTTACCTTTTATGTTTCGAACAGAGTAAGAGATGATAAGCCAGGCACTTTGGCTTCACCCACTGGTGAAGCAATATATACATACCAAGCAAGCACCTCAGTCTGCCACTTGGAAGCCCTCAAGAAGCGGTGAAGTGACTCCCTCAGGTAGCCTCAGTTTGCACAGCCCTGCGGCCGTCACTCCGTGCATGAGCTTCTCCCTAACTATGCCCCAAACCATCCAATTTATAGATAGCTGGCCTGTTAGCCTGTGTGGCTTGCCCAACATGTTGTTGTTTAGTCGTGTCCGACTCTTCATGACCCCATGGACCATAGCACGCCAGGCACTCCTGTCTTGCACTGCCTCCCACAGTTTGGTCAAACTCATGTTGGTAGCTTCGAGAACACTGTCCAACCATCTCATCCTCTGTCGTCCCCTTCTCCTAGTGCCCTCAATCTTTCTCAACATCAGGGTCTTTTCCAAGGATTATTCTCTTCTCATGAGGTGGCCAAAGTATTGGAGCCTCAGCTTCACGATCTGTCCTTCCAGTGAGCACTCAGGGCTGATTTCCTTAAGAATGGATAGGTTTGATCTTCTTGCAGTCCATGGGACTCTCAAGAGTCTCCTCCAGCACCATAATTCAAAAGCATCAATTCTTCGGCGATCAGCCTTCTTTACGGTCCAGCTCTCACTTCCATACATCACTACTGAGAAAACCATAGCTTTAACTATACGGACCTTTGTAGGCAAGATGATGTCTCTGCTTTTTAAGATGGCTTGCCCAACTGGCTGCATGGAAATTACTAAGCTATGTGCAGGTTACTCATTAGCCATCCTCTCCCAATGCCTCACTTTCTCCAAACAATGTCCAGTGTCAAAGAAGGTACCCAGCCCTATCACTTCCTTCCAGCAGGACATTAAAGGCTGTTCTCATGCCATCGAAGAACTTAAGAGACAAGGAGAGAGGGAAGGAACAGAGGGCAGGAAGTGGGCAACCAAGTCAAATCACTAATATCTTCTCAATATACAATTATCTTCCAGATAGATTGCCCATACAGAGGGGTGCAGCAGCAAGGTCATCACATTACAAATGTGCCAGCAGGAGCTCAAGATTGGCTCACCCAGTGATTGTGCCATGCCAACATTGCCACTACGGTAGCACATGGTCATTAGTTTGCAGAATTAAAAGCCACCATGAAAGCGATGTGACCCATCAGCCACTAAAAGCTCATTGAAAAGGTGGGTTTTAACAAGGGGTCAGAAAAGAAAAGATTCAGCTACATAGCTAAAATAACATTTCCTGTCCTTCTAGGTTGGCAGAAATCATTTGATTTCTGCTTCGAGCTCATTTAAAGGAATGGGTTTCTGCCTCACCCAACCTGACCCACTTCAATCATGGACACCAACTTGGATGCCTTTGTTGTATATATTATTTTTATTAAATTTTCTAAATTACATTTCGAAATATTCATTTAAACAACCTTAAATCAGAGACTTCCCTTCTTCTCTTTCTGTGGTTCATTTTGCATACCATACATCCCTGCATATTTTACATGGACTAAACCATCCAGTATTCCATTGTTACATCCATCAAAACTTATTGACACTGTTGAATTTATCTTAATGCTACCAGCGTTTGTAAATTAATGCAATTTTCACACATATATTCAGTAAACATTTTTCCAGTCTTCTTTAAACGTGCATTCTTCTTGTTCTCTTATTCTGTATGGTAAGTCTGCAAGCTGCACATATTCCATCAATTTAAGTTGCCATTCATCTTTAGTTGAGAGCTTGCTCAATTTCCACCTACTTGGATGGCTTTAAAGGAGGATTGGACAGATTCATGGAGGCTCCCAATGGCTCCCAGCCCCCATGCATAGCTGCCAAGTATCCCGTTTTCGCCGGGAAAACCCCTTTTTTCCTACCGTTTCTCGGCGGTCTCCCATTTAGGTCTTTATCCCGATATTCTCCCTTAAATCTGCTTCTGCCGGCGGCCATTTTTCTGGTGCCGCTTTGCCCTTCTATGGGCACCAGAAAATGGCGGCGCAGGCAGTCGCTTTAATGCACTTCCGGTCATGTGTAGAAGCGACTTCTGGTGCTGGCGCCGCCATTTTCTGGCGCCCATAGAAGGGCAAAGCGCCACCGAAAGTTGCGTTTACGCAACTTCCGGTGTCGCGGGCTGTCGATCCCGGATTTTTTTGTCCAGGACTTGGCAGGTATGCCCCCATGGCTATGTTCTACCTCCAGTATGCATTAGAATAGCAGTTGCTGTGAACTGCAGGAGGGAAGAGTGCTATTGTGCTCAGGTCCTCCTTGTGGGCTGCCCAGAGGCACCTGGTAGGCCATGGTGAAAACAAAATGCTGAGATGGATAGGCCTTTGCCTCAAGGAAGCAAGGGTCTTCCTATGTTCTGATTTCCCATTTGTTTCACTGCTCAAATACCCATTCCAGCCTTTGTCAACATTTATATAATGTATGCAATTCCATTTCCCTGGGCTTTAAACAATTCAGAAGTCAAAATGAATGTTGACGACAACATTCATTATTTATTGAACTCGCCAAGATTACTGTCATCTTGCCAATCTGAAAATCATTCTTTTATATTTGGGGCATGCACATAAAACAACAAGAGGCAGCTGCACCTGGAAATTCTGCTGCTTTTTTGTCAATATTATTATAATCACTGCTCACATTTGGATTTACTGCTCACAACCTCCTGTTGCTTTCGGCCCCATTGGCACAAAGAGCTCGCCGTTATTATTGGTCATCTTAATATGTAAGTCTCCTACTTAAAGGGAGCAGAAAAGCACGAGGTGAAATGTGCTTCCTTTGTGTTGTCAGAAATTGAATAATAATATCCTCGAGGAATTTCAACACTTTAATAAAACATTCATTCCAGATTGCTGTTGGCTATTTTTAACCATGCTGTGCTTCTTCAAACATGCCTTTGCTCGAGCCCACAGCCATAGACTCTATGCTAATATCACCCCATGTCTTTCATTTCCAATTGTTTTAATACCTCATTATCGTTATTCATCTTGGTGAAAGTCAGGTGCTTCACAGAACTCCGTGGCCTCGCTTTCACCCCCTTCAGTGGCCTGCAGTAACCCTCTTACTCCTGTGGCTGCATGATGCGAGTGCCATCAAAACTACATGACAAAAGTCAAACAAACTTTGTAAGAAGGTACTTCGAGTGGGAAAATAAATCAGTTCAGACTCTTAAGCACTTGCTACTTGGCTTTATGTGGCTCCCGTTTCTACATTGTGGAAAACGTTTTCTTATCTCTTCTTTCTTCATCCAAAGCAAAGTTTTGGACGCCCTGTGGAATTAAGAGGCTTAAATGCACTTAACTCTTGCATTGGCTTCTGGCCGAGATAAATTATGCCAACAAAATGTGTTTGTGCGCGCACATGTGTGTGCGTATTGTGTGTGTGGTGTGTATGGCACCGCTGAGTTGAGGACATACGTAAGATCTTAGAGAAGCACACAGTTAAGATATTGACTCATGTTGTGACCTCAGAAACACACATGCACAGATTTTGGAGTACGGATCTTCCTCTCTCTTGGTCATGTCCTCTCTTGGTCATGTCCTATGGCACCACTGAGTTGAGGAGAGTTGGAGAAACATAAGTAAGATCTTAGAGAAGCACACAGTTAAGATATTGACTCACGTTGTGACCTCAGAAACACACATGCATGCACACACACACACCAGATTTTGGAGTACGGATCTTCCTCGCTCTCTTGGTCATGTCCTTTTGCTTGTCAAGTCCTGAGGGGGCATTCTCAAATGCCCTCCTCCATCCCCACTGAGGCCTACTAGGATTTCTAAGTCAATCCATCTCCCCCTCTCCTCAAGCCATGCCTCTCACTGGTCCTGCTTCACACCTTCCTTGGACATTTTTTTTCCTTGGACATTTTATAATAAGTCCTTGAACTCGGAAAATGTTGTTTGCTTGGCTGGATGAAGAATGGAGAAGGGTGTGCAAGCGTGTATGGAAACTTGTCTACGGTACAAGAGTACGATTTACAAGGTCCCCTTTTTTCTATGGGTGTTCAACAGTCTAACGGTATAACCAGAAGCCAATTCCTATAGAAACATTTGAAGCTTTAGAGACCCAGACTTACTTTCAACCTGCCTCCAAGCAAGTGCGTCACTCTCAAATCCTTCCATCAAACCAGCTGAGCTTTCATGCTTCTCTAGTATACTCCACTGGGCATTTAGGGAAGCCTTTTTATTTCCTTCTTACTAATGAGTTGTAGTGAGACAAAGAGTTATATGACTGGGGAGCATACATTAGAAGTCTTTCAGTTGGGGAGGGGTGTTGTAGCAAGCTTTAACTCCTCTCTTATTCAGGAAAAAAAAGTTAAGTTTGTGAGCCCATGAACTGATTCACTTAATCCCACCCTGACCAAGGCCTGTCAAAATTGTGACCATCACATCTCCGAAAAGCTACAGAACAGACAATGTGCTTTAGCATCACAACAGGGTTTACAGACCTACAGAACAACAATTACCAGACCTTTAGAAGGCATCTCAAGGCAGCCCTGTTTAGGGAAGCTTTTAATGTGTGATGGATTTCTGTATTTTAATGTTTGATGGATTTCTGTATTTTAGAATTTCTGTTTTGTTGGAAGCCGCCCAGAGTGGCTGGGGGAACCCGGCCAGATGGGCGGGGTATAAATAATAAATTTATTATTATTATTATTATTATTATTATTATTATTATTATTATTATTATATTACAGTGATCCAACTGCTTTGTTCTCCTCCATTTTATCTGCTGTTCGGCAGAGGCAGTTGATGAACCGATGGAGAAAACAGAAGCTGCCTAGTGGGCTTTAATATTATAATAAACTTTATACCTGCTTGGGCTTCCTATCTGTGCTCCAGTTATGCGCAGCGTCCTTGTCACCAATAAAGTACAAGTAGAACCCAGAACTCTCAGACATCTCTCACAGTGCTTGCCAAGCCCCCTTGCCCACCCATCATAATTTCTATTTATTTTTTAAACCCTACTTTGTAATGTGAGTGTGTGGAGAGAGATCTGTGTCACTTTTTGCTATTCAATCTGTATTGTTCTTGTTATTTTCGCTTATGAATAGCTTACAGCTTGGCGTCCCAAAGCAATCTACAATATAATAAAAAGGTATATAAAGCAAGTAGGAGGAAGTTCCAAAAGGCAGGTGCTGCCACACTGAAGGTTCAATTCCAACATCACGTGGAGCAGACTGTCATGGAATTCTACTCAATATTGATCCAGAGCAGATTCGAACGTATAGTTAGCAGAGTAAAAACTTAAACAGGTTGCAGGATTCCCCCAAAATAGACCAGAGGCAATTGATACTTCATCCAGCAGAGCTTTGCTGCTACTGAAGGCAAATGAGCATAATGGTCACAAATCCAATACATTCAGGATTGGCAATGTGCATAAGAAATCCAGTTGCAGCAGACTTAACTTAAACTTATAATAACTTATAATAAGACTAACCCATAACACAATATACAGAACGCCAACACCAGAAGGAAGAGAGATAGAAAGAGAAAGTGAAACCCAGGCTCCTTCTGGCCTTACTTTTATAGTCAGCATGAACTTGACAGGAGAGATAACAGAACCAGTTTAAGCCAGCTGTACTCAGCTTCTCTGAAGGAATAACCCAAACATCATGAACCTTCTGCTTGTTTCTTTCACACATAGAAGCTTCCAGAACCCTCTTGAATTAAGTAGAATAGGATCTACACATCAGATCAATGTTTTCTGCACTAAGAAAAGCAAACTGTCACAGAAAACGTGATAGGATGGTCAGGGCCGGCTCTAGGTAGACCCCCGGTGGCGCAGGGCACCACGGCGCCGGCCCGCCAGGAGGGCGCCGCGAGCTGCGCCCGCCCGCTGGCCAGCCGGTCCGCCAGTTCGACGCGCAGCTGCGGCACAGACAACCGCGCTGTGCCTGCCCGCCCGCTGCGCAGCAGCACCTGTGGCAGCCGCACTGCGCACTGTGCCCACCCGCCCGCCCACCGCGCTGGGAAACGGGGCGGGGGCGCCGGAGGGATCCGTAGCTCCACGGCGCCAGGGGCGCTTAAGACGGCCCTGAGGATGGTGTCTTCAGGTTGCCCCCTTCTGCAGAACGCCGTGATAGGTGTGTGCTGTCCTTCACCAGACTTGGTTGCAGAGTGGTTTACAAAATCAAAACACGGAGAAACAATAACCAGCTGATTGTTTCTTTAGTACCCGAACTCCTCTATAGTCCTATAGCTTACTTTTGTGCATCACACAAATGCCCGATTCAAATCTCAGCTCTGAACCTTCAAGATGATTTTTTTTTAAAAGGCATCGTATTCTTGCTCTTGCATTTTCAACAAGTTGGGCTGGATCCAGGCTTTTAGCAGCAGAAAGGTGCTTTCCGTCCATGAAACACTTTGGGTCCTGCTGAGGGATCCCACTGACAGTGGGGGCAGTATAAAATAGGGGCACAGTCAGGATGAATCATATAAAGAAATTATGAATATCTGAACCGGAATTAACTAACCGCTGTATTTAGAAGGGAGGGAGGGATTTCCAACTAAATCAAGTTCTCTCTGTGTGTGTTTTTCCCACTGGCTTGGCTCATCTGTTTACATCTCCTGGGAATTGCATTATAATTCTTGCTGCAACAGGAATGTCATTGCTTCAAAACAAAACATGTTTCACGTGTGCTTCAGCACTCAAGGGGGAAAGCAAACAGCCTTGAAGAACTTAAAAAAAGAAGTCCTAATGCAACCTATTACACATTTTTTTAATAATAATAATAATAATCTTTTTACTGTTTGTGAAACAGTTGTGTGGTGAGCCCTCTTCATTTAATGACAGTATTTCTTTCAGTTTTTGAAAGGATCGGTAAACCTTTTTTAAAGAAACTTTCCCAAATAGCATGGGAAGGAGAGATTTCAAACAATGGTTTTGTTTCTTTCTGTCCGAGAGAAATGATCGGTTTTCAGTGAAAACCTTTTGTTTAACTGTTCCTTTCCAGTGGCCATCTGTTTGGTCACATCGCTGTCAGGCAAGAATGTCCAAAGTGGGGAATTTACTCTTCATTGTCAAAAGTACACTTACAAGTTAGGAAATGGCATGTCCATCAGTCCTACGTCTCTCAGCTACCCCTAGGTGTGCAATGAGAGAGTCCCCAGTGAGGCAGCTGCCACAACAGAGAGGCTTATGTATCTTCCCCCATCCGAGCTGCAAGCAAGCAAACATATAACCTTCGCCTGCATATAACCTTCTGGTCAGCAGCTTTCTGGGGTCTGAAGCAGTAGCCTATCCCTGCCACCTGTTCCTTCTGGCTGGAGAAACTAGGAATTGAACCAGGACCCCCCCCCCGTGTGCTTTGCCACAGCTATGCTCCCTGTCTGACAGCAATGGAACTTTGTTCTGTTTATTTATTATGAGGCAGCTTACGAGGCAAGCATGAGTTCCCAGCCCTGTGGTTTGCTAATAACACCAATGTGGGACAGAAGAAATTTGGCAAGGGGGAGTTTTGTCATGGGCCAGGAGTCAGCTTCACCTGCTGAACAGCAGCCTGAAGGGGGAGAAGGCGAAGTGACTCACCTGCAGCTGATCAGCCTTCAAGGATACAGAGGAGGAGGCATTGATGAGAACCAGCTGGCTTCAGCCTTCTTAAGCAGAGCTTCCAGCAGCAGTCAGATGCTGGTAAGAATGCTTGTAATTCCTGGTCCTGCCTCGCTGCTTCCTGCTCGTCGTGACACTTGACCCCATGATCACTGGATTCCCTGAGCCCTGGACAGACTGACCATGTGGGTTGCTGTTTGCCCGATCCTAGGACTGGACCTGATTCTGCCTTGAGGCAAGTACACCTGAAAGACTTTTCTGGTTGGCTGGCCTCCCACTCCACTGAGCTTTGCACATTGTTGCTCAGAAACAAGACTACGACAGAAAGGGCCTTATTAGGATCACATTTCTATCTCACCTTTCCTCCAAGGAGCACAAGATGGCCTACATGCATTCTCGCTTTGTGGTTTGTTTCTGCGACCACCCTGTGAAGGTAGGTAAGGCTGAGGGATAGCGGCCAGTCTGAGGTCACCCAATGAGTTTCGTTGCCAAGTGGGATTTTGAACCATGGTCTTCCAGCTCCCAGTCCATTCCTCTAATCACTACACTGACTCTCAATTCAGCTGGTTTGTTGGTAGACCGGAGACGGGCAATGTAGTTATTTCAGATGGAAGCAAAATGGCCCTTGGTGTTTAGATTCATTCAGTGCCATTTTTCTAGAAAAAGAGGGGCTGGAACTCTCCATGAACACCTCCCTTGTTCTCTTATAATGGCAATGGCATCCACCTGAGAGGTGCCAGAAATGAGTTCCAGCTGGGGGGGAAAGCCCTGGGCTCAGCATAATATCAGCTCCGATCATGGGTTTTTGTAGCTGTTCAAACATCTTCAAAGCTGTTTGGCCAGAGACAAAGGAAATGAATAGGGACATCATGTATTCACCTTCATCCCCCCCCCTTTTTTTAAAGCCTCTACCTGTTTCCACCTTCTGTTAGGCACCATTTTCCACTGTCATATTCCAAATTTTGTTTCTGTTGCCAGGCAGAACTATGCTGCTTTGCTACAGAATGAGAGTTTCCCCTTACTGACCTGCTGAATTCTTGCTTTAGTAATAGGAAAAACCATACTATAGATTACTCTTAGTAAGTCTCCTCTTTATTTGGATTGCTCAAAACTGCTGTGTCTCAAACATGCAGTCTTTGGAGATGGAACCAGGATGCATTCTGTTGTTGTTTTTTAAAAAAATTGTCAGCTAAAATAAGAGTAATTAATCTTAATTCTAACCCTCTCCCTGAAAGAAAGAACGGGGGGGGGGAAGGCTTTTTTCTCAAGGGAAGCAAAGAAGGCTCAGTTGTTCTGTAGCAAATTAATCTTACAAAGGGAATCTTCCAAAGAAAATCAATAGCTTATAACAAGGGCTTGGAAGCTCAAAACCAGAACTGAAAGGGGATTTTTCTCTGCAGTCTTCACTGTAAACAATGCTCTTGCTCTCAGTGCTAAATTATGGGGAGGGGGAGCTCCCTATAGCTATGATCTGCTCTTTCTAATTCTCCCTTGAAAATGTGCAGTACAGTGGTACCTCATTCCGGTGGCCTGTTCGCAACATGAAGGCTGTGGCGCTTCTGCACATGCACAAAGCACGATTTAGCGCTTCTGCGCATGCTCTCAGGTTACGGACGTGCCGTAACCCATTCCGGGACTTCCGGGTTTGGTGCGTCCGTAACCTGAAAAGACGCAACATGAAGCGGACGTATCATGAGGAATGACTGTAGGTATTACACAAATGAAGTTCAAACTAATATTTGCAAGGACTTAGTAAAATGATTGGTGCCCTAACAGTGGTTATAGTTAGTAATAGTAATATACCATTAACGCATATGGTGCTTCACAGAGTTTCCTAAGCAAAAAAAAAACCTAGTTCCCGCTCCCAAAGATATTTCATACTGGAAGGAACTTATTTATCCAGTAGGTATCCATATTTTCAGCTTCTCGGTTTTGTAAGCCTCAGAAACTTTCAAGCTAGGTAAGGGATAAAGTGCAAGTTTTGAGAAAAGGTTCACATTTCAGACTAGTGTCCACCTGTGATTTTCATACACCTAAATGCATTGTCACGGTTGTATAAAATGTCAATTCAACAATTTAAACAGCCGGTCAGAATTGCGTCTCAACCGTTCAGAGACTTACTTATGGTCTGGATACCCCCAATAAACTGTCAAGACCTGTCAAGGCTTCCAGAGATGGAAGTAGACATGGAGGCCTCCTGAGGAATCATGGACCACAGCATGAGCAAGACACGGGGAATAAATGGACAACCAGATGGAATGCCTGGGCTCAGCTATACAGCTGCAAATAGAACGTTTTAAGTGCATTATATAAATGTGACACAAGATGGCGGTAGTGAGCTAATGGCAAATTCCATATATATTTTTAAATGTTTTTCAAAAAGCATTTTCATATATATGTAGATTCTGCCCCTGAGGCCTCACCCAAGACAGGATCTGCGGAATTGGGGGACGTAATACCCCCTCCAGCTCTGGTAACTCCATAACCAGCATTAGGTCTTGAAGAACAGTGCGGTCAGACAAAGCAACCACCTAGATAGTCTCTTGCATTTATGTTGGCAACCAATTTATTGAAGTATATCCATTTGTAGCCAGAGACAGAGAAGGAGAAGCTAATTACGCAGGAGTGAACGAGGGGGGGGGGGGTATTTTGCTTTTATTATGTATTTTGTGATTTTATGTTGTAAGTGTGCTGAGACCTGTGAGTATAGGGTGGTATACAAATTTAATAAATAATAATAAAAAGGAGGGAGGGAGGGAGGGAGTGGGGCATGGAGGCCCCAAACTCCTGTGCAAGATTTTTTTTAATGCCCAGACTTCACCCTGCAGTTAACCTGCACATGCCCAGGTTTAAATGCATGGTTCAAACTCCGCCGTAGTTTAAAATGCATCAATTTAATAACCAGAGGCATTCTCCAAATAGACATACCTGTCAAGGCACTTACTGTTAATACAAACTATATTGAGACAAACAAGCGACCTCGAGGCAGAGCACACTTTGCCATCAGCGCCTTCTCTTTTAAATCAAGCGTTTGTCAGGCTGAGTGTCTCCACTGATCATAGCTGTGTTAGGAACAGCAGGGGAGATTGATGACAAACCAAGCGTTGGGTCTCAAGCCATTTAGATAGAGCTCTTGAGGTGACTCTACAAAGCAAAGCAGCCACACAGGATCTTTTAAAGATATTTATTTCAAATGCTAATGCCTGTTTTACCAAAAGAAGGGAAACACAGAAATAGCTTTCTGATTGCCCAACCAAGGCCTTTTTTAGTGCTAAGCTGAGGAACCAGTCATGGAGCTGCGCCCCCCCCCCCCAATAAAAATGGCATGAGTTCGCCTGTACCCACAACTTAAACGCCAAAACACCTGAGGTCCTACAGGGGTCATTTCTTACTGTCTCTTGTCTGACAGGTTCCTAGGGCCACATGTCAGATTTCTCGTGGCCCACATAAGACTCTGGCTGTAGTATCCCTGGCCTGAATTTACATGTCAATTAGATAAAAGGAGGAGGAGATACAGAAGGGGTGCTCCATGGGTAGCAGAAATTACTCACCATCACATGATCTGCCTTTGTGGTTAAAATCAAGAACATGACAGTAAAACACAGTGGCAAGGGAGCGATGCTAAAATGTATGGCAGACTGAATAAAAAAATTAAAGACTTAAAAGCAAATCTGCAGTTCACACAAATTTCACAAGCCCAGTAATATCTACTGTTTCTCCAGAAGGTAGCAGAGCAGCTTTTATTTTTATTTTTATATAATTTTCAGATTTTAAAATTTACAACAAATTGCCGAACAAAACAAAAAGAGAATTCCATAAATTCCCATATACGGTACCTCCCTCCATCCCTTTGTGGGTCCTATTGTTAATCATTTCCTCCTGCATCTTTTATGATAATCCAAATCTTTTACTCCATTATGTCCAAAATTCACCATTACACTACAAGTGATATTCCAATCCTACTAACGATTTTAACTGCTTACAATGTTTTTTTAAGATAAATTATAAATTTCCCCCATTCTTATGAAGCAGCTCTGCTACACTTGAATTTCAGTGAACCGGCATCTGTCAGCTCATTAAGTCCATTTGAGACCCAGTAGTCAAGACGGACCAGCCAGTAGTGGTCAGGATGTTCCCGAAGGGAATTGTCTGCACGGAGCATGCATCCCACTTCAGTTACCGCAGTTACTTCCTATGAGTTACTTCCTATGAAGTTACTTCCTATGAGGCTTTGAGGGTCTTAAAAGTCATTTTAGGCTGGGAGCTCAAAGGTTTGCCATTTCAGAGCTCTTAACACTTGTTTCTCCACCTTCATCTTGTGAAATGCCCACCGCATGAAATTATATTGGGTTTATGCCGAGATGGAACAAAAACTTGGGGTCCATTCTCCAGATGGTTGGCTCGCCACACATACCAACTGGTCCTGGATAATTTCCCAGTAGCTTGATCATTTGTGCACCAAAACTACCAGTTCTATGGACTATTTCCTCCTCTGCTGTAGGCAACCTACCACGTAGTCCAGCCCCTCCCTCATCCCTTCATTCTCACATACTCAAAGACACACCCTTTCATTTTGAGTGATTCTTCTTCCTACAACCTCCATTTCTTCTTGCTCCCTGTCTTTCTTCTTTCAACATCCTTTCTCTTCCTCTCTGACCCAAGGTAGTAGGAAGCAATAAGATCAAAGACTGATGGTTCTCTTTGTTCCTATACCTCCCCATTACCACAGCATCCTGATTCTCTCTCTCTCCCTCTCTCTCTCTCCCTCCCTCTCCCTCCTATCTCTTGTGGCCCATTTATTTTACAAACAGCCATTTTAATGCCATGAATTACTCCAGCTGTAATGAAATAGGAGTTGTTACAATCCCCATCTGCTAAGTTGATTTAAAGTAGTTGGCCTTTCATTATAAATGGTGTTTAAATCTACTTGCCATGAGATTTTAAGTCAATTTTATTATTAAAATGGCTGATGTATTTAATTAATTCAGCCAAAAAATCAACAAGAAGTTAAGTACACAGAAGGGTAGGAGAATCGGGAGCCTACAATCTGGGGAGCCAAAGTGGATCACAATTTAGTTAAACCTTGATCACATGAATTATTTGGAACATCTCTGGAGTGAGGATAATTACTTACTGCCTACTCATAAATACCTCGATTAATATGATTGCATAATACTGCATTCACTATATTAACTTTTCCAAGCTAGGAAGGGCTAGAGGACATGTAGGTCATACTAAATTTCTCGGACATTCACATGCAGTTATATTGTGCCCCAAACATGCATTCTTATGTTGTACTTTTTTCAGAGGAGGGAATGGGGGGACCATGGAAAAACCCAGGAGTGTTGAAAGGGCTGAAAGATTCTTAGAACATTTTGTATAAACTGCATTGTATATAAATGTCCCAGTTCCTGGGAACTATTCACATATCCAAATATGTTGAGCCTAGAACACTGGATTCCCAATAAATGTTCAGAGCAACCACAGAAAATGCTGGTGTAATATACCTGCATGATATCTTCACTGGATCAAACGGTAAAAGGTGGCACAGACTTTAGACCAGAGGTGGGCAACCTCAGGCACAGGGTGTCTATCAAGTTCTATCAAGTTATCATGACTCCCATGAGGCCACCGCTTCATACTCTTCTTGGGAGCTGTGAAGTAAACCACAGGGCTGGGAACTCGTTCGTCCCTCATAATGTGTGCCCCAATCCCATTAGTTGTAGTAGCATCTCAGTGAAAACCTCTCTCATGAGTGTTGTTAGACTTCGATGTAGCCATGGGAAAACCCAGCCAGATGGGCAGGGTAATAATAATAATAATAATAATAATAATAATGATAATAATAATAATAAATATAGTTATTATATTGATCGCACAAACCCTTCTTTCAGGAGTGCATATCCAGCATTTGTTTGTTACACAGATGGCCTCACAATTACAGAATCAGGAGCTGAACACTGTCCACAACCCTTTTGGGCTCATTATGCCTTATAATCGCAGCTCCTTTCCTTGAAGCAACGTGGATAACGCCATCTCTGAGAGTTAGCCGAGAGGAAAATCCAGCAAGCCAAAGATCATCACCTCCTTCTTCCTGAACTCCTTGACTGTCCTTGGCTTCTGGAGTGAGATGAAACCCTTTGCTACCGAGTCCAAAAAAATGCCAACAGGGGCACAATCCCGAAGTCTTAAGATGTTATAATAATAATAAAAAGTACAATAAAATCATAAAGACATGGCTAATGAGCCTGTGCCCTCTTGTCACCATTTAGTGGGAAATCTCATTAATTCTTTACAAGGCCTTTTAGAAGACAGACCACAATAGGATTGTACTAATGCTTCCTCCAGCTCTGCTGGCTGTCAAAACTCTGTAGATGACTTCATTGCCTTTGACATTTTTACTTCTGTCCAGTTTAGTTTGTTTGCTTGCTTGAAAAAATAACCTACTGTGTCAAACATTAAAAAAAAGGTCAAGCATTATTTTTCTCCTCTGATGGGTTATAAACTAAGATAAATTAATACAGCGCACCAACCATGTTGACCTTCCTATTAAAAATCTGCCTGCTTTAGACATTCTTTTTCTCTCTTTAGCAATTAAATTGAAGTTCTACATAGCGCTCTTTACTACCCAAGCCATAGTCAGACTTCTCTAGCGAAAAGTATTAGATACAAAGCATTTCACCACCCAGTCACATGACCCAATGGGTGATTTTGCTACACAGTCACATGTTCCAAGAGGAGTTCAGTGTGGCAAGAGATGCTGGGTTCAACTCTGCAGACTGCACGAGACAGTGGCTGGTGCCTTTCAGGACTGCATGCTGTTGCCACTTTTTTATTGCGTGCTGGAAATGATGCTTCCTCAAGCTTTGGGCTCCTTGCTTGTGAACTTGGACCAGCTGGAACCAAAGGTGTTATCTCAGCTGTCCCCAAAACACATACAGGAAAGCCCATGAATGACAAGGTGGGCTGCAGATTTCCCAAGGCAACCCAAGATAAAGGGCACCTACACAATTCCAGAGTGGAAGTCCTAAAGACGGTTGGATGGCGTCTTGCCCCCCTCCTGCCAGCAACTCCTGCAGCGCAGCTGGTGCCAAACGTATTGCTCTGCTTCCCTTTGGACCACATCAGAGAGACCAAGCGGGGAGGGTCTTATCATCAGGGCAACCCAGGCCCTCCATACACACTGCCCAGGCTTGCATCCTGGGGAGGTCACTTCAGTTCTGCTGATGCAGCGGTTTGACTTCACCCCTGGAGGTTCACTCCATTGCCTCTCGAGCCAGATGGATGCCAATGGCAACAGTTGGTGGGGGCGGCGCAGGCAGAGCGGCATTGCTCACCTGCCTTGTGGACACCGCTGCTGTTTCCGGAGAGGGGGAGTGGAAGCGGTGGTGCAGACCTGCTAGCAGAGCCAATCGGATGCTCATAGTGCCATGCCCGGACTGCACCCCACTCCGTTCACCTTGCCTTTCTCAGGAATTGGCAGCAATGCTCCGTGTCCAGAAGGCTGGTGAGCAACGCCAACCTGCCTTCCCACCCCACTGACCACTACTGCATTGATAAGTCGCGTCACTTTTGTCCTGATTTATAAGATTAAGTATATAATCTGAATGTCGGGGGTTCTGCTCCAGTCTATTTCTCCACATTTCATTATGAAGTTATAACAATGGCAGTCAACACGGCCTTCTCTCACAACATCTGGTATGTTTTCTCGCCCAATTTGCTAACTAAACCTAACTAATATGTTTGCCTCTTTATTTGTTCCGTCCAGAGCTTCCATTTTTCTCAATGTTTTTTGATGAATCCATTGCTGTAGTGCCCACAAGTTGCAGGCAATTACCATTTAACAATCTACATATTTAATCCCACTCAAATGGTTGACAGCGTGTGCTTCGTATGTTCCGGCTTTCCTTCTTGGTGGTGCTGGTAGCGGTTACTCACCATGATGCATTTTATTGTGTTGGAAGCAAGGCAACCCCCTTTCCCCCAAAAGGCTTTGCAATGAAGAATTGGGTTTACAAAGTAAAGAGTGGTTTTTAAATGAAAGGTCTTGGTGGGAAAGCAGAAGGCAGGAGATACGCACAGGAAGAATACCAATTTGAAAGGTAAATGGCTAGGAGCTCCTTGATAAAGGATTCCAGTGATTAAGACCCCTCTGCCAAAATCGTGCACGCTTTTAGCAACCTACAGGGGGTTTTTTAAAGCTGGGTGGCCATATGTCCAAAATTTCCTGGACATATCCAGAATACTGCAGCCTCAAGCAGTGTCTGGAAATTGGTGGAAAACGAACAAAACAAAACAAAAAAGCTCAATAACTTTCCTGCCTGGATCTTCACTTTTTGAAGCGTGCAATATATCTTCACATAGCCTAGTATTATGGGCAGTCCCTACCCAAAGGTGGTGATGGTGGAGAATCTCTGTATTCAGAAATAATTACATGGTATCGCAGCTGCATAATTTGCATCCCAGAGAACCAAAGTAGCCCTTTTGCATGTTTCAATATATATTGGGGCCTGCAGGGTACCTTTCCCCTGAGCATTGGTTTTTTTTGGTGGGGGGGGGATGTGGATTGTGTGTGGAGCATGCATAGTTCCTGCGAGACGATTGGTGGGTTGTATTCCACATGGCATGTGACAAGGGGTATAGCTTTGGCTGTTAGGCACAGTTTTGAAGCCTGGGTTAAGTTCTGAGCATTGCTTTCAGTTGTTCATCCTGCATTGCTATCGCAAAACCTTAACCACCTGCAATTTAAATGCTTAGGTCAGCTTCTACCTCTCATGATTTTGCAAAGGGCCCATCTCCAGCTCTCCATCCTTTGCAGATTGGGATGCTGAAAAACAGACACACTACTGGGCTACGGCGGCAAATTGCTATGGCAAGCGGCAGAACGGTGCCGACCTCTCTGGTGCATTTTGCATCTTAATGTGTTAAATTCACTTATTGACAATAGAGAGGAGGAACAACTGGTGCAGCGCCAGTAGAAGCCAGATGGTCACTGCAATTATTAAAATTACGCGGGCTGCAAAATCTCCAGGATAAAAGGGGGGGGAGTGCTATTATGAAATTTACGAGCTGGGTAGGAGATCACATTGCAAACAAATCTGAATTTCCAAAAAGGATATTTGTCATTTTGAAAGACAGCAGCGGGTTTGATTCTCCAGTATTTATTATTTGCTTTCCCCTCTATCCTTAGGTTCAACTAATCCACTATAACCATGAGTTGTACACAAATGTTACAGAAGCTGCAAAAAGTCCCAATGGCTTGGTGGTAGTTTCTATATTTATGAAAGTAAGTATAGTACGATTTCATCTGTGTTGAGTTTCATTCCTTTCAGATGGTTGTAAGAAATTAGGAGCTTTTGTGGCTACTCGAATTTAAACCTTTTTCCAGTGCATTCCCAATATATATCAACACAGAAGTAAGGCTCAGGTGTGTACAGGGTTCCAGCCTATGTAGATTGCTTTAGTAGCTGGTAGATTGCTTTAGTAGCTGTTTGCACCTCAAAGCTGCACGCCATACCTAAGGTATGGTGAGAGCTGGACCATAAAGAAGGCTGATCGCCGAAGAATTGATGCTTTTGAATTATGGTGCTTGAGGAGACTCTTGAGAGTCTCATGGACTGCAAGAAGATCAAACCTATCCATTCTGAAGGAAATCAGCCCCGTGTGCTCACTGGAAGGACAGATTGTGAAGCTGAGGCTCCAATACTTTGGCCACCTCATGAGAAGAGAAGACTCCCTGGAAAAGACCCTGATGTTGGGAAAGATGGAGGGCGCACAAGGAGAAGGGGACGACAGAGGACGAGATGGTTGGACAGTGTTCTCGAAGCTACCAACAGGAGTCTGACCAAACTGCGGGAGGCAGTGCAAGACAGGAGTGCCTGGCGTGCTCTGGTCCATGGGGTCACAAAGAGTTGGGCATGATTAAACGACTAAACAACAAACAACAACATACCTTAGGATGGAAAATGATCACTGTGGCTCATACTCGGTGTGAAATTCAATTGCTACAAACCATTTCCATCTTTTCAAAAGTGTATGAAGATGTTTTAATTCTAAATATGCTTTTAGAACATCCACTGTGGCCCTCTTTTAGGCTGCAATCCTGTACCCCATTGAACTCAAAAGAACTTACTTCTAAATAGACACTGATAGGGTTGCACTGTTAATGCCTCTATGCTTATCTGATCCTCTTTCCCTCCCATCTTTTAACATATGGTATTAGAGTGGATGTTTCTGTGGCCATATTAGTTTGATGCACACTGAATGTCAGTATATGCTAAAAGGGATTTCATATTAAATTCAGAATTACTACTTTGAGCCCATAAAGCCCCAGTAAATAATCAAAGCTTCACTTGGCAAGGTACATAAACTTGGGGTGAAGGTAGATATAATATTCGAAGAGCATTTATTTTTATGTCTACATGTTTGTGTTCTGGGGTCAGCTCTGAGAAACTCATCCTGTTCCTTTTCATTCTGATTTTTTTTAAAAGACGAAACCAGAGGTACCTATTGGTTAGCACTCATAACATCACCAACCCACTGCCCAATCCCCAGTTTTGCAACTTTTTAAAAAAATTCTGTAGTAAAGTGGATGAACATATATTTGAAAATGTTATGTATATATTGGTCTGAACATACACATTCCAATTTTAAATTCTTTGCATATAACTAAGTCCAACAGGTGGAGGAGAATGGTGTCAAACAGATGAGTAACAGGCAAGAAAATTGTGGAAAATATCATAAGGGGCAATTACAGGCTACACTTAACCTGATGATCTTTATACCTCTGCCCATACAATGATTCAACAATATTTTCCACTTTAAATGCAATATTCTTTGCTGCTCTGCCACCTTCGCTATAATTCCCTGCTGGACAGTGTCCTGGAAGCAAATTCAGCCACTGTATCCGAAGTAACTTACCAGAATGTATGGCAATGTATGAGGGCCAACGTACCAATTCCCAATGAACCTGGCTAGGTGCCTCATGTTACATTATTTGAGCGTGGATATTTGGCAAGAAGAACCAAGTGTAGGACTCTGAATCATGTCCAAACAGCTGGAGGATGGTCGGGAAGGCTGTGAGTTGGGGAGGTGTTTAACCTTTCCTCACCTACTGCTTCCCCCTGAATTGCCCTCCCTCCAGCCATCCCCTCTCCCGATTATGGGTTCTCAGATTTGTGTTTGCTATGGCAAGGGAAACAGTGACTTGGGGAGGGGTTTAGCAGGAAAAGCAGTGGGTGGAGGAGGGTTAAGCAAATCCTCCTCCCTACTGCTTTTTCAGCTGGTTGGCAGCTGCTCCGGTTCGCAAATCCAATTCTGCTGCCAAACAGATTGTTCAGCCCACACATTGCAGGCTGCCAATGATTAGGCATGTAGGTTTTTCCCACAAACATTTCTTCTTCTTCTGTAGGATCCCTTTTTCTCTCATCACATTAAATCATCCTGCAGGACCAAGAGATGCTTTGATCTTAGCTGCCAAGTACCCTGTATTTCGCGGGAAACCCGTTTTTCCTTACCGTTTCCCGGCGGTCTCCCATTTCAGCTCCTCTCCCGTTAATCTCCCTTATTTTGGCTCCTGTCAGCGGCCATTTTTCTATGAGCACCAGAAAATGGCCGGCGGCGGAAGTCACGTCTACACATGTCCGGAAGTGCATAAACGCAACTTCCGGTGTCGCTTTGCCCATCTATGGGCACCGGAAATGACTGGTGCCAGCACCAGAAGTTGCGTCTATGCACTTCCGGACATGTGTAGACGCGACTTCCGGCGCCGGCCATTTTTGGGTCAGCCATAGATGGGTCTACGCAACTTCCGGTGTTGTGCGGCTGCCGATCCCCGATTTCTCCACAAGAGACTTGGCAGGTATGGCTTTGATCTATTTGCCCTTGGCCTTTAGGCCAATCTTCCTTTGTTCTCGTTTCGTAACTTTTGGAGAGTTTGTGTGTATATATATTCATTTAGAAAAGCTCTGTATGGCACAACTGGAGCTTCTTCCATAACAACAGAAGACTGGCCAATAAAATAGGTCTCTCAGTTGCTCAGTTCCAGTCCCACCCATGTTCCCACCCAACATACCAACAATATGTTTCTAGAAAGGAGAGAGAATCGCACTGCTGGAGGAGGGAGGTGACTGTTGGCAGCGTGAATAGCTGCTTCATGAATTTTGAAGACTTTCTTAGTGGAGAATGTGATTTTTGTACTGAACAGTTCCTAGAAGATACCGCTTTTTGCTTTCCCGTGTCATCCAAACCCACGTCAAAATGTCAAGTGCTGATTAACTCCTATATAAAATTTGCAGTCAGGCTCCGCTCAGCAACTGTGTGGCCTTGAATCATGACCACAACATGAAAATTTAACCAAGCATCAAAATAAATAGAGGCAGAGGAGGCCTGAGGAGAATAGAAGGAGTGGAAGAAACAAAAGAGAAGCAGGTTCATAGATCTGGCAAAGAAGAAAGCATGTTTCATGTCACAGTGTCTCACACAACCTCGAAGACCAGAAATGAGGAAGGCACATATATTTAAGGGTTTGAGTTTGTTTGCTTTTAGTCGAAACCCATCCTGCCAATTTCTTGAACATCTCCTTCGTCCGCAGAAGAAAGGCTTCTGTTCTTCTGCCTCATTCATAGTGGGTGATACTGAATTTCTTTAGAATTGTGTTGGGTGCAGAGTTGAACCTTCTTCTCAGAAGTGAACTTTCTGCAACCAGAGGCCTTCTTACTGGGGATAACAGGGGATGAAATACCTAGGAAGGATGTTACTTTCTTTCTGTATGCCACAACAGCCGCAAGAATTCTACTTGCAAAGAATTGGAAGAATGAAGATTTACCAACAGTGGATGAATGGCAGAAGAAGCTGATGGAATTCATGGAACTGTTAGAGTTGACCGGGAGACTCCGGGATCAGAGTGAAGCAGCAGTGGAAGAAGATTGGAAGCAATTTAAAATTTATTTAAAGAATAAGCATATAATTGATTAGAATTAGCGGAAGTGAGGGAGATAAAATAGAGGTTGTAGTTAATACAATGGTGTGAAATAGGTATTGTTAGAAGTTAATGATAATTTAATTAAGAAGTAAGATATAGATAGAATATAAAAGTGTAAGATGTAAAAGATAGAGAAATAAGGTAACATTAAGTTAATAATTAGAAATTATATAAGATTTAGACTTTACTACAGATGATATGTAAAGAATCGCAGAAGGAGGAGGAATGAGGAAGCTAATAGATTAGAAATAAGGGCTATAAGTTAGAATTTTTGTTTTGATATTTTTTGTATTTTTTGTGTTTTCTATTTTTTTGTGTGTTTATTTTTGTATGTTTTTGTTGTTTGAAAATCTTTAATAAATACATTTTTTATAAAAAAAGAAGTGAACTTTCTGCAAACTCCCGAGTTGCACCTTTATTATTTATGCATGAGGTGTTTGTGGTGACCAGTTTTTGATGACAGATTCTCTCTCACACAGGTGTCTGAATCATCAAATCCATTTCTAAACCGTATGCTTAACAGAGACACCATCACCAGAATAACGTATAAAAGTAAGTTTCTTTTTGAAATAAATGGATAAAGGGTTCTGGGGGAATCATTCGGTGGGTGCACGTCACATTGTGAGGAATCCAAGATTTGGTACTTCCCATATTGGCTGTGAGCTTATTCAAGTTTTCCTCGGGGGCATTTGGTCAGAGACCGTTTTCAAGATAAGTACAGGTATTTCTAGGTGTCGGAGAGAACAGAGATCAATGGAACATTTATTTAATTTATATTTCATAGAATTGTCAAATTGTAGAGTTGGAAGGGATCCCAAGGGTCATCTAGTGCAACCCCCTGCAATGCAGAAATTTTTATTTCAATATTTATAAATGTCCTCTTCAACCTAAGCCCTTTAAAGTGGGTAACAAACATTCAAACCAGAATCAAAACATAACAGAAGACACACAATTTAAAATATGTCAAAGGTAACCATGGGGGGGGGGGTGTTTTAAAAAGGAGTTACCACACAAGATATGAGCAATCTGCTTAGCTAGTGTTAACTTCTAGGTATTCATGGTTGCTTCAAGCTGTCTCAAAAACATGTCTTTATCATATTAAAGTGCATGTGAACTTACATATCAACTGGGCTAATTAAATCTGGACCTAATTATATTTCAACACCACCTAAAAACTGTTAGCAAAGTCTAATAAATAATGCAAATTGAGTCCAGAGAGAAAAATCTTGATAACACTCTACTGAGCAAACTGAACAAAAACAGTATATAATTTGAGGAGAAATAAATAGAGTGGTCTTTCTTAGGTCAGGCCTTGTACATAACAAGCAGACATTCAGCCAAACATACAAAGGAAAACTCCCTCAGCACTACACAACCAATCGGGGCACATGCCACGTTGGGTGAAGATCATGCTACGATGCCTGATTGCTAAGCACCCTGGGATCATTAAAATTGATGAAGGGCTAGATATAAATTAAATTAAATAAACTTGGACATTGTGATAAGCTATGCTTAGATGAAACTAGGTAGTAAGGAAGAGAGCCTGCATGGGAAATAAGACAAGGGAGCCCATAAGCCCATTTGCAAAAACTGTGTCAAGAGCTGTGATGGGTAGCATGCGGCCTAGTTAATAGCATTAGAACATCAGCATTAGAATGCCGTTAGAACAGAGTTGTCAAAGACAGTACATAAGAATTACTTCCTGCAATAACAAGTATTGATTAGAAGCATTTTCAGGACAAAAAAGGAATGCAAAAAAAAAAAAAACAACCCCAAGTTATTGAAAGTAATTTCACAGATGTCTTGGATGATGGATTATAGTGTCATTGCACGGGGCGGGGAGATCTAATTTTGCTTCATATATTAGAAGGAATTCTGTGCTGCTTTTAAACAGCTGGCTTTTTTAAAAGCCCATGTTTAGGAGCTTCATTTGTGCAGTCAGTGTTCAGTTTCAGTTTGAAGAAAATAAGAAGTGTCATTCACTTAATTTTGGTTAGGCTAAAGAGTGTGGAATTAGGTTCAAGATGAGGAAAAGTTAATGCAATAATTGAAGCTGTGGTTTTCAAAGCATCACAAAAGATATTCTACAGAAGACGGGTCAGGAACATCCTAAGAGCCAAGTGCCCCTTGGATTTTCAAAGTGGGTTCTTTAGATGAGTGCTTCATTAATTTCCTAGTGATTCCTAGCAACCACCCCTCTTTCATACAGTGTTATAGGAACTCATGGGAACAACTGTAAGTATGATAAGAACTATATTGATAGTTCTAAAGAATCTTTACTAAAATATTCCCGCTTTTTAAAAGCCAGGAACTGGGGGACTCAAGATTCTGGGTTTAAACTCTCTTTGTGCATTTCCAGAAGAAACACATTTGTTTTTACAGGAACTAACATCTAAAACTAAGGGACGCGGGTGGCGCTGTGGTCTATACCACTGAGCCTAGGGCTTGCCGATCAAGAAGGTCGGCAGTTCGAATCCCTGCGATGTAGTGAGCTCCTGTTGCTCTGTCCTAGCTCCTGCCAACCTAGCAGTTTGAAAGCACGCCAGTGCAAGTAGATAAATAGGTACTGCTGCAGTGGGAAGGTAAACGCCATTTCCGTGTGCTATGGTTTCTGTCGTGGTGTTCCATTGCGCCAGAAGCAGTTTAGTCATGTTGGCCACATGACCCGGAAAGCTGTCTGTGGACAAACACTGGCTCCCTCACTGGGAAAGCGAGATGAGCACCACAACCCCATAGTCACATTTGACTGGACTTTACCATCCAGGGGTCATTTAAAGGTAAAGGTAAAGGGACTCCTGACCATCGGGTCCAGTCGTGACCAACTCTGGGGTTGCAGCGCTCATCTCGCGTTATTGGCCGAGGGAGCCGGTGTACAGCTTCCAGGTCATGTGGCCAGCATGACAAAGCCGCTTCTGGTGAACCAGAGCAGCGCACGGGAACGCCGTTTACCTTCCCGCTTTGAGCGGCTTCCCATCTTTGGCATATGTAGTCCTTGTGATAGGACATCTCCTCCTACATCAAGCTTATGTTTCAAAGCAGGTTGGGTGCCCTTGAGAGGAGTCCTCTTTGCCATGAGCTTCAAAAGGACTTGGGGCCTCATGAAGCTAACCTTAAAATGGGAGGTGAACAGCCCTGGAAAGAACTACAGCTAACCTAACCCCCTACACCTTGCCACACTATTATCCGTCATGAATGAAGCAACAGAACATGAGGGTGTCTTCGCTGCTTCTACTGCCACTAAGGGAAAGGGGAGGGTGTGTTTGGGTGGTGGTGACAGGGTGGTGGGATGTGGAGATCATGGATTGGCTTAGATTCTCTCCCCCCCCCCCCCGATGCTCTGTCTATTCTCAGGCAGTCCAAGGGCAGCCTCAGAGAGCTTGGTCCTCTCTCAGATCAGAAGAACTTCTTACTCCCTTGTGCTCATCATCTGTGTTGAAACTCTACATTTCAGCACCTTTTATAGGCATTCTAATTTGGGGGCTCCTGTTTTTGAAAGACAGAACCCAGAATTCCATCAGTTTTAAAACTTTGTTTAACACCTGCATTGCGACAACCCTTGGAAGCCACACCATTGATTTCTGGATTAAAATATACAAAGCACGGTTATTTTGCACTTAAATACCTGTGGAGTTATTGGCAGACCAAAAGGACTACCTATTACGCTACAGGAAGTAAATTGATCTGACAGTGGTTTGAGACAGTGCCAGGAAATAAATAGTGGGTGATTTAGGCTTGGATTGTGTTTGTTGTCTTTATGGATGCATGCAACATGAAGAATAGCATAAGAGCTTGCAGAACTCCTGCAATTCCTTGGCCAATTAAGATTTTTTATGCCAAGTCCATTCATTATCGACATGGCAAAGCTAAAAGTACAATTATATTGTGATGGAAGATTATATGGATGGTTTTTGACCAGTTATCATGTGGCCATCTGTTGGTTGGCCACTGTTTTCTCTGTGGCAAGTGGCATAGCACTAATCTATGTGGGGCATTCTGTCAAATGTTCAAACCTTGGGTAACTGGTTTTAGCCAGCAAACTAAGGCAAAAGTAACATGGTAATTGGACTTCCTGTGCAGTTTGCTGCATTCTGGGCTTTGAATACAGTCGTACCTTGGTTGTCGAACGTAATTCATTCCAGGAGTCTGTTCAACTCCCAGAACCGTTTGAAAACCAAGGTGTGGCTTCCGATTGGCTGCAGGAGCTTCCTGCACTCCATTGGAAGCCATGTCAGATGTTTGGCTTCCGAAAAATGTTCGCAAACTGGAACACTCACTTCCAGGGTTGCGGTGTTCGAGAACCAATTTGTTTAGGAGCCAAGCCGTTCGGGAACCAAGGTACCACTGTAATGTTTCTTTCAAGACCCGAGTGTAAATGTATTTAGTAGTAGACAACCGAACAAGACCACCATCATGCAACAAATCTGTTTGCTTTAAATATTTATATGCCCTCCTGTAACCGTAAAATTTCTGAATGCATCTTTTAACAAAAAATGTAAATTATATACAAAAAATATTAGCATTAAAACCATAGGCCAGGTAAAATTATTCTAAAGCAAGAACAGATTAATAGATTAAATATACAGGCACCAAAATGACATGAAAGTTAGCATTGGACAAACCTCTCTGGGGAGAACATTCCTAAGCTAGGATGTTTCAACTATAAAGACTCTTTTCCCACTAGTACTTTTTATTAGCAGCAGCAGTATTAAATTTATATACCTCTCAGTCGGTAAAGCATGAGGCTATTAATCTCAGGGTCATGGGTTTGAGCCCAACGTTGGACAAACTACTCCTGCATTGCAGGGGGCTGGAACAGATGAGCATAGAGGTCCCTTCCAAATCTACAATTCAATGATTCTGTGTTTCATGGCTTCTAAGACCAAGAACAAAACTGAGAATCATTGCAGTGGAGAAGAGGTCATCAGACGTCTTACATGCAAAGGTCCTGGGTTGAATTCACTTTAAAGGGGTCTTGGGATAAGACCGCCTTGTGAAAGATGTTGCTCAGCTGCTGCCATTGGGCTTCAACAGTGCTAGGCTAGATGGACAGACTCCGCACAAGGCAGATTGATGCGTTTTAGGGGCAACATCTCTAGTATTAAAATTTAACAGAGGTTTCATTCCCTCTCATTTTGAGGCTGCACCTTTCATTTAATGACTCTACCGCGTTGTTTACAGGTGTTTATTTATAATAAAACATGGGCATATGGCAGAACAGATGGACCGAAGTTGTCACAATAAAAATGTGTGCGTGTGTGTGTGTCAGAGTGTGTCCCTGGGTTTTCATTCCCCCAGCAGAAACTACCTCCTTTTTTCACCCAAGCAGACTCACTGAAAAAATAATAGGGCGATAACTAGGAGAACTTGGCCTTTAGAATTTGAAATGCCTCATTTCGACTGAACCCTTTGATGCTCTGCATCACACTCCGTGTTTTATAAATAATGAATAGGTGAGAAGAGGAGGGAGAGAGAGAGAAAGGAGGGGGGAAAACCAGGGTGAGTCAGAAAAACGAGTCAGTGGCCTGAAAAACAAGCAAACAAAATCACCCTGAGCTGCACGTAATTCTTGCAAAATGATGGTTTCCTTTCCAATCTTCATTGCAAATAGGGCTGCGGCCATCTCTGGCTGTTATATTGACACTCTCCCAGTCCAGTAACACTATCGGAGTGACTTTGTGCTTTTCAGCTGGCATGGTGGGGGAGGGGGGGGACTGCCTTGCTGGGGCTTCTCTGCAATGAAGGCGCAAAGCACTTAAACAAAATGAAATGAAGCCCCTGAAATGGGAGAAGAGACAGAGGGGAAGCAAAGGAGGCACCCACACTAACTGCGGGTCCCCCAAAGCCTTGCCAAATATCTCACATCTGGCAGGGATGCCTTGCCTTGCCTTGCCCACTCATTCCACCACCACAGTTCAGGCACATCAAGCATGCATGGGCACGAATGCCTCCTACGAGTTCCATCTTTGGGAAGCTAAACTTGCCAGACGAAAGCAGCGTCACGTCCCGAGCCCTTTGCTTGAGTCGGGGTAATAATGTGTGGGTCAAGGAAGCAGAGTGTTGAGGTGCATGGAAATAGCAGCTGCAGTAAGTAGGAAACAAGAGTCAGAGTCAGGGCTTCCTCTTCCCTTGGGATCACAAAACCAAATCCATTTAAATCACTAGTCAGTAAGACTTGATTTAAATCATTATTATTATTTTTTATAGAAAGACTCGTTCTTGCTGGTATAATCTTAATTTTTACAACCAAATGGAAGGTTTCATTTTTGGAGCAATAAATTTTCCAGAGTAGTTTTTACATTTGTATCAAAAATTACCAATTTGGTTACACTTTTAGAAATACATTGACAGATAACTTATTAAACCTCACAATAGTTTCATAATTAACTGTTTATATTTGGACAGCTTTTCTGCCGTACTTTATTGGAAGGAGAAAAATAATCATTTCCTTAAGAACAATTTAAACAATTTAGTTAACTGAAACAATAACATTATAGCATACGTACCCATGTTTGTTAACTGATGTGGTTAAATGATTTAAAAAACAACAACAAAAAAAAATTCAGACTGAGTTTTAAAACACATGAAAAACTGTGCCCTTGCCTTTTCACTGTGTCGCAATGCCCTTGGATATAGGAATGTTAGATAAATTCAGGAAGTGCTGATTAAGTGTTGCTTGCCCAACACGGCTATGTGTGCTGTGCATGGAGAGATCTTGGCCAATGGTTTTAGTGTGCATTTGCTCAAAGCAGGGCCGGCCCACACATGAGGCAAGGTGGGGCAACTGGCTCAGGTGGCAGGATTTGCAGGGGCAGCAGGGAATGCATTGCCCGCTGCTACTGCCACTGCTCCTTGGAAGCTGGGTTTGCCATCTCCCATGCCCTCTTTGCAGTCACCTCTTGGCAAATAGGAGGTCTCCTCTCACCCTTTCCCCCAAAGTAGATCTTTACCTTCCCCCTCCCCTTGTTCCTGATAAGGGCACCGTTTTGTGGTTTGGCTCAGGGGCCAAAATGTCTTGGTCTGGCCCTGGCTCGAACATTAATATCCCAAAAAGTTTTCCACTGTTAAGTTTCCAAAAGCAAGGGGGCAGAGGAGGACCCACACATACTCCTGTTCAAAACACATACTCCTGTTCTTTTTTGTTAGACTAGTCTTAAGCATCATTCCAGAAGTGGAATGCTGTTAATGCTCAACAAAAGGGCTACCAGCAGATTTTGAGACCTTGGGCTTCTTCACGTGATCCGTTGATTGTGCGATGAATGCACGTTCATTGCCTATTGTGGCTTTCATACCCCATCTCAAGGTTGCACTTATGCTGCAGGGACAACACATTTGTCTGAAGTGCCCTATTTTGTACTGCGAAAAAGTGGTACTCCAGTATTATACGCTGTTGGAATTTTTTGTTTGGTTTCAAGTCGGGGATAAACTCTCTGCGCCATTGTGTGAATTTCCTTTGCATAATTCTCTTTCTAATTCTACAGCTGCTGTCTACGTTCTTTCTACTTCACTGAATGCCGTGTGCATTTTTTCCCCTAAATGGGAAGTGGACTTAAAAAAAAAGTGACACACACACACACACACACACACACACACACAGCAAGGCTTCCGCTAGCATCACCAATGTTTGGGATCCAAAGAACCATCTGTACTTCACATCCAAAGTGCCTTTGGCCACATGGGCAAATGCTTTTGAATGGAAGGAGTGCTGTTCAGAGAGAAATGTAAGCCTAATGCAGCTCTTTCCATGACCTCTGGCTTCTGTCAATGAAACAAAAAGCCAGGGGGGTATCATGCAAAACCTGAAATACGCTTTTTGGCAGGCTATGGCCGGTGGAGCACAAATGCCAATGTGTTCCAGGAAAGATTCATTTCTATTCAAGGTCCATCTTCAGCAGATGCGGCACCGGGGTGCAAATATCCGCCCAGCGCCCCCAAATTACCATGGATAGGGGGGGCCAAAGCTGCGCACTGCCAGCCATGGGGGGGGGTGCAACTCTTGCAACTTGGGAGGGGAGCTGCACACAGGCCAGCCATATGGTTGGCAGACCGCAGCTTCCATCCTAAGCCTCTGCAGGGATCGCTCTCCTCCCACGGAGGCTTGGGAGGCAAGCTGCATGGTTGCCAGCTATATGGTTGATGGGGCGCAGCTGGCAGGTGTGCAGGAGGGAAAGGGGAGGCCACTGGCAAAGCCGTGCAGCTCCCCCACTCGCTGGGCCCCCGAGAGGCCAGCGCCCTGGCGCAACGAACCACTATGCCCTATGGGAAAGACGGCTCTGTTTCTATCCAGCAGACCAACTCAGTTCTGATCTCTGCCACTAATTCCGTGGACTTGGGCAAAACTCTCTTAACCTCAGGCCCCCATCTGCAAAATTAGAAGACCTACCTGGCAGGGTTGCTGTGAGGGAGACCAAAAATAAAATAAAATGTTGCGGTTGTTTATTAACCACTTTGCTGTACGAGCACAGACAGTATGACAGGTGCCGATCTGTTCAGGAGGCTTTTAAAGGCTTGGACTCTTTCTAATTATAAGCTGAGCACATAGCACGCTCGCCCTGAAATCTTCTACAAAGGGATGGCTCATTAATTAGCAAGGAAGGAAGGATGCGATGAAGAAGCAAAGTGGGAAGCCCAGCCGTTTGCTTAAAAGCATATTTCCTCATTGGCTCGAGCATTTGGAGTGAGCTCTCGGTGCCTTCCACACTCCCACTGCGCACACTAAAGGGCATTAGGCTTCACTGAGCAGCTTTATTATCATACGTTAACCTTAACAAGGTAGAACAATCTTTTTCTGCAGTGCAAGGGTAATTAAATCTAAACACTCTTGGCCTTTCCAGGATATGTTGAACAGAAAAAATAATAATTGTTAATCAAGCCCCTTCTCTCTCTCTCTCTCTCACCCCCCCCCCCAAAAACCAAAAGGGAGGGAAAAAAAGGGTCAGCATTTTCATTGTGCATGCTGCTCGATAAAATGCAGTTTTACTAAATTTAAAGTCTCGTTCTGGCTCAAGTGCTGGGTGCCCCCTGTGTGCACTCAAAGCTATGGAAGCCACAGTAATGAGGAAGAGTTGCTCGTGCTTGAAGTTGCATGGCTGTCCCGCAGTCCTTGGAGACGGAGCTTTCAACTGAGAAGTTCCCAATTCTAATATCACCTCTGCCCGGCACCTCAATAGGTGGGCTTAGACAAGTGACTGCCTTGCAGCCTTGCCATCCCTCATCTGCGGGGGGAGGCGCAAGCAATAACTCCTGCTGACCTCCTAATGCTGCTGCACTGAGATGATGTAGATGAAGCCAGTGGACCTCAAAATCCGCAACTGGAATCAGTAGCAGCTGCTGTGCTGGGGCAGGAACCCAGAGCCCCCCCCCCCAGTTACTGCTGGACTGCTTGCCACCACCAGGCTGTTATTTATTGATGCAAAGCATCCACAAAACAAAAACATAAAACACAAAATAAATCTGCAAACACCCTGCAGCTGCAGCGAGCTGAAATTCCTATAGACACAAGGATGCTTTTTGTTTTTGTTTATCAAGGTTGGCAAACTATTTTGGGTTTGCGTGTGTTTTGCTGAGAGCTGCGGAAATCCCCGTGTTTGTTGCTCGTTGTTGGATTATTTGCAACTTGGTTTTCCTCCCAGGAATTCCTCCCATTAGCTTCTCAACAGCCTTGTGAAGCAGGCTAAGACTGAGAACTTGCACTTCTGACACCAAAGTTGTGACACGTCGCATATTTGGAATATCTTCGCTTGTTATTTGACAGGGAAAACTTTTGCGGGGTGGGGTATTTTGCTGTAAATATCAGGACAATGAAATGTTGTGGTTGAACCAAGGGGGCTGCTATGAATGACATTTATTGGCATCTTGCTTTTCCAGTCAGGAGAGCCAGGTTGTGTAGATTATCCCCAAACCCACTTTATATTTGCAATAGATCCCATCCTATTTCTGTAACTGTAGCTTGTTTCTCAACGATTGCTAATAATTTTGCATTGTTGTAACCCGACCTTGCAGTGTAGGGGCAGTTCACATCAAAACAAGCTTTGTTGTACTAGCCGATAGCCATGACAAAACCCATACACTGTCAGGAAAAGAAATGTCTTTATAACTCTATATTAAAAAGCAGAGCCGCTGCCTGAACCATCAAGATAATAAAATGCAGGTGCATGTGTAGATTGGGGACTCCACATAGCAGACAATGTTTTCCTATTTAGACTTCTGGATCTCCCTTACACTTTACTGCAGTTTTGTCCAGGTTCTTCCTCCTGATCATGTAGGGCAGTTAAGAAATCAATATCAAGTGCAGGGCAGCTGGACCAGAAGTGCCTCAAGTTCCTTGCGTTACAGCGGTCGGGACCCTTTCGCGCACCCCCAGATGCTGCTGTAATACGCAACTTCCATTGCCACATCTGAAGGGCCATATGTTCCCCGCAGCTGTTGCGTTAGGTTCCTTTTGCATAACACTAGTAGCAAATGACGCCATGTGAACGTGAAAGCGGTTGTCCTGTTAATAACGATGCCCCAATTTATCCCACAGATGATGCATACTTACTGCAGGGACTTAATATCGAACAACTTTACCCCGAAACCTCTAGTTTCATTACATATGATGGGTCGATGACAATTCCACCCTGCTACGAAACAGCAAGTTGGATACTAATGAACAAGCCTGTCTACATTACAAGGATGCAGGTATGTACTGCTAGATCTATTGACAAGGCCCGGTTAGAATAACGAATTTCAGGTATATCTTTGTGAAGGAATATGAGAATAAACCGAAGCGTGCGGGGAAATATGTGGTGGGTTAGTTCAAAAAAGTGAAGTCCAGTCTTCCCTGCCTCTCTAGCAAATACTATAAAACGTAATGCAATAAAACATCAGCCATTAAAAACTCTGAACAGATGCCTTCTAAAAGTCAAATAGTTGTCTATCTGTTTGACATCTGATGGGAGGGTGTTCCACATGGAGGGCTTCACTGCCTTGACGACCCTCCGCCTGGTTCCCTGTAGCTCCACATCTCACAATGAGGGAACCGCCAGAAGGCTTTCAGAGATGGACCTTGCTGGACAATAGAGGTGAAGACCTCCATTCAGGTATACAGGGCCAAGGCCGTTTAGGGCTTAAAAAGTTTAACACCAACACTTTGAATTGTGCTCGGAAATGTACTGGGAGCCAGTGTAGATCCTTTAGAACCAGTGTTAGCTGGTCCTGGCGGCCGCTCCCAGTCACCAGGCTAGCTGCCACATTGATGTTTCTAAGCCACCTTCCGAGGTAGCCCCACATAGAGTGCATTGCAGTAGTCCAAGCGGGAGAGAACTAGAGCATATAGCACTCTGGCGAGACAGTGCGCAGGCAGGCAAGGTCTCAGCTGACGTACCAGATGCAGCTGGTAGACAGCTTCCCTGGATGCTGAATCAACCTGTCCTATATACATCTCGCCTCTCTGCCCATTCGCTCAGTTTTCCTCTCCCTCTCAGATTTCTGCTCCCTTTCCTTCTTCCCTGCATTTACCCAAAGCACCCCTCCTCCAGACTTGCATTGATAGAGCCCTATTTCCTTCTGCCGTACTTCGCCAAGTTTTTCTACCTGCCCTGCCTTATCATCAGAGCAGCTCAGCCAATCACTGCTCAGCTTCTTTGTGGCAGGCGTGCCGGTGAGCCAAGCAGTGCCAGAGGGCCTTGAAAATGACCAGATTCTCAGTGTCAGGAAAGGGGAGCTGACCAGCGACTGCCAGAGACTTAATCACCATGATGGCCGGGGCAGCCGTATCCAGGATCTCTTTGCACAGTATAAATAACCTGACTTTGGGGGAAATGTCTTATCTGGTTCAGGGACTCCCAGAAATACTCGGGCTTCATATCTATTTTCCTAGATGAGCATGAGTAATCTGAACTGGCTTCTGCAGTTTTGCTTAAATGCATACTTCTTTTTACTGGGAAACAGAACTGCACACTCGCCAGTCTCTGATATTCATGGCACCAATCTTACAAGACAGTCCCATGTCTTAAAAACTATAATCTAGTAAGATGTAGCTGTCACTTCCTACTGCAACCTTTTAGCGGTGGCTCCTGCCTAGAGGTCTCATCAGGCAAGCGGGACTTGAATCAGCTTCACATGTGTCATTTAGATGTGCTTTTGGAGTCTCCTTTGCTCTCGGTGTGTGTGTGTGTGTATGCATGTGAAAGATAGAATAAATGCTCTTTTATCAGGTTGTGACAGTTGCCATGAGTAAGACACAACCTCCAGACAGGGTCAATTTGTCTGCAGAAAAATTCCTCTCTGACCAAGTATTTTCATAGCCACCAAGTATTTTCATAGCCACGCCTGGCTCAGTCATCGCCCATTTTAATAATAATAATAATAATAATAATAATAATAATAATAATAATAATAATAATAAATATTTATACCCCGCCCATCTGCCTGGGTATTAAAAACACAATAAAACATCAAACATTAAAAACTTCCCTAAGACAGTGTGGTGTAGTGGTTAAGAGCGGTAGTCTCGTAATCTGGGGAACCGAGTTCGCGTCTCCGCTCCTCCACATGCAGCTGCTGGGTGACCTTGGGCTAGTCACACTTCTCTGAAGTTTCTCAGCCCCACTCACCTCACAGAGTGTTTGTTGTGGGGGAGGAAGGGAAAGGAGAATGTTAGCCACTTGGAGACTCCTTAGGGTTGTGATAAAGCGGGATATCAAATCCAAACTCTTCTTAAGCAGGGCTGCCTTCAGATGTCTTCTAAAAGTCAGATAGTTGTTTATTTCCTTGACATCTGGTGGGAGGGTGTTTCACAGGGCGGGTACCGCTACCAAGAAGGCCATCTGCCTGGTACCCTGTAACCTCACATCTCGCAGTGAGGGAACCGCCAGAAGGCCCTCGGAGCTGGACCTCAGTGTCCGGGCTGAGCGATGGGGGTGGAGATGCTCCTTCAGGTAGAAAATGGGTGGACTTGAGTGAAGACTAATGGCTGAAGTCCCCAGTCAGTCCCACCACCATGGCCCCGCCCCTTTGCTTGCAGGTGATAGGCTGATTCAAACGGGCAGGTTTCCAGCAACCAGTGCGGCTGCAAGAGGAGGCACTGACGTCTTCCAATGGCCACACAGGGCAGAACGATGAGCCCCAGTCACAAACCCCCATTTCCCAGCAAGTGACCTTCCCATCACAAACCAGGGGCATGTATTTAATTCATAGTAACTCCATTCAAGTTTCACACCTTCCATTTTTTCCATAGACTTTTTATTTTAACACATTGTGGAAAAGCTCTCCTTTTATCTGCCTTGACTGTGCAAAAGACAATAGGATTTCAGAAGAATGTGAATAATTTCAGTGCGCTTCTCGATAGTGTTTCAAAGCCTTAACCTTCCAGATGCCATCACACCCTAAAAAACTGTACGCCCGCAACTGCAAAATGCATGGATGACTTTGAACTGCAAGTTCTCCACGCAGCTGGAGCCCTTGCTTTCCTACAGCAGATCTCCTTGCAAAGGAAGGAGTTACAGATGCGTTGCTGGGAAAACAGATTGCCAAGTGGCATTTCCCCCTCCGTTGCAATGGTTAACAAAAGATACTGAGCTGTTCAGCCGGGCAAGAGGGAAAGTGCAGCTCTCCACTGAACCACTGATGAGTGGAAGGGAGCATGGGGCGGGGGGGCAGATTACATCTGGCTGCAGGCTGGATCCAACCTTTGGCCAGGGGTTCTCCTCTCCTGAATTGCAATTTCCTCATTGCAGGCTCAGACCATTTTATTTCTTCCTGCCTAATGATTAATACAGTGGAACCTCGGTTTATGAACACCTCGGTTTATGAATTTTCGGTTTATGAACGCCACGGACCCATCTGGAACGGATTAATTCATTTTTCATTACTTTCAATGGGAAAGTTTGCTTCAGTTTATGAACGCTTCAGTTTATGAACAGACTTCCGGAACCAATTACACCCATGCTTCAGTTTATGAACGCTTCAGTTTAAGTACTCCGTGGACCCGTCTGGAACGGATTAATCCACTTTCCATTACTTTCAATGGGAAAGTTCGCTTCAGTTTATGAACGCTTCAGTTTATGAACAGACTTCCAGAACCAATTGTGTTCATAAACCGAGGTACCACTGTAATGATTTTGCCCTTAAGCCAGCCCCCCCCCCCCAAAAAAAACCTGCTAGGGGTGAGAGGTTAAACTGATGCTTTCTTGCCATTGTTTCTTTGCAATAACAATTTTTCACTGTGAAAGACAGAAAAGAAAAAAATGAGGGGGGCTCAGTAATTTAACACAGGAGCTTACATAGAGGGTCCCTTAAGAGGCATTTCAGCATTATTTCCTAGCCATAATGGGAAGCTTTCAGTTAAAGGCAAAATAAACTGAATTTGCCTATACAGTCGTACCTTGGTTCCCGAACAGAATGCATTCCGGGAGTCTGTTCAACTTCCGGAACCGTTCAAAAACCAAGGTGGGGCATCCTGCAGCCAATCGGAAGCCACGCTGGATGTTCGGCTTCTGAAAATCATTCAGAACCTGGAATGCCCACTTGCAGGTTTCGATCATTCAGGAGCCAATTTGTTCGGCAGCCAAAGCATTTGAGATCCAAGGTACGAGTGTATACATTGGGCAAGCTTTCATTGCAATTGCATTACACTACCAGATAATCAACAGAAATCAAAAAACAGAAGACAGGGGTACCGAGCACCGACAGTAAATTTTCTGGGTCCTTATCACTAATTGTCTGTCCTGGGTTTTGTATTTTGCTCGTATTTTTTCCTCCTGAATATTAACGGGTGTAAATTTTGTGGTGTTAAGTGGGTCCATTTATGTTTGTGCAGATGCATTCATTACGACTGCTAAGCCAGAATCAGCCTTCACAGATTTTTCTGAGTATGAGCGACAACTTCAGACCAGTCCAGCCTCTCAACAATCGATGTATCCGAACGAACATCAACTTTAGTTTACAGGGGAAAGATTGCCCAAACAATAGAGCACAGAAACTACAGTATAGAGGTACGCTCCAAACATCCTTTTCATTTCTTAAATGCTTGTTGTCATAATTTTGTAGCATCCCTTTTCAGCAACCAGGCTTAGGAGCGCAGGACCCTGCCTTAACCAGGTGAGATGATTTCTCAATGTAACTCAGGGACTTTTAATTCTCTTAACCAGCAGCAGCTCTCAGACAGAGAGAAACGGTCTTTCCCACTTTTATTTGGAGATGCTGGGATTGAATCTGGGGCTTTTCACATGCAAAGACTGTGGCCAGACTAGTAGTGGCTGGCAAGAAAGGCAATAGCTGTGCACTGCTCTTCTTTCAGCAGAGTAGCTGCTGTTTACCGGAAGGGAGAAAGGTGGGGAGGTCAGCATTGTGCATGTGTACCAGCCAGGGCCTTCTTGACCATATCCGGCGCCATGGTGCAAAGTTCCCTCCGGTGCCTCCCCCCCGTTTCCCAGAGTTTTTTAGGGAGGATGGCACTGCCGGCAGGGCTGGAGGAGGCAGAGAGTGGCTGGAGGGCAGCTCCTCCGGCAGAGAAGAGGCAGAGGCTGGATGTGGCGCCTTCCAGCTCAGCTGGACACTTCGTGCTGCGGTGGCCACGGCAGACGGAGGCTCCGGGTGTGGCGCTGCTTCGGCGCAGCATGGTGGAGGTGGGCGGGGCGGCGAGCTAATGCCGGGAGGCGCTGCATCCAGCCTCCGCCTCTTCCTTAGCGCCCCAGCACCCCGCGCCACTAGCCTCTATGGATAAGATGCCCCTGGCAGCAGCCGTCAATCTGGTGCTCCTACCTCTGGATCTGCACACAGCCAGCTGCCCCTCTCCCTCCCAGTAAGCAGCATCACAGCTCTGCTGGTGGGAGGTCAGTTGCACGGCCCCTTGTCAAGGAACCAGGTCGTCCACAGGGCAAGCACACACACAGAAGGCATGGAATGCAATTTAGCTTTTTATTAGCAGAAAAACAACAACACAGCAATGCTTCCTGGTTCATCTTAACGAAAGTGTTGCTGAAACTAAGCTCTAGGCATGCCCCTCTCCTCTAGCCTCTCACTTTGGATCCCTCCTAAACAGATGAAGGCTGTGACTCTCAAGTTCTAATCCTGCCCTAGAAGTTCATCCCTTCTGCTCCCTACTGGCTCTGGGCCCTAAGGTGTCATCTTCAGAGCCCTCTTGGGAGGCAGGCTGCCACTACTCTTCTTCATCCAGCCAGTCTCCGACGCCCCTTCCCATGGGCTGTTAGCGGCTCGGCCACTGAGCAACAGTCACTCTCCAAAACACACTCGACGTTTCAAGCAGGCTCCTGAACATTAAGCAAAATGGAGCATATGTTAGGAAAGTAAAATGACTCCAGACAATACTGGCTGGAGTCTGATGCTTGTGGTGGGCTGAAGGAGTTTCAGCTGGAAACAAAAGGGGCTTGAACGACTGAATGTCTGCACAGGGGAAATTACTTATTCTGGAGGAATCTCCACAATATGCACTATGGGAAATTTTCACTCCAAATTGGAGTGAAATGCCAGTCCTCTGCTGTAAACAGCAAATATCAGAGGCCTAAGGTTGGAGAAACAGCGAGGTAGCTGAGGAAAGTATGCCATTGCCTACAGACAGCCAGAATTAGCCACTTGCACAGGCACCCCTCTCTTTATGTCCCTAATTTCAAATGATTTAATATGGGTAGGAGAAATAACAGCTGTTTTCATGGAAGAGCTTCTGTGTGTCAGTCCAATCAGCAACTAGGAAATACCTCACTACAGTGATACTTTAGAAATGATGTTTCTGAACCATAGTACAGTGGTACCTCTACTTACGAATGGAGCTCCGTCCGCCATCTTGGATGCGGTTTAGATAGGATTTTTTCTACTTACGAATTTTTAGATAGGGTTGCTTCGACTTACGAATTTTTCTCCCAATGCATTTCTATGGGATTCAACTTACAATTTTTTTCGACTTACGAATGTGCGTTCGGAACGCATTAAATTCGTAAGTAGAGGTACCACTGTATATGTTTTGACACATCAATAGTTAATATGGATCCTGCCCATCCATTTAAACCAGGCCAGGGGGAACTGTGGCCTTCTAGATGTCATTGGACTACAGTGGATGGTCAAGGATGATGGGACCTGTAGCCCAACAACATAATGGTTCCCCATGTCTGATCTAAACAGTAGCAGCTATACCCATATACACATCATGCAAACATGGGGTATCTGGGAGCACAGTCACCAGCATCATGTGGTGGTTGTTTTTTACAGAGCAGCAGTGGCTTCACAGGAGAGGACCTGAGATTCACTCCCTGGCATCTTCAAGTAGGCCATAGAAATGAGTTTGAGATCCTCAAAGGTCACTGTCAAAGAATATAGCTAGATGGAGCAGTATACAGTGGTGCCTCGCTAGACGAAATTAATTCGTTCCAGGACTCAATTCGTCCTACGAAAATCTCGTCTAGCGAGGCACCGTTTCCCATAGGAATGCATTAAATGTCAATTAATGTGTTCCTATGGGTTCCGGGGGAACTGGTGGCGGCGGTGGCGCTTGCTCTCTTGGCTCGGGGAAGGCAGGCAGGCGCTTCCCCGAGCCAAGAGAGCAAGCGCTGCTGCTGCCGCCAACGACAGAGCCGGATCGGAGGAAGCTTCAGAAGCTTCGTCGGATCTGGCTCTGTCGGGCGGGGTGGGGGAAAGGTGAAGGAACGATCCTGCGCCTTTGCCCCACCGCTGCCAAGCCAGTGCCAGAGCTGCGGCCAGGGGCTTTTTGCAGTCTGCCTCCCCCTTGGCTCGGGGAAGGCAAATGGCGAAAAGCCCCCGCAGCGCCGCACTTTGGCTCCGGGGGGCACTCTGTCGGTCAGGGTGGGGGGAGCAGAGGATCCTCCGCTTCCCCCACACACATTGCCCGGGGATCGGACGAGGCTGGAGAAGCCTCGTCCCATCCCTGCCTTGTCGGGGGGGGGAGCGGAGGATCCTCCGCTTTCTCACACACACACTGCCTTTCCCCCACCGCTGCCAAGCTAATTTCAGAGCCGTTATGGGGTGCAGCTTCAGAAACCTCCAAAACTGCGCCCCATGCCGGCTTTTTGCGGCGGCGGGGGAAGAGCTTCTCCTGCCCCCACCTCCCGCCTGTCTTATGGGGTGCAGCTTCGGAAACCTCCGAAACTGCACCCCATGCCAGCTTTTCGCCGCTACGAATCCCCCGCTGTGCCGGGCGGGATGTGGGGGAAACACAGGAAAGATCCTGCACTTCCCCCACATCCCGCCTGTCACACACAGTGGGGAATTCCTCCCCTTCTTCCCACCGCCGCCAAGCCAAAGCCGGCTTCCCTCGGCAGCAGCAGCCGCTTTGTGCCGGGCGGCAGCGGGAGAAGCGGTTCCTCTGCTTCTCCCGCCGCCGCCTGGCACAAAGCCGGTTTCGCTTCCCTCGGCAGCCGCTTCTCCCGCCGCTGCCTGGCACAAACCCGACATCGGACGGGGCTTCAGAAAGGCGCAGCGCTTCTCCGAAGCCCCGTCCTATGCTCCCGGGTGTCCATGGCATGGCGGTGGGGGGAGAAGTGGGGGAACGGATCCGTTCCTCCACTTCTCCCCCCCCCCTTCTTCCCACGCTACAGCCCTTTGTGTTCCGCTGGTCTCTGCCGGTTGCCCCTCACCGGCAGAGACCAGTGGAACACAAAGGGGAACCAGCTGCAGCGCAGGAAGAAGGCAAAGGAAGATCAGCTGAGAGGCGCTGACAGCCTTCTTCCTTTGCTACAGCTGGTTCCCCTTTTGCTAGACGAATGCCCCTTTCGCTAGGTTTTGCAATCGGAGGTTTTTATGGCCACGCTTCGCAAGACGAAGCGGCAGCTATAAAAAAACCTCATCATCTTGCGAGGCAACCTCCGATTGCAAAACCTATTCGTATAGCGGAAAATTCGTCTTACAGGGCATTCGTCTAGCGAGGCACCACTGTAGTGGGAGACAGCGTCATACTTCCAGATTGTGAACAACACACTATATCCCTTTTTCTGAAGCCCTGTCTCCCTTCAATGTGTTACTCTAAGGCCAAAGTTTTACCTTCATTTTTTACTTGTCACGAGTTGGCTCCTGCACCAATCTCACGTGAGCACATAACAGGCCAAACTTGATGTGATTTCCATCACATAGTTTGGTGACTCATGTTTTCTTTCACCAGTTGCCATTAGTGGGGCTGGAAGGACAAAGGTGCATTGAGTCTGCGGGGAGGGGGAGCTTTAACTATTTGGGCACCACCACCAAAGTGACAAATAAAGTCACAAATGGTTACCATACATCCTCTATTGGGGGGGGGAGTTAAAATCTTGGTCGAGGGGATTTTTAAAAAACTTGGAAAAATGCCCAGGTTTTTTTGTTTGGGAGCAACAGGGTGCCCATTGCGCAGCTCAGCTGGAATGTGGGAAGGCTCCTGATCCCCAGCTGAGCCAGCCCCGGTACTACCCCTCTGCTATCTTCTTTTTTTGCCTTTCCAAATATGGCAGCCCTACAAATGGTGGGGAGGGGAGGCAGTAGGAGCACTTGATCTTTGCAATGGCGGAAGGTGCTCATCAGTGGCAGGGTGTTTCTCCATGCCATGAAGGGGTGCCCAGCAGAGGACAAACAGGGCAGCAATACCATCACCAAGCATCATGGTTGTTGCATGCTGCTCATGCCACCTTCCCAGGATCCAAGCCTTGCAAGGCCGCTCGGGAAGGGCAGTGTGGGGACCCCGCAGCCGTGCACCACTTGATCCCAGCCTCACACATGGCTGGGATCTAAGAGTGCATGGCTGCCGCATCCACACGCTACTGCCACCCCAGCCCAGCCTTGCAAGGCTGGGATCTGCGAAGGGGAAGCCCGAGTAAGGGGGATCCCGAGCAGCTGATGGCCCCGGTGGGTGCGAAGCAGGGATCCCCAGCCCGGTGCTCCTCTTACGGTGGGATGCTTTGTGCCCCTCAAAATTCTATGCACGAGGCCATGGCCCCTCTGACACCCATTACAAAGAGACTGCTGTCCAATACATCCTTACTTGGGAGCAGTCACCAGAATGGCATTCCAACACTTCTCACCTGGGCCCTCAGAAGCGGGGGAGGGGGATAGACCCCTCCCCTAGAGCCAAAGGCGCAATGGGGCTTTGCTGAGGCCCCTCAGTTGATGCGTGCCACAGCTGAGCAGCCTCAACAATAGGCCTGGGCGATGTATCAATACATCACCCAGCGGTATATCATAAGTGAAACCACCGCCACCACTCCAGACTCTCTCTAGCCCTTATGCCACAGAGGTACCGCGCAGGGAGGGGGTTTCGTTAAACTGTTTCACTGAGGTTCAGGAGCCACATGCCCCTCAGCAAAGCAGTTTAAAGAAGCTGCCTGCCTTAGCTGCCTTCCCACAGGCAGACAGGCTACCTCTTTCTCCAGGGCGAAAGCTGAGTTTTGTTCTTTTCTCAGTAACTCACCTAAGATCTGCATTCCCTGGGTACTTCTGTGATCTTCTTTAGTCATATGGGCGCTTCCCCTGCCCTCAAAAAAGTGGGTACCACTGTGGAAAACCTATATGATGATGATGTTCTTGTTGTATTCCTTTTCCAGTAAACGAATGGCTCCTCAAGTGATCCAGACAGAAGCAGGAAGAACTCCTAACCTCAGTTGAATGCTACTACTGTGAATTGACATAATACAGAATGCCCCAGCCTCATTCAGTCTTTGTACTTCATAGATGGCGTGCACACACACACGTGCTGCAACGAAAAGAGGGAAAAAGAGAGAGAAAATAAATGGATGCCAAGTTGGGAATTCAGCTAGATGAAATTTGTTCATAGATGATCGGTCCTAACAAAAGCAAAAAGACAATGATCTTACCGATAACATGATTACAATTTTGATACTGTTTTCCTGATACTATAGCTCACCAAGGAAAGACTTTTCAGACTTTGTACATATGTACCTCTGTTCCCCTCCTCCCCCTCATCATTCCCCCCATTAAAAAGAAAAAAAATACCATACATGGTGGTTCACTACGGCATCCAAGTGGGTTTGTATTCTGTGTGCCAAGTAATCCTTGGGAAGCTCTCATAATATCACTCTCATTACTGGTTACTGGCAAAGCAGAACTAGAAGATTGTTAAGGGAAACTTGTTTCTGGGTCATGATCCTTCTGTTTATTTAATAATGGACAGATACCGGGATAAGTATTGTAAATAGATCACTGAAGAATATAAAGGAAATTGAAATATTTTCCCCTCATCACATATCTGTAGTAGGAACTGCCAAGACTGGGATTAATCCATTTTTTTCTGTTCCTTGTTTTACAAAGGTCATACGTTGTGTTTGGTTACTGTTAACAATTCAATAAATGTGTTTAACAAATTAATTTACTACACTCGCTTTGGTTTACTCTGTCCTCCTCGAGATATAGATATACAGCGGGACCTCGACTTACGAATTTAATCCGTGCCGAATGCACATTCGTAGGTCAAAAACTTCGTAAGTCAAGTTTTGCATAGGAAAAGCGGTTTCCCATAAGAATGCATTGGAAACGGAAAAGCACGTAAGTCGAGGAAACCGCATCTAGCCGCGAACGGGTTTTCCATTCGGATGTCGAAAAAATCGTAAGCGCGCGGTCACTTTTTCCGCTCGTAAGTTGAAAACGTCGGATGTCAAGGAGCTCGTAAGTCAAGGTCCCACTGTATATTAAAGAAATGCTGTCTTACATTTTAAAAAATCGCAACACAACCCTAAACATATATATTATATATACAGTACTAGTTTGTCTAAGCACTAGTTTGTCTAAGCTAAAAGCATTGGGGAATATATTAAAATACAGCAGTGTGACTTTAATTCTGCCATAAGGAATTCACAAGGAATAAGATTTAGATAGCAGAAGCAGGTAAGACAATTGCAAAGTGTTCTACAGAGTAAGCCAAACCCCACAGCCTCCTCCCTTGCTCTGCTCAATAACAATTAAGAACTTTGCTTTGCCTGGGATTTTTTTTTAAAAAAAATCACAATGGGAACTACTCAGTCTCCTGCAGCCAGCGGTGCGGCTGCCCTGCTCCCCTGCAGCTGAGCAGCTGCTGCACACAAGGATGGGGGGTGGAAATGAAGCAGGTGTGCCAGCCTCACCACTACCCAAAGCCTTTCGCTAAGACTCAGCTGGAGGGAGATCAGGTGAATGAATGGCGCAGCCCCAGCACACTGTCCGCCACTGCCCTTGGTAGACACTGGGCCCCCAGGATGTGAGGGAGGGCTGAAGGGAGGGGATGTACAGGAAGTGGGAGGGTCAAGGGATGCATCTCACCTTCCTCTCTCACACATGGTGGGGACGGAAAAAGGGCGAAAGGGACTTCTTTTGCCATCCCCATGGGAGATGGTGGCATCAACAAGAACCTCCTCCATTGTTTTTCTTATTGCCCATCATTTCAGCTTCAAGATGGGCCCCATGGGTCGCAACATGGAGCTGTCACTGGGACTGCCTAATCGGTGCTCGTGACACATGCACAGTGCCATTGCTAGCAGCACTCCAAATCGCCGTGACCTCCATGTCTGAATCGCACCCAATGACTCAGGAACTGCCAGGAGCCACCAGCTCACCCAAGACAACCTGTATAAGATGACCCCCGATTTTTGACTAAAAAATTGGGGTGGAAGAACATTGTCTTGTACAAGGCAAAAATACAGTAGATTGAGAGAGCAGGGGATCTTCCCTGTGGTAAGAACTACTGCCATTAACAAAGTTGCGCATGGAAGGCATCAAATCACTCTTCCAATATATTTTTGTTAAGGCTCAACAATGTTTCAGTGAGTAGCTCCCCACCCAAACCCAGCAATAGGATCATTGATCTAAACCCTACAAGCCACACATGCCCTGGTCAGTCCATGCAGTGCAATGAGATGGTATAATCCTTATGGGGTTGCCGAATGCACTGCACCTCTTCAGAATGCAAATGTGGGGTCACATTGCTGGATATTCTTTGCAAAGAGGAAACCATAACAACTAAAGGTCTGGACCCTTTCTCCACAAATAGCCATGCAGGAAAAGCAGGTTACAAAAGCAACATTGATACAGCTGGTTTGTGGAGCAAAGAGTGCTTTTTAAGATGGGTTCTTTCCTTTCAACCTCTCAGTAAACCAATGGGATTGAGAGAGCACCACAAAGAAAACCGCACAGAAGATCCTCATAAAATCCCATCTTTCCTGGCGCAAGGCAAGTTGTTAAGAGTCATCAGGGAGAAAGCACCAACAGGTGGAGTCTTCTTCACATACAACATAACATAGTTTAGAAACCTTTACAGATTGGTAGATGATTGCAAGACCCATTCTACCCAGCAAGAAGATGACAAAGGATGAAACTCTGACACGTCTAATATTCCCATCGTTAGCTCGTACTCGGTGTCATCTATTCCTGGTTTGCAAATGCAAGGTTCCTAGTCCCTTGTTAGAGAACTGATTTCCAGACACAGCAATAAAAGCAGGAGTAGAAAGACTCCTAATTCTTAACACAGACAATGCCCGATTTGCACAGGAGCTGCGTTCCAGGTCATCATACACCCCATTATGACCCTGCCCCCTGTTATGCCCTCCCCCCTTTTCCAGCCACTTCCTGGTTGCCACAAAGCACGCTTGCACAGTCGTGCATCAATCGGATGCACATAAATCGGTTGCTGCCTTAGATCATGTCTGGTCAATGTTATGTTTGACTGTGCACTGCATCTTGCCTAGAGAAGTCACGTCCGGATGAATTCACTCACTTGGGACGTTAGTGTTGGTGATCTGTAAAGTTTGCCTTTAATATAAGGTGAACTTTACAACGTCTGAGTTATTTCTGAAGAATTCTGTCCCTCCCCAATTCACCGCTTCACTTTCCTATCTGCAGCTACAGTAGCTTCTGTAGTACTTACAGAGAGGGAGGGAGGTATCTCTCCACACTACTCCTCTTATTCCTCCCAACTTCTCCAGTTCCTCGCTCCTAGATCACTGCCACAGAAGTATCCCAAACACAAGGAGCCCCGGGAAATGTTCATATAGATCCCAGGTGCCGGGGGAAATTACATTTCCCATGGATTCTGGCACTCACAGTACTGTTTTCAGGTAGGGGGGGTGGGAACAGAAGCAGAATGAGAAAGAGGAAAGAGAATGAGAGAGAAGACACCCAGAGCTCAACTATGGCCACAGCAGCTAAGCAGAGAGAGACAGCGCTATCATCATCACTTAGCAAGGGAAACTCACAGTGGAGGGAATTGCAAGGGTTATGGAGCAGAAGTGACAAGTGAATTTAGAACTCCAGGATTTTTGGGGGGGGGGGGTTGTAAATAAGTTTTTTTCTGAACATTCTTCACTTTTTCTTATAATTGCTGGTCCCAGCACTAATGGAAGCTAGGCAAGTTAGCCCATCATTACTCTTGTCTTCTGGCTTCTCCAGATCTTGGATTTCACTCCCCTAAGACTTCAGTTCTCGTCTTGTAGCTGCACAAGGCAGATCATTTGTCTACAATCCAGACACCGAGGCAGCTGATTTATAACTGAAAGTCTGCTAGCTCCCAGACTGGTTGGCAAGCAAGGCTTTCTAATATTACCTTGTCATCATTAGCTCAAAATATTCAATCATTAGCAGAGGAACGGTGTGTTAGGAAATAGTCCATCCAAAAGCATAATCCAAAAAAAGACACACGAGGCATGAGTAAAGACAAATGTTTGCAAAATATTTGCAAGACTGAAGGGAAGACTGTGTGTTAGCCTCAGACTCTTTCCTTCCTCTCTGTACCACTCAAAAAAAATATCCTGAATATTTCGTATTTAATGATGGCAATAATACAGCAGCACGAAAGGTTGATTCCAGCTTTCTTCTTCCTTTCAGGCATAATTTGAAATGTGACAGTAATGACTAATCAGAGACATTTTCAGATATTGGATGCCAAAGTTTTCCTAGGCTGAGGACCCCAGTCATTAAACATTTATGCTGTGTGCCTGTGCTCCGTGATAAACCTACAGAAATGAAATTTGGTAGACAACATTTCATCCGAATCCCATTTTCCTCTCTGCACTGGAGGAAATGTTCAAATGAGACAGCCTGTTTCCTTCCATTTTAATTCTCCCATCACGTGATGTGCAGAGGAGAGCTACAAAGTAGTGGCTATTCTTGTGCAAAGTAAGATATTAAAATTATTTCTGAAATGTATCTCTTTTATTTTGTCCTACAAATGGCTGCCCAATTATGAAATCATGTAGACTGGCTTCAGAAGGCCACTAAAAAAAGAAGAAGTGTTAGAGGTCTTTTGTGAGAGATCCTGCCTATAACATACCCTGCAACATTTTTCAGATGAGATTAGGAATGTCCTATTCATTATTATTATTATTATTATTATTATTATTATTATTATTATTATTACACCACCAATCTGACTGGGTTGCCCCAGCCACTCTGGGTGGCTTCTAACATATATAAAAAGGTAAAGGGACCCCTGACCATTAGGTCCAGTTGTGACCGACTCTGGGGTTGCGCGCTCATCTTGCATTATTGGCCGAGGGAGCCGACGTATAGCTTCCAGGTCATGTGGCCAGCATGACAAAGCCGCTTCTGGAAAACCAGAGCAGCACATGGAAATGCCGTTTACCTTCCCGCTGTAGCGGTTCCTATTTATCTACTTGCATTTTGACGTGCTTTCGAACTGCTAGGTTGGCAGGAGCTGGGACCGAGCAACAGGAGCTCACCCCGTCACAGGGATTCGAACCGCCGACCTTCTGATCAGCAAGCCCTAGGCTCAGTGGTTTAACCACAGTGCCACCTGGGTCCCTCATATATAAAAACATACTAAAACATTAAGCATTATAGAGCCCTATACAGTGGTACCTCGGTTTAAGAACAGTCCGGTTTAAGAACAATTCGGTTTACAAACTCTGCAAAACCAGAAATAGTGTCCCAGTTTGGGAACTTTACCTCGGTCTAAGACTGGAATCCAAATGGTGGAAGGGCACCGGCGGCGGGAGGCCTCATATGGGAAAGGGTGCCACAGTTTAAGAACATTTTTGCTTTAAGAACAGACTTATGGAACAGATTAAGTTCATAAACCAAAGTACCACTGTACAGGGTTCCCTTCTGATGTCTTTTAACAGTTGCATATTTTCTTATATCTTTGACTCGGAGGTCACATAACTCCAAACCCGCCAACATTTCTCCAATGAAAATAGGGACGTCTGAAGGAAAAGCAGGACGTTCTGGGATCAAATTAGAATCAGGGACGGCTTCTGTAAATCAGGGACTGTCCCTGGAGAATCAGGCACTTGGAGGGTCTTGCAAAGAGGACTTCTATCTCCCAGTAAACGAAACTGTATGGGCCAGCCAATTAAACAATACTGAATAAAGATTAAAAGAAGGCAACGAAGCAGAAAACGGGTGCAGAGAAGCAACAGTCAGAAAATGAAAGGTTCCAGGAAGAAGGCAAATGTTTGTAACTGCCTGGCTGTGTTGGGTATCCTAATTTCAAAGAAAATAGTGAAAGCAGAGAGCCCTTGCCACAGCTCTATGTTTAACCTGTCCCTAAAGCCTGGGTTAGGGTAAATAGGTATAAAGAAAATCAGGCAATGCTGACTGGGGTCCAGGAGGCTGTGTTTTTCTGTGTGCTTTGAGGCTAACAATGTCTAGTCCAAATTCCGCACGGTTTTGGGGGTTGTTGTGGTTGTTGTTGTTGTTATCAATAAGTGGCACTCTACCAGCAGGAGCTAGAAACAAGAGTATTATCGCCGTGTGTGCACTTCATTTCACAGAAGCCTCCTATCTACTGCCTTAGGCTGCCGCTCTAAACGAAAGCCAAGTCTCTCGCAGACAAGAGTCTCCGCAGCGTTTGCAGAAAGACGACATCGAATCAAGCTAAGATAGATGGATGAGCTGCTGTTCCCATTCCCCGCGTGTCACAAGAATGAAACCTGGCAAAAGCTGAGTTTCAGTACACTGGGCAAATCTGGAACAGACCGGCACATCTGACCCAATACGTGGAGCACAGATATGCATGGTGACTTGACACCCCCCTTGTTTTTGCAGTTCAAAGCCAGCAGCAAAGGCAGGAGGTTGATCCAGCCTCATTGCTAGGACAGCATCCATGGCTAGCCAACTGTGTCTGACTTGGCCTAACCTAGAATGATTTTACTGCTTGGGAATTGTGGAGCTGCTACACTAAATGCAATGTTTTGTGCAAGCATAATCCAGAAGCCCTTCAAATGCATGCTGTTTATCTCAGTTTATCCTCTGGGTAAGTCAGAAGTAAGCATGGCCAGCATAAAGGAGCTTTGTGGGGTTTCAGATCCTTATCATATTTTAAATTGGTTTCATGACTTTTCTATAACAACACGGAAGCAGATAAAGAAACAAGAAGAGACTGATATGCACATTATGATGAGATATATCAGAGGCTCCCATCCTGTTGAACTCGGTGGACTTACAGCACAATCATACACATGTCTACTCAGATGTAACAGTGCAATCTTATGGTATCTGCAAGCAATTGACTTCTATCCTGAAGACCTTGTTGTGGCCACAGAAAAGTCCATGCCCGTCCATTGTGTCCCTATTTTCTAGGGACAGTCCCAGGTTTATTTCCGTCAGAGAAATGTTGGAGGGTATGCAATCACCCAGGGGTGCCAACTCAAATAAATTATTGGGGAGCCCAGGTAAGCCCCACCCAGCATAATCGATCACATGATGTGGTGCATACGCACCATTTGAATAGCAATGTGCATTAACTTTGGGGGGTGCAAACCCCTCAAATGTTTTATTGGGGGCACCAAAGACCCCTCGGCCCTGGCTCCTCTGCAATCACCACACTACAATTTTTGAAGTCCTTTACCCGCCTCTGTTTTGCTACATTTCATTCCATGGCCGTTTGCACCCAGAATGGCCGGCACGTATCTGAGCGGTTTCATTTACTTCATGTCACATATCTGATGCTCCTGCTGATTGTTGAAGAGCAAACAATCAACTCTATGGTCCCAGCTGAATAAGGAAGGCAGAGTCCATTCTGGGATATTAGCCAAGAATGCCAGATGGACAAGATTGCTGAAACAATTACTATGAATTTACAAATTGTGCCTCTGGAATACATAATGTGTTCTACTGATTTCCTGCCTATGGGGAATTGTAAGTGTTAAAAGCACTCTTTAGCCCAGGGTAGAACTTCTTTGCCCTCCTTTTCAGTTGGAGCAGCGAAAACTTAAAGAGTTTTTGATTAGCCAGAACCTGTGTAGTTCATGAGATCCAAGGGCCAGAGTCATGGCAAACACTATGTGCACTGCAGCGGGGTGATTGCACAAGCAATTGCCATAGGCTGCTTTATGGATCCCACAATGGATTTTGCACATTGTTCTAAAGTTGATGTACAACCAACCTGGGTTTGGCACAAACCAACTTTGAAACATTGTGGATATGCTTTCAATGGAAGAAGTATACAGCACTAAAACAGAACCACTGAGCAGAAATGTGGGTAATTGAACAGAAAAAGAATGGGATACTTTAAAGGCTGAAAGGCCAAAATTATCAGAATGAAAGAAATTTCAAAACAGTAGCCCACCGTACTAGTCTGTAACAGAGGCATAGCATTGGGGGGGGGTGGCCCTGGGCACAATCAGGTGCCTCCACAATTGATCAGTTGGGTAGGTGGATGGAGGAAGCTGGTGAGGAGTCTGTTGGAAGTGGGCACCATTCACCCCCACTCCAGCTGCCCAGTCCAACAGGGAGTGCCACACTTGCCCTACTGCAGGTGCCAGCAACACACACTACCTTACAGTAGTATAGTACCTTACAAGGTAAAGGTAATGGGACCCCTGACCATTAGGTCCAGAGTCGCGGACGACTCTGGGGTTGCGGCGCTCATCTTGCTTTACTGGCCGAGGGAGCCGGCGTACAGCTTCTGGGTCATGTTGGCCAGCATGACTAAGCCGCTTCTAGCGAACCAGAGCAGTGCACAGAAATGCCATTTACCTTCCCGCTTGGAGCGGTACCTATTTATCTACTTGCACTTTGATGTGCTTTCGAACTGCTAGGTTAGCAGGAACAGGGACCCCGTCGCGGGGATTCGAACCGCCGACCTTCGGATCGGCAAGCCCTAGCAAATTATCATTGCCTGTCATGGGCTGTAGTGCATTTAATTTAGATGCATGAAGTGTTATCCAGAGTTAAGACAGAGAGAGATGGTTGCTTTCCTTACCAAGAAACTCAAAGCAACGTACAATAAAATCAACTATAAACAGCAGGAAAAAGCTAAGAACACAGCTAAACCACAGGTCAGGGGAAACCAAAGCCCTCCAGGTGTTCTTACATTACAACTCCCATACCCGGCCATTAGCCATTTTGACTCGGACTGCTAGAAACAGAAGTACAGTACAGTCATACCTCGGTTTAAGTACGCTTCGGTTTGAGTACTTTCAGTTTAAGTACTCTGCGGACCTGTCTGGAATGGATTAATCCACTTTCCATTACTTTCAATGGGAAAGTTTGCTTCAGGTTAAGTACGCTTCAGGTTAAGTACGGACTTCTAGAACCAATTACACTCATACTTCGGGTTATGTACGCTTCAGGTTGAGTACTCCACAGACCGTCTGGAATGGATAAATCCACTTTCCATTACTTTCAATGGGAAAGTTCGCTTCAGGTTAAGTACGCTTCAGGTTAAGTACAGACGTCCGGAACCAATTGTGTACTTAAACCGAGGTACCACTGTACACTGAAGAGCACCGTTTTTGCTACCCTTCATATATTCTGTATCCAAGTAAGGCTCAGAAGGTGCCTGGCCAATCTGGTATCATACTATCAAGAGAACAAATCAAGCGCTGAACTACAAAAGAACCAAACTAATGGTCTTCAGAGAAGGCCAATTAAAACAAAAACAAAAACCAGCATACAACTCAAAATGAGGCAAGAGGAGGTGCTCGCATATGACTGCTTGGGTATACAATCTGCCAGCTCCCTAGACCCTCCATGTGCCCCTGTTTTCCAGGAACAGTCCTGGATTTACAGAAGATGTCCTGATTTTACTGGGCACGAATCGGCCAACCACCTCCATCAGCCGAAGCCCTGCTCAAGGATTTCCACTTCTGCAATGTGACTTCCCACCCCCTCCTCCCCTTGCACACACCCCAAAGTTGGCTCCATAGAGGGTCAGGAGAACCCCCCAGAACAGCGCACGGGGGTGGGAGAGAGAGCTGCAAGCTGCAGTACTTGTGCAGGTGGGACAACCGGAAGCCTACAATGTTGAATTCCACCCTTAATGCACACAATTTCACAAATAATTGGAGATGGGGTATTGTTGTTTTGCAATTGCTTCCATTCTTAATTCATCTGCATTAATTTCACTAAAGCTAGAAATGTATTAATTCATCTGCATTAATTTCACTAAAGCTAGAAAAGCTGCTAGTTGCCTGTGCATTAGCTGTTTGCAAAAACAAAACGGAACGTGAGAGAGAAAATTTAGTGTTGAATGAACCTGTCTCGTGGAGATCATCTTAATAAAACTCATGTAGTGCAAAAACACAAACATTCCACCAAGAAAAATGCATTAAATGAGCTTGGGTCATATTCAATAAAAACAAACCCAGAGCTCTCCGAGCGAAGGAACCTCCTCTGAAGCTTAAAAAAATTGACATTTTAAGGCGTTACAGTTTCACAATTTACCTTTTAATTGAATTTGGTCTGCAAGCTTACCACAGAAATAATGTTCTACAGTGTCAGCACTTTTATAATGCTCTAATAGGAAGCAGACTATCTATGGCATCTATGAATAAAAGAGAACACTTTTTTAGTGTTCCATTAAATGTGAAAGGATTGCATTTTTTTTAAAAAAAAACTCTGCTTCAAATGCTGAAAGTTATTTGAGTTTTAAAATCTCAACACTATTTGGAACAGGAACAGGCTATTTATTCTGGGAATTCAACAGTACACTTCCTAGATGCCACTACACATACAAGGTTTTTTTCCTCCATTGTCCACTGTAAAATGCTGCCTCTGAAACTGGTTGTAAAAAACAGCCATCAGGACTAGTAGCCTCCATAAACTTGTATACTCTCCCTCCAAAGCCAACCAAGTTAACAGACATCACTACAATTTGTGGTGACAAATTATACCTGAAGGAGCGTCTCCAGGGCCGTCTTACCCATAGGCGCTAGGGGTGAGGGGCACCCGGGCACCAGGCTTTCAGGGGCACCAGGCCAAGAGTCCGGGGAAGAGCCCACCCATCGATCAGAGTGCCGCGGCAGGCTCTTCTGCTGCGGGCAGCTCTGCACCACGAGTTCGGGGGTGACCGAGCCAGCGAGATGCTGAGGCGGCCAGCCGGCTCCATCCTCCTGCGCGCCTGGGACTGGCAACCTGGGGGGCGTGGCACTGGGTGGATCTTTGTACCCCAGTGCCGGATATGCTTAAGACAGCCCTGAGCGTCTCCACCCCCATCGTTCAGCCCGGACACTAAGGTCTAGCTCCGAGGACCTTCTGGCAGTTCCCTCCCTGCAAGAAGTGAGGTTACAGGGAGCCAGGCAGAGGGCCTTCTCAGTAGTGGTGCCTGCCCTGTGGAACGCCCTCCCGTCAGATGCCAAGGAACTAAACAACTACCTGACTTTTAGAAGACATCTGAAGGCAGCCCTGTTTAGGAAAGTTTTCAATGTTTTATAGTGTTTTAATATTCTGTTGGGAGCTGCCCAGAGTGGCTGGGGAAACCCAGCCAGGTGGGCGGGGTATGTATGCATGTATGTATCCCTGCATGCCTCTCGGTGCGTTTGGCAAGAGGGGGGCTTCTGGCACAGGGTGCTGTGGAATGCCCCCCTCCTACCAAGTTTCAGTGAAGCGGGGGGGGGGGGCGAGGCCCATCTGGGAGGCAGGAGAAAGCACATTCCATTTTCGCCTCAGGTCGTCAAACAGGCCGGGGTGGCCCCTCCTCCAGCCACATAACTGATTGTAGAAGTGCAATCTCTCCCAATGATCTCAAGCACAAAATTTGCCTTTTTCAATCTGTATAATTGGCAAAACTGTAGCAATATTAGGTGAATATCAGGAAATTAATAAAAATTTAGTTTGTTTTTTTTTTAAAAAAAATGCCTTTTTCAAAGCAGTTGCATACTTTTCTGTAATTTGTGCACCTTATTCACTTTTTCTAAGCCAAATACACCCTCCCTCCCTCCCTCTCTCTTACACACACACAAACACCACACCATGATTTGGGTTCCCTTTTCATCTACCTTTCCCAGCTCTTCCATACGTGCCACCACGGCCAAAAGACAAAACCTTCCCTTACCTTCCCATACCTATCTCATGTAATCCCGATTCATTACACTCAAAATATGTGTTTTTATTCTGCTGGAAGATGCAGAATACGCCCTCCGCCACACAACTGTGGACCTGCCAGGAAGGGGAAAGGAATCCTTCTGCCATGTCAAACGGAATTCAGCCTGTGCCAAAGAGCAAAATGAGCGGGTAGAAATGAAGCAAATGTAGCACCGCCATTGCACGCCGACATCAAAAACGGTGCATTTGCAGAGATGGATTTCTCTGGAAACACATAAGTTAGTAGTAAGTGAGGTCAGGATAGCTCAGCGAGGCTTTATGGACGGCGTCAAAGTACATAAAACTGTTCCTTTAAGGAACTCAACAGCAATATCAATTAGCTTTATTTACAAGTATACTTTAGCTGCCTGTGTTGTCCACTGATATATAACCGCAAGCAATGACTCCAAAGGCTTATTCAGTTGCCCTCAGCCTCACCCTTTCAATCTTCTGAAGACAAAAATTCTCTCTTTCTCCCTCCAGGCACACACCTAACACACGCACACATATGGTGTGCGCTTGGGGGCTTAGAAAATGATATACATCACTGCACGTTTAAAAGAAGTCTTAAGCAGGGCTTTTTTTCAGCCAGAACTTACTGGAACTCAGTTCCAGCACCTCTCATGTGGGTGCCATTGCCATTATAAGAGAACAAAGGAGGTGTTCCTGGTGACTTCTGGCATGGTGAGTCTCCAGGAAAATAGCACTGGTCTTAAGAAAGAATTGAAAGCAAGAAATAAAAATAACTTCCTATAGAAGAGTAGAAGTTTCTCACATTGGCTCTTCTAGAAACACCACTTGAGAAAAAGTGCTATATAATCATCTTCTTTCTTTCTTTCTTTCTTTCTTTCTTTCTTTCTTTCTTTCTTTCTTTCTAATATCAGTTATACAGCATGCTTTGTGGCATGGCTCACACAGGTAACTCACAATATTATAAAGGTAAAGGACCTCTGGGCGGTTAAGTCCAGTCAAAGGCAACTATGGGGTTGTGGCGCTCATCTCGCTTTCAGGACGAGGGAGTCAGCATTTGTCCACAGACAACTTTCCAGGCCAGCATGACTAAAAGGCTTCTGGCGCAACAGGACACCGTGACCGAAACCAGAGCACACAGAAATGCCGTTTACCTTACCTTACCTATTTATCTAGTTGCACTGGTGTGCTTTCGAACTGCTAGGTTGGCAGGAGCTGGCACAGAGCAACAGGAGTGCACCACTGTTGAGCGGATTCAAACCGCCAACCTTCTGATCAGCAAGCCCAAGAGGCTCAGTGGTTTAGACCACTGCGCCACCTGCTGCAGAGTAACAATATTATAAAACACAGTAAGCACTACAAGCTATAGTAAGATCAATGTATGGAAGTGAGAGCTGGACCATAAAGAAGGCTGATCGCCGAAGAATTGATGTTTTTGAATTATGGTGCTGGAGGAGACTCTTGAGAGTCCCATGGACTGCAAGAAGATCAAACCTATCCATTCTGAAGGAAATCAGCCCCGTGTGCTCACTGGAAGGACAGATCCTGAAGCTGAGGCTCCAATACTTTGGCCACCTTATGAGAAGAGAAGACTCCCTGGAAAAGACCCTGATGCTGGGAAAGATTTGAAGGCATAAGGAGAAGGGGATGACAGAGGACGAGATGGTTGGACAGTGTTCTCGAAGCTACAGACATCAGTTTGAACAAACTGCGGGGCGCAGTGGAAGACAGGAGTGCCTGGCGTGCTCTGGTCCATGGGGTCACGAAGAGTCTCATGACTAAGTGACTTAACAACATAGTAAGATCTGGGTGGAAAAGCTCTCTCTCTCCCTTTATCACAAGGACTTGCTCCATAACCTTTTCCTTGCAGCTAAATTTTTGTGACACAGGGATCCCATCCTGCAGAGATATGGAAATATGGAAGCTCCTGGACATGCCAAAATCACTTATCATCTGATCAATAAGGTAGCTTTGATTGTGTCCTCAATGTGCGACCGTTGGCCGAACTGGCTGAAGCTGACGGAACTCCGATAACAACAATAATCTGGAGGACCACATAGGCCTAGTCTTCTCCTCTGGTTTGGAAAGATATTGTGTCTAAATCAGCTCCCCAGAACCTGTTTTCAGTCTAGGGACCATCACGGCTCATGGAAAGGAGCAAAGGGGGAAATAACATTCACATGGAATTAAGGGAGATCTTAGCAGGTGCACCTACTAATCTAGACAGTGCTCACCAGCATCCTTTTCATTTGAAATGAGCCTGTGCACAAGGTTCAAGGTTCTTGTATTAATTTTACAAAGCCCTGAACAACTTAGGTCCCAGGTACCTTTTATGGACCACCTGAACCTAACTCAATCACTGAGATTATGTATAGCAGCTTTGTTGGTTATGCCCCGAATTGGTACTACTGACATCAACACAAAAACTTCAGTGTCATCATTGGCCTGCTCAATAGAGATTCAGGGGGCATTTTTTAATGTTAATCTTTCCATCTTTGCCACCAGGATTCTTTAGGCAATTAAGAAAAATGTGTGGGGGGGGGTGTTTCCTGTAACAGTTGGCTGGTGATCTGTTTTATAGAGATATAAACGCTGTCATTAAAAGCTATAGAATGTAGAAAACAGGCAACAATATAGGAAAATGCTCAAAAAGTTGAAGGCCAAAGGATAATATTAAAAGACAATAGCAACTGCACAACTGAATAAATGAGAGAATACATCCATTAATACTGAGGGGAAATGCAAGCTTTTAATGAAAATCAGCAATGAAAACTGTTTTTTGAATAATGATTTTTCAACACAAAGTCATAGAGGAAGAAAAGAGGAAACCTAATGGATGGCAAGGTTGTACATTATTTGCTAATTACTTAATGTTTAATGTTTTATTATGTTTTTATATGCTGGAAGCCGCCCAAGGTGGCTGGGGCTACCCTGTCAGGTGGGCAGGGTACAAATAATAAAATTATTATTATTAGCTTGCTAAGAGATTATAAAATACACTGACATATACGGCTTCTGGTACAACTGATATGCAAAGTCAAATAGGTAGGAGCCTTTAGTGTGTTCTGTTCTTTCTGTTCATCCTTACTAATCATTGAGCCCCATGGCTAAAATTGTGGGGGGACATATAAAATACAGTAGAATCAAAAGTGATCTTGGGTTATCATCTCCCGGTTTCTACCTTTCTAGCGCATGTGCTGCATTCCTATGCAACCATGGTTAGCATTATAAGAATGAGCCTTTATAAGCTTCAGGAGGTTCATACACTCTCCCCAGCTGTGTTTGGTGGTGCAGTGCAGGTAGGGTGTAGTTACTGAGTCAATCTGCCTGGCTCTCCATTCCTCAGCCCTACCTCTCACCCTCTCAGGATATGGTGCTCAGTGTTCAGAAGGCACATGAGCAATCCAACGCCATCTGCGCCACCCCACCCAACTGCTACTACTTTCTCCCCTTCCGTCTCCTACTCCAGTAGGGTCACAAGGAAGAGATGGGAATTTTCAACTTCTGTTGCCCATTAACCATGGTTTAGCATATCGTCTCAACCCTAAACTATGATTGATCTGAACTATGAAGTCTGAAGCCGACAAAATGCATTGGTCTGCAATTGTCGACAAGGGACGTGACTTCAGGCGCTGCCAAAGTTCAGACGACCAAAGAACCCGGGTGGATGCCCCGATGCATTTCTGGTTTCCCCCTCCCCGCCAAAAAACAGCTTTCGTTTGTTCCAATAGGGCGACTCATTCCAAAGGCGCAGGGGCGGGGAGGGAGAGAAAATAAATAAATTCCAAATTATCAGTAAAACTGCAAGGACGTTTCTGGGATCTCCAGATCTCTGGTGAAGAATTCTGGACAATTACCAAACTTGCTGGCTTTTGGAGGCAGGGTGTGTGTGATGTTTGGGGTGAGCCTAACAAAGGAAGATGCCGTATACAGAGTCAGAAAATTGGTCCATTTAGCGCAGTGTTGTCTACACTGAGTGGCAGCGGCTGTCCAGGGTTCCAGGCAAGGCGTCTCTCCCAATCCTCTTTTTTTAATTTTATTTATACTATTCAAATATATACATGATTATACAATCATTTTGACATTTTAAAATCTTAATTCCTTCCCCCTCTTTCTGTGGTACCTAGTCTAGTTCAAGCTATGGTTTTCCCAGTAGTGATGTATGGAAGTGAGAGCTGGACCATCAAAAAGGCTGATCACCAAAGAATGGATGCTTTTGAATTATGGTGCTGGAGAAGACTCTTGAGAGTCCCATGGACTGCAAAAAGATCAAACCTATCCATTCTGACGGGAATCAGCCCTGAGTGGTCACTGGAAGGACAGATCATGAAGCTGAGGCTCCAATACTTTGGCCACCTCATGAGAAGAGAAGACTCATGAGAAGAGAAGACTCCTGGGAAAAGACCCTGATGTTGGGAAAGATGGAGGGCACAAGGATAAGGGGATGACAGAGGACGAGAGGGTTGGACAGTGTTCTCGAAGCTACCAACATGAGTCTGACCAAACTGCGGGAGGGAGTGGAAGATAGGAGGGCCTGGCGTGCTCTGATCCATGGGGTCACGAACAGTCGGACACGACTAAATGACTAAACAACAAAGGTGCTACTGGAAGGAATTCTTCTTTTATTTTGTTTCGGCTTGAGCTTCAGGTCCTCTCATTTCAGAATCGAAACCTCATTCTCAGGGTCAGGGGACAGTTGCCTCTCAGCCCAGCGCAGCTCAGAGGGCTGGATGAATGCCACCCATTCTGCTGCTGGCTGACTGATCACAGAGAGGCCCTGAGCATCACAGAATGCCACAGAAGACATTTATGATGCAGGCGTTACCACGGGAGACAACAGAACTCCCTGCCTGAAGTCCGGTCAGAGCAGCAGAGCAGTTGCCCCAACTGGCAAACACGATGGAGGACATCAATCGTTTGCTGCTGTTGTTGCTGCTGCTGCTTCTTTCCTACCTGTGGGTAAGTAAGCTGCAGCCCAGTTTTTAAGCAGAGCTTGGACAGCCATCCGTCATGGAAGCTTTTAATTGAGATTCCTGCCTCACAGGGGGTTGGACTAGATGACCCTTGGGTGTCCCTTCTAACTCTACAATTCTGAGCTCAGGGCTTGCCGATCAGAAGGTCGGTGGTTCGAATCTCCACAACGGGGAGAGCTTCCATTGTTCGGTCCCAGCTCCTGCCAACCTAGCAGTTTGAAAGCACCTCAAAGGGCAAGTAGATAAATAGGTACCGCTCCAAGCGGGAAGGTAAAGGGCGTCTCCATGTGCTCCTCTGGCTCGCCAGAAGCGGCTTAGTCCTGCTGGCCACATGACCTGGAAGCTGTACGCTGGCTCCCTCGGCCAAGAACACGAGGTGAACCCCAGAGTCGGTCACGACTGGACCTAACGGTCAGGGGTCCCTTTATCTTTACCTTTAGCCCTCTACTCGCTTGTGATTACTGCCGGTAGCTGCAAGTGGCTTTCAGATGCAGATCCCCTCTAACAGTGGAGGCAGAGGGACAGATGCATCTTCGCACTCTCTTTGTATGGGCATTTCTCCTGCCTGGACTAAATGACCCCCCCTCCTGCACCCACTAAACCAAGCCGCTGTCCTCGGGGTGTAAGGGAGGATGTTGAAATAAGATTCAGCCGTCTGCCTGGGAGGAGGAAACTCCTTGCCCTTTGCTTCAGGTGGCAGAAAACCTTGAACAGGTACTGCAGACTATGAAAGGGATTCAGACCCGTTCACCTCCCCGCCCGCCCCCCGCCCCCGCCTCTGTTGCCTTCACTCTGTTGCCTTCAGCTCTGTTCTTTTTGCCTTGCTGTTCTCCAACAGATTCTTCTTCGCTTCAAAAAGAAGAAAAAGCACCGTGCAGCATGCAGGTGAGTCTTGATTCCTGACGTGCAGGGGGTTGGACTAGATGACTTTGGGGGTCCCCTTTCAACTTACAATTCTGTGATTCCATGAAAAATCAGACAGGCAGCATCATCTGTCCCAGTTCCCCAAAGGTCATAGAATTGTAGACACTGAGAGTCATCTAGACAGACCACTGGTCTGATCCAGCAGACTCTTATTATGTTCTTATGTTGCCCTGCTTCTCTGCTTTTTCTTAGGTCGTGCAGGATCCTCACGTTGTATATGCACCACTTGAACAGAAAGCTAAAGCGTCTTGCCCAGCAAAGACAATGGAGAAGCCGCAGGTAAGGCACTCCTAGAAACCGCCATGCGCTTGCAGTCTGAGGGGCTTGCAGATGTGAGGTTCCTTGTGCTCTTACATAAATAAAATATATTATTCAATATATCTTCTCTCTTCCCAGCTGAGTCTGCTGCCCCTAAAGCCCTGGTTTGGGGAAAGGGGTTTTAAAATATCTGAAAGCTTTGACCTGGCTGTGGTTTTCTTCACAGAGCAAGGATGCGCTGCACCTGCCATCGCAGGAACTGCTGGGATGTGCTTCCCCCCGAGATCCATCCCGCCCCAGGACCAAGCACGCCCAAGGAATCAGACTGCAGGGGCAGGGATAGGTAAGACCTTGCCTTTGTGGGGTGGGGGTGGGACCGAATACGAGTCAGGGATAGGTCAAGCCTTGCCTGGGTGGGGTACCGGAGGCCAGAATAGGAGACAGGGATAGGTAATGGGTCGGTACAGGGTGGGGGGAGACACAGGGATAGGTTGACAGACTTTATTTCGGCCATAGGCCCACAATGTAGGCCATAGTTGCAACCACTTTTGCGTTGAATACCTTTAAGGCGGCTGGAACATGTAGGGCCCCTTCGGAAAAGAAAAAGCACAGTAATGTGTGCGAAAGGGCTTTGGCCTTATTTAGGAGATATGCAATATGTGCTTTCCAGCCCATGTTGTATTGAAAGAACACTCCCAGATATTGAAATTTGAGGACTGGTTCAATGGGTTTCCCATCTAGCTCCCATTTATATGATTTCCGACTTCTCGACAAAATAAGCACTTTGGATTTGAATTGATTTATAGTGCGCAGATTAGATTTACAGTATACTGAGGGAGTATTAGGGTTAGGGTTAAAAATAAAAATAAAAATAAAAGCTTTGGACTTCATGTTAATTCCTCGAGTATATACTTATATTTCTTGTACCTAAGAGGAAGGGCCCCACGGGGAAGTTGGACTGCGGGCTCAACTCTAGAGCCCAACTGGTGTTCTCAATTCGGGTTTGGCGTTTCTCGGACCAGAACAGGAAGATAACCCCAGGTGCCTAAACACACCTATTGCGGAAGCCTACAAACTGAAGCTTTCACTTTCAGACTTTCAGACTTGTACATAAAAAGCTGTGTTGGCCCGTGAGACAAATCCCAATATCTGTATCAAGGTAACACTTTAATGGGCATTACCTCTACACCGGGGCTTTCTAAACTTGGGTCTCCAGCTGGTTTTGGACTACGACTCCCATCATCCCTAGCTAGCAGGACCCAGTGGTCAGCATTCAGGGAACCCTGATCTAGACCAATTCACAAACACAGGCACAGAGGGACTGAGAATTTCACTACATTGCTTCTCAGCCTTGGATTTTCTACCTTCCCCAGAAACACGACTGCTAAAACTCAATACCAGCGTGACAGATGTTGCATAGGACATGGGTAGGCAAACTAAGGCCCGGGAGCCGGATCTAGCCCAACCGCCTTTTAAATCCAGCACACGGACGGTTTGGGAACCAGCGTGTTTTTACATGATGTGTGCTTTTATTTAAAATGCACCTCTGGGTTATTTGTGGGGCCTGCCAGGTGTTTTTACATGACTAGAATGTGTGCTTTTATTTAAAATGCATCTCTGGGTTATTTGTGGGGCATAGGAATTCGTTCATTTCTTTTTCTCAAAATATAGTCGTCGTCCCCCCACAAGGTCTGAGGGACAGTGGACCGGCCCTTTGCTGAAAACGTTTGCTGACCCCTGGCATAGGACATACAGGGTGGGTCATGATCCCTGCCCAAGACTGAAGAGGCATTGGAAATGAAGCACAGAACTTACAAGGCTTGTATAAAACAGCAGCCGCAGCAGCAGCAGCTGCAAGGTCAGGACAATAAACGGGTTAACTGGAAACATGCAAGAGAGATGCTGCAAGGCAGGGGCGTAGCCAGGATCAAAACTAGGGGGGGGCAAGCCATGGTCGTTCAGGGCCGGGGCCACAAAGTGGGAATGTGGGCGGGGCTACAGGGCCAGCTGGCCTGATGATATCGTGGTGGCGGCGGCAGCGGCAGCAGCGGCCACCTTGTGCTTCTGGGGCTGGCAACGGCGGCGGCTACCCTGCTTGGCTGGAGAGGACGGGAGGGTCGGGCAGGCGAGAGGGGGTGACAGGGTGGGCAAGGGCGAGGCAAGGCACGGCCGCAGTCACGACGGCTCCGAGGCGTTGTTGCATATCAGCATAATATTTCAACCATGTTGTGGGTTCAAGCCCCACCTTAGGAAAAAATTCCTGCATTGCAGGGGGTTGGACTAGATGACCCTTGTGGTCCCTTCCGACTACAATTCTATGATTCTATTGATATATTGCCATAGCATATGCATCTATCTGCTTTCTTGAATTGTCCTAGGCATAGCAGCCAACTCCTAGAGGCCTAGGTGCCCCCCCCAAAAAAAAAAATTACTGGTAAATACTGTATTTTAAAGAGTCATCCCCCCCCATGTTGATGGGCTTTCTATGTGGGGCTTATCTGCCCCCCCCCAGTATTTTATTGAGGATGGAAGAGGGAGGAAAGGAAGGAAGAAATAGAGAGAGGGATAACTCACATTTGTGGGTGCCTCTGGGTGACGCTGTGATGCTAGAACTCTGCAGCAAGAGGAAGATACCGGTACACCTGTACAGGAGCCTTGTAAGCAGCTTTCTCTCTGCTTGATTTACAGCAGGCACGTCCAACAGGTAGATTGTGATCTACCAGTAGATCACTGCATGTCTGTGGTAGATCACTGCTAGATCACTGGCACCCCTAAAAAAAGCTCACCCAAAATTTCCCTCCTCCCTAAAAAAAGCTGAACAGCTATGACCTGAAGCCCTAAACAAAAATGGGCCTCCCTCCCTCCTAAAAGAAGCTCAACAAGTTTGACCTAAACCCCCCAAAACAGGGCTTCCCTTCCTTAAAAAAACTCAACAGCTTTGACCTGAACCCCCCAAAAGGGGGTAGATCACTCCCAGTTTTTAACTCTGTGAGTAGATCAGAGTCTCTTGGGAGGTGGCCACCCCTGATTTACAGTATACAGATGCAGGAGGAGGGGCAGACTGGAACACCACTGCTTTTTATAAACATCACTGTGTCTATCAAAGCTACAGCCCCCCCCTTCTTATTCACTTCCTTTTAGCCTTGCAGGAGCACCTTAGTCAAATTGAATCCTCTGCACCCTCATTAAATCGCCAATAGAACTGTTAATGCGATCCCTGAATGCTCATTAACAACTCCCACTGAATAACAATAGGGTGAATAGGGTGAACCTTGCCTGAGGGGATATTCTGCTCCATTGTCTTAACTGCTTAAGTACCGGTAACCACTTTGCTTTATTTATTTGATGTGTTTTTGTTACAGCTGTGTTCCCGCCCCCAGCAAGTGGAGAGCTGCTCTTGCTAAAGCAAAGCCCTTTCCACTTCAGTTTTTGGAGGGGCAAAGTGCTGGTTATGGTCTGTAAAATACAATATTTTTTTGCTTCTAGTGGGGGCAGCTGCCCCCTCCTGCCCCCCCTGTCTACACCCATGCTGCAAGGACTATACCGGGAGATGGGACTTATATTTGTTTTATTTATTTATAATAATATTTGTATACCGTTGTAGAAGAGAGAGAAAATACATCAAAGCAGTTTGATAAAAACCATTAACACCTTGCAATAAGAGGTTTAAAACAGACGCCAATTAACAATTGCCAAAAGGTGCCTTCTTAATTGCCCGCATCGGCCTGGCAATTACAGTAAGTTTGGGGCAGAGGTTTAAATGTTGCAACAGAAGGTGCTTGCTGAATCTCTAGTGGCATTAAAGGTCATTGTTGTCAATCAAGCCTCACCAGCTTGTGGGACAACCAATGATGCTCAGAGGCCAAAGAACAGGAGACACCTCCAGGGAAGGACCACAACACTCCTGGTAGGGTTTCGACAGAGAACTCTAGGCCAGGCATCCCCAAACTTCGGCCCTCTAGATGTTTTGGACTACAATTCCCATAATCTCTGACCGCTGGTCCTGTTAGCTAGGGATCATGGGAGTTGTAGGCCAAAACATCTGGAGGGCCACAGTTTGGGGATGCCTGGCCTAGGCCATCAGATAACTGGTGATCATCACCTCTGCAAACTGACAACTCCCTGCTCATGTCAGCCAAGGACAGAGTCCTGGAGCTTATCATTCAGCTTGTAAAGAAGACGACGACGACTTTGGATTTGATATCCTGCTTTATCACTACCTGAAGGAGTCTCAAAGCGGCTAACATTCTCCTTTCCCTTCCTCCCCCACAACTAACACTCTGTGAGGTGAGTGGGGCTGAGAGACTTCAGAGAAACGTGACTAGCCCAAGGTGCATGTGGAGTAGCAGAGACGCGAACCCGGTTCACCAGATTACGAGTACAGTGGTACCTCTACTTACGAATTTAATGCGTTCTGAATGCACATTCGTAAGTCGAATCCCATAGGAATGCATTGGGAGAAAAAAATCATAAGTCGAAGCAACCCTATCTAAAAATTCGTAAGTAGAAAAAATCCTATCTAATCCGCATCCAAGATGGCGGACGGAGCTCTGTTCGTAAGTAGAAACATTCGTAAGTAGAGTTATTCGTAAGTAGAGGTACCCCTGTACACCGCTCTTAACCACTACACCACACTGGCTCCACCAACGCCAGTTTGCCACCAACGGCTTCTCCCAACTGTCAGGTTTCCAAGGCTAGAAGGCAGATGCCCGTGAGCGCAAGAGCACTAGCCCTTCCTAAGCTTCCCAGCAGCGTTGGCCGCCTTTAGGCACACCCAATAATCTGTATTTGAAATATCATTGGCCCGGGAGGGGGGGAGGCGCCAGAAGGTGATCTCGCCTAGGGCGCAAAAAACCCTAGCACCAGCCCTGAATTGGACGGCACAACAAGCTCCTCAATCTAAAATGAAAACTGGTGCTTCTGAACTCCTCCTCATGGCTGCACAAAAGGATGATGTGCGGGGACACACAAACTCAAGGCTCCTTGAAGTTCATTATTGTAACCCAGGGGTCAGCAAACTTTTTTCAGCAGGGGGCCGGTCCACTGTCCCTCAGCCCTTGTGGGGGCCCGGACTATATTTTGAAAAAAAATATGAACTAATGCCTATGCCCCCAAATAACCTAGAGATGCATTTTAAATAAAAGGACACATTCTACTCATGTAAATGTTAGGGTTAAAAGCAAAGTCAGCAGAAACTGGTTGAGAAACTTACACATAGAGACCAAGACTTCAACAAATGCTTGGTTTAATGGAGAAAGTAAATTTAACAAAAATTAAATCAGGCTTATACAAAATACCCACACAACCAAACCACCCACCAAGAGTACACTGGGAAAACGCCCAGCACAGAGGCAACACACAACACCCCTGATATACCCTGCATCATCAGCTTCACAGCAACACCTGTAGAGCTGCTCCACAGCTGCAGAGCCCCAGTCATTAAATCTTTCCTGACTCTTAAAGGTACAGTGAAACAATAATGACACTTTTACACAATCATTCAACATATCCCCTGCAGTTCATTATTGTGAAACAGACAAACTTTGTACATGTCTTTCATGCGCAACTTTTGGAAGTGCTTTAGTAAAGATGTCTGCAACTTGTCTGTCACCGGGGACATATTCAAAAACAATTGTTTTGTCAGCAATCAAATTCTTTACAAATTGTAAACGTAATCTCAACACTCTAGTGCGCTGTGTGTTGGTTTCTGAGCACAGGATAGCAAGTCCACTCTGGGAATCGAGATAAACTTTTACTGGGAGTGATACTGGCATCTTTAAGTCTTCAAATATTTGTAAATACCACTCTAAATCACGAATGGCCTGAGTACAGGCATATAACTCACTTTCAGTTGAAGAAAGACAATTAATCCTTTGATTCTGTGCTTTCCATTCAAAAGGACACCCATTATAAAAATAAACCATACCAGATGTACCTTTGTAATTATTTTGCTCTACAGCATGAGATGCATCACAATATATTTCAAAACCTTTGTCAATAGATGGTGTAAATTCCAACCTATAATGTTTTGTGTGTTTGAGGTACATCACCACTCTCTTAAGAGCTTTGAAGCATTGGGTAGTGGGTTTTTCTACAAATTTTGCCAGAAAATGAAAAGCATAAGTTACATCTGGCCTTGAAACTCTTTGAATAAAATTGAGCTTGCCTATGGCAGAGCGATACAAAGTTTTGTCAGAGAACGTGTTATTGCCATCTGTAAAAGTAAAACCACATACCATAGGCGTTTCTTTCCCATTTGCATTCTTTAAACATAACATTTCAACAAGATCATCTATTTTTGCAGTTTGATGAATCAGATAAGAACCATTTTTGCCTTCTTCAATTTGCATGGATATATAGTTTTTAGCTTTGCCTAATTCTACCACATCAAATTTTTCTTGTAACAGTGACACTATCTGTGTATATTCATGTTTAGTTTTTGTAGAAATTAATATATCATCTACAAACACACATAATTTGGTCACAGAATTTCCATTTTCTTTTGTAAATACACAGTTATCTGCCTTGCCTTGTGTAAAACCAAAATTCAGCAATTCCTTCACTAAAGTCTGATGCCAGTTTTTACCACTCTGATGCAAACCATAAAGAGATTTATTTAGTTTGCACACTACTCCTTTTGTGGCGATTACGCCATCAGGGACACGCATAAAAATTTGTTCTTCTAAATCTGCAAACAAATAGGCAGTTTTTATATCTACATGATAGACAGAATGTCCACGCTGGGATGCATCTTTTAACAAAAGCTTAACAGATTCATATTTTACGCTCGGTGAGTAACACAAATCATAGTCTTCACCTGGGATTTGCTGGAAACCTCTGGCTACTAACCTAGCCTTGTACCTTACAACTTCGTTTTTATCATTCATTTTCACTTTATAAACCCATTTTGAATCAATAACTCTCATGTCTGGGGTTTGTGGTACAAGAGACCAAGTGTTATGCTCTTTTAAAGAAGCTATTTCAGCATCCATAGCTTTGTACCAATTTACAGCTTCATGCAAAGGTAATTTTTGAACATCGTTGTAGCATTTTGGCTCAAAAACTGCTTTATTGGCATACACAGTATATAACTGCTCTTTTGAAAACCGTCTTGGTTCCTGTCTCTTTCTGTCTGAACGTCTTAGTCCTGAAGAAGAGTTAGGCCCTTCAGAATCAGTAGAACTATTTGGACTTCTAGCTTCAGACTGTAAATTGCTATCATCAGACTGATGAGACTCTTGTGGGCTTTTCTTACTCTCAGAAAATTCAGAAGAACTTAACCTTTCTTTAGGTGTCTGTGTCTTTAAATTTTCAAACAAATCACCAGACACAACAGGCTTTTCGTCTTCAGATTCACTAGTATCCCCTGCTCCAGCTTCTTCCTCTTCTACTTCCTCCTCATCAGCATTATCTAAACCATCACTATCTTGAAAAATAGCAACTCTATTCCAATTTACAGTTTCAATCATGCTTCTGGTAATATGAAATTTGCCAGTTGCTGGTACATAAACTCTGTACGCCCCCTGCTGGTAGCCCATAAACTTTCCTTGAACACTACGCTCATCCAACTTGTGTCTAGCAGGGTAGTGAATAATAACGTCTGAACCCCAAATTCGCAGGTATTTTAAATTAGGGCGTTTTTAAACAACATTTCATAGGGTGTAACATTTAAACTAGAATGATAGGATCTGTTTTTAACAAAAAGATAGGCATGAAGAGATTCCGCCCAATATTCTTTCCCCAAATTAGCATCATGCAAGTAAGTTTTAACACCTGCCTGCAAATCACGTTGCACTACTTCTACAATCCCATTCTGCCAAGGACTTCTAGGGCAGGACAACTCGTGAACAGTCCCCTGCGCTTCCAGGAAATGTGAAAATTCCTCAGAAACAAACTCTCCCCCCCTGTCAGAAAACAAATGCTTTATAGGTTTGTTAAAGTGGGTTTTTACCCAGTTGCAAAAAATCTTGTACTTCTCAAGTGCTTGTGACTTTTCAGCAATGGTGTAAACAAAACAATATCTGCTGTACTGATCAATAAGAGTAAGCCAATATTTTGAATTTCCTAAAGAAGGAGGGAGTGGCCCTACTAAATCACAATGCACACGTTCAAATGGCTCTGTTACTTTCCTGCCTGAGCATTTTCCCTTTCTTGCAACTTTTATCTTATTCTTACAACAAGATACACATTGCATATAGTATTTACATGGCTTTAAGTTTAGTCCATCAACAATCTTCTCTGTCTTTATCACATCTGTGAAATTTAAATGTCCCAAAAGTCTATGCGCCTCATGAATACATCCGGAGTGAGGCTTTACATTTCTCAGCCCCTGACTTGGCTGGGTTACTCTACAGTTCACAGGTGGCTGTGAATGCTTTTTAAAATATAGTCTATATAAACCTTCAGACTCTCTGGCATACAATACACGCTTTCCCCCTTTGTAGAACTCACATAGTGATTTTGTGAAGCACACAGTTACTCCTTGGCGTGCAAAGCAACTTACTGATAATAAATTGTCCACTGATGGGCAGTAAGTGCAATTTGCTATTGTGATGTTCAAGGAGTCAAGTTTCACAGTACCTCTGCCAAGCGACTGTAGAACGTCGGAGTTGGCCAGATGAATGGTGCCAATTTCCTCTTCGAAAGAAATAAACAGACTTCGGTCGTAACAAAGATGAATTGACGCCCCAGAATCTACTACAAATGATTTCCACGTGTCATCTTTAATTACTTTACAACCTAATTCACGAACATGGAATGCTCGCGGCTCACGTCCATCTTTACGATGTGCTGCCGACTGCTGGGTTGCTGTCTGTGGTTTACGAAATGGAACGGACCCTGAAGCATTTTGCTTTTTAAATCTGCAGTCCCTCGCAAGGTGCCCCTGCTTTTTACAAAACCAGCAATGCTTGGAAGTTTTGAAAGCAGATGAATCACCACAGACTTGCATACGGCGTTCCTCATTATTTTTAGAAATAGGAGTGCTAATCCCACAAGCCTCCCTTCTGTCCAGCTCGCCCATCAATCTTGCTGTTACCCCTTCCACAGTTAATTGTGCTGGAGGTACAGCAGATATCTGGCTAGCTACGGCAGACGCTGACTCCTTTCTAAGGTGCACTGCCGCTAGACTGTCCCACATTTCTTTGGCAGTCTTCTTATTTCTTATGTACACAACTTGCTGATCACTAACAGACAAGTTAATTAATGCCCTTGCTTTAGCATCACCTTTCGACCAGGCCTCGGTCACAGGAGCAGCAGGAGGGCCCTCGGCCACGTACTTCCACACATCACGGGAAGTCAGAAGTGCTTCCATGCGAAAGGACCATAGACTGTAGTTCTCGGCCGTTAGTTGCGGGAATGTTAAAGCCTTCTCAGCCTCAGCAACACGGTCTGCCATGTTGGAACTTTTCAACCACCAGCCCACAAAACCATTGCAGCAAAAAGAAGGAAAAAACCTTTCTAAACCTTTCTCCAAAAACTAACATGTGCAGTTCCACGCTCAACCACTGGGCCCATAACCAAGATGATAGGGTTAAAAGCAAAGTCAGCAGAAACTGGTTGAGAAACTTACACATAGAGACCAAGACTTCAACAAATGCTTGGTTTAATGGAGAAAGTAAATTTAACAAAAATTAAATCAGGCTTATACAAAATACCCACACAACCAAACCACCCACCAAGAGTACACTGGGAAAACGCCCAGCACAGAGGCAACACACAACACCCCTGATATACCCTGCATCATCAGCTTCACAGCAACACCTGTAGAGCTGCTCCACAGCTGCAGAGCCCCAGTCATTAAATCTTTCCTGACTCTTAAAGGTACAGTGAAACAATAATGACACTTTTACACAATCATTCAACAGTAAAAACATGCTGATTCCTGAACCATCCGCAGGCCGGATTTAGAAGGTGATTGGGCCGCATCCGGCCCCTAGTTTGGGGACCCCTGGTTTAGTGTTACATCCAATGAGGACGAAAAGGAAGATGAAAAAATGAGGTTCAGGTAAACGAGAAGAGTTTTAAAATATACTCAAAACAATAATCTAGAGTGGGGAAGTGGGTTAGGCTAGATGTTGTTGAACTACAACTCCTATCATTCCTGACCATTGGCCATGTTTGCTAGGGCTGATGGGAGTTGTAAGTTCAGCAGCAACTGGAGGGCCAAAGGTTCCCCACTCCTGCCATAGCACAACCAATCTGGGTGGGGTTTGCCTACAGCAACCCTCGTTTCCTAAGGAACAACTGAGAGCACAGTTTAAGGCAGACACAGTTTTACCTTCCCCCACATATGCCATCATATATAGGGCAGGCACACATGGTTTTGGAAAGCAGGTCTCACAAGCCAAATTGGAGGCCCTGCTGGGCCTTATTGGGCCCACAGGCCAGAGGCTCCCCAGTGCTGCATTACATTAAATTAGTTGCAAATATGCAGGTTGTAACAGACCCTCCAAGTGTCCCTATTTTCCAGGGACAGTCCCAGATTTATAGAAGCTGTACTAGTTTCTGATTTGATCTTGGGATGTTCCACATTACCTTAGGATGTCCCTATTTTATCAAAGAAATGTTGGAGGGTATGGAATAGGACATCCCCAGGGATTTTTTTTTCAGCTGCGACCCACTGGAACTCAGTTCTGGCACCTCTCAGGTGGGCGCCATGGCCATCTTAAGGGAACAACACCTCTTTTTCTAGAAAAATGCCACTTGAAATCCCTATTTTCATCAGAGAAATGTTGGAGGGTATGTTGTAAATGTGAAAGCTCTCTTGGATGTTAGCCCGCACCCTGGTGGACAAAGGCTGCTACTGAAGGTGATTTGGTGTCAGTATCAAACTTGCATCACTGAATCAAGTCAAAGCAATTTAGTGCTAAGATCAGGAGATAAAGGCCTTTGCCTGCTCTTTAGAGATACACAGACTGGAAAATAGTCTCATACAGTAGCTGTGAGCAAAGTAAGTGTTAAGTCAGCAGGTAAAGGTAAAGGTAAAGGGACCCCTGACCATTAGGTCCAGTCGTGACCGACTCTGGGGTTGCGCGCTCATCTCGCATTATTGGCCGAGGGAGCCGGCGTATAGCTTCCAGGTCATGTGGCCAGCATGATAAAGCTGCTTCTGGCAAACCAGAGCAGCACACGGAAACGCCGTTTACCTTCCCGCTGTAGCGGTTCCTATTTATCTACTTGCATTTTGACGTGCTTTCGAACTGCTAGGTTGGCAGGAGCTGGGACCAAGCAACGGGAGCTCAGCCCGTCACAGGGATTCGAACCGCCGACCTTCTGATCAGCAAGCCCTAGGCTCAGTGGTTTAACCACAGCGCCACCTGGGTCCCATGTCAGCAGGTAATGTACAACAACTTCATATACTATTGAAAGCTAAGGAGTCTAATCTTAATAATATCTTTTTATAGGTACCGCCCCATGTGACACAAGTGCCACTAAATGTAAAGAGGAAAGTGAAATCATCTTAATGCTTCCAATTCTAAATATTTACACTCCGTTATGCCTGAGCCATGGCCAAGGCAGCCAACAACAACAAAATTAATCCGAAGATCAATATACAATTAACAATGAAAAGGTAACAGAGAATCATTCCCTTGTTACCTTGGGAGTTGGCCACAGAGAGCAATCAGCAAAGCATAAAATTAATAAAAAAACACCAGAATATCTTTACGATCGGGAATTTATGTAAGATGCTACCCCAAGCAACCACGTTTAATTAAAGTTCATTTTGTAAGCTGGGCACAGCATTTGTGCATATCTCTAAGAAGAGGGTTATTCCTTATTCAAATTCACTTCCCAATTAACATGCAGGCTCGTAAAATTCTCCTCCATAACTTTGCATATAGTGGTTGAAACAAAACACTCACACACAAACCAACAAAAAACCAGAGTGTGCTGGTAATAGCCTTATTAAATTATTATATTGCACTTTACAGCGTTATGCAGATTTCCCTCTCAAATTGACTACAGATTTCTCTCCAACCCATCTCATCACTTACACTCATGTAACCAATTATTTGCTTGCAGAGAAACTGGTTTTCGGGAGGGGGGCAGCTATCACTTCCCTCTCTCCACCCCCTCCCAAATTTATTCCAATACTTTTCATTATGTGCTAATTACTCTGACTGGTGATGGTTGAAGGGGAAAATGTGTGTGGCAGCTACTGCTCTTCCCATAACGGGCCGAGGAATTCATATATCACAGCCATTGTATGCAGATGCTACCAGTTTTTCCATTTGTGTTTTCTCTGAGCCCGGAGGATTTTCATTTTTTAAGTCCTGGCTGCAATTTTTCATGCTGTCACTTCCAAACATGCATATTGACAAGAATGTCAGGAAGTGGCCTTGCATGCATTTATTTTCTCTCCCGCAGCTTTGCAAATAATGAGAAAGATGATTTATCCATTAAGGTGCACACTGATTCATTGCTGAGAATGCGTTTACATTCATGTAATGGCATAATTAGCAGCGGTTGTCTGCAAAGGAGATGCTTTTACGGTCCATTGTTACTCGGCTAATACTCGACCTTTGGGTCCGGATGTGGGCGGCTCCATCTATCACTCTTTTTTGAATGCTGGTGATGCATTTTCAAACCAAGTTGGTCGTAAAAGGCTTAATTAAAAGTTGTAAAAGAGCCAGAAGTCTCATTATTTAGCTTTGGGATTGCCAGTGCAAACACTTTTGTTGTGTAGTCATGAGGGTTTGGCAGCAACTTGCAAAAAACAAAAACAAAAAAACCCTTCCATTTCTATCACTTATTCTTCAAATGTAGGGGCTAGACAGAAGAGATATAAAGTTATAAAGCCGTTCATTCCCTGCTGTAGAGAGACAGGGCTAGTAAAGCTCTTTCTCTATATATGATAATATTTTGCACAGTCCTTATCAGTGGATAACAACAACAATAACAACTTATTATCTATACCTCGCCCACCTGGCTGGGATTCCCCAGCCACTCTTCCAACAGAATATTAGAAATACGATAAAACTACCCTAAACAGGGCTGCCTTCAGGTGTCTTGTAAAAGTCAGATAGTTGTTTATTTCCTTGACATCTGATGGGCAGGCGCCACTACTGAGAAGGCCCTCTGCCTGGTTCACCATAGCTACTCTTGCCAAAAGAATCCACTCTTTGAATAACAAACGAAAGAAAAAAATTCTGAAATGCTCTAAATCAGGGGTCCCCAAACTAAGGCCTGGGGGCCGGATGCGGCCCAATCGCCTTCTAAATCCGGCCCGCGGACAGTTTGGGAATCAGCATGTTTTTACATGAGTAGAAAGTGTCCTTTTATTTAAAATGCCTCTCTGGGTTATTTATGCGGCATAGGAATTTGTTCATTTATATTTTTTTTCAAAATATAGTCCGGCCCCCCACAAGGTCTGAGGGGCAGTGGACCGGCCCCCTGCTGAAAAAGTTTGCTGACCCCTGCTCTAAATGGCCTCAACAACTGATAGGCCAAATATGCACCCCAAGCGTTCAAATCATAAAGCAAACGAGAGAAACATTCTTCCCATTTTTCTTTCAATGGAAAGAACATGGAAGCAAAAGGTAACTTGGCCCCCTTCAGATGTTTTGGACTACAACTACCATCAATCCCACCCATGTGCTGTAAATAAAGGCAGGATTTTAAAAAATGCAATGAATCAATTAATTCATCTTTCAGTGGGACTCTGAATATTCGCCTCCAATAAGTATCAGAAAGGAGTGGGTCCGTGCGGAATTGGAGAATGGCCAGACTTCAAGTCTCAGAGAACTCCCAGCTTTTGCAGGACTCAGCGCAAATTGACTTAGAACTTATGTATGGACCTTGTTTGACAAGGACTTTGGAGTACAGAAACCCCTGTGGTACCAGACGGAGAAAAGCCTTCATATAACCCATGGGTGTGCAAACTAAGGCCCGGGGCCTGAATCCGGCCCAATCACCTTCTAAATCCAACTCGCAGATGGTCCGGGAACCAGCATGTTTTTACACAAGTAGAATGTGTCCTTTTGTTTAAAATGCGTATCGGGGGTTATTTGTGGGGCCTGCCTGGTGTTTTTTACATGAGTAGAATGTGTGCTTTTATTTAAAACGCATCACTAGGTTATTTGTGCGGCATAGGAATTCGTTCATTTATTATTATTTTCAAAATATAGTCCGCCCCCCCCTCAAGGTTTGAGGGACAGTGGACCGGCCCCCTGCTGAAAAAGTTTGCTGACCCCTGATATAACCTGTATACAGTACGTAAATATTGTGTGTGCTAATAAAGCAACTCCACTTAAACCGGCAACTGTTTCTTGTGGGTGAGTGTAACAGCTTGCTGAAGCTTGTGTGGCACACAACAGGGTGGGCAAAATTTATAGGTGACTGAAGACAATCAAAAACTCCAACATACCCCCAATCAGCATGATAACAAATGTTGGAAATGTAAGAATGTAGAAGGAACCTTTTACCATATGTGGTGGACTTGCCCCCAAGTAAAGAACTTCTAGGAAAAGATTTATAATGAAATGAAAAAATTGTTGAAAAACACCTTTGTTAAGAAACCAGAAGCTTTTTTACTTGGGATAGTTAGAGAGGAAATCCCCAAAAAATATACTACGTTTTTTCTGTATGCCACAACAGCTGCGAGAATCTTGTTGGCTTAGAATTGGAAGAGTGAAGACATACCAACAGTGGATGAATGGCAGATGAAGATGATTGAGTTCATGGAACTGGCTCAACTGACCGGGAGACTACGTGGCCAGGGAGAAGAGTCAGTGGAAGAAGACTGGAAGAAATTTAAAGTATATATAAGAATTAATTGCAATATTGGATATGTTTGATATAAGATTTGGAAGTACATGGAGGTTGTAGAGGAGGATTTGTAAAGTTATTATAGTATATTAAGATTTAGATGTAAATGTTAAATAAGAAATGAAATGTTTGTTAAGGTAAAAATAAGATTGAATCTTATAAAAATAAGATTGAATTATGATATAGAAATTACTAAGGATGAGATACAAGGAAATGCAGTTAGGAGGGATACGAGGAAGTCAACAATGTAAGGATACATAAATGACAAATATGATTCCCCCCCTCTTTCTTATTTTGTTTGATATTTTCTATTTTTTGTGTTTTAGGTTTTTGTAATAAGTATAATTATGTGTTTTATGTATTTTTGTGTTTTTGTATTTTTCAGTTTTATAAAACCAATAAATATCTTTAAAAAAGCAAAACAAAACAAAAACTCCAACATACACCCAAACATGCATTCAGACAATTCTGCTTCTTCAGAAATTTGCTTACTGCTTTAGAAACCTTGCTCAGTAGTCTTAAAAAGAGGTAACACTTTGCCAAGCTTGTGAATTTGTTGTGGTGGACCTAATTGCCTGCCTGATTTTACTGATAAACTGCAGGTTTTTAAAAATAATAATAATAATAATAAAAAGATACAGGTGCCCTTTGTTTGAGCCGCTTGCATATTCATAACTTGCTGCAGATTGGTAATGTTTTAGCTACAAACATTTCCAAGACCTAGAACAGTTTGCAGTGGGCTTCCGGAAATCTTTGATGGACACTACCCTAACAATCTACAGCTTCCGAATCTAACCACTGTGGATTTTATTTTATTTTCCTATGAAGCTGCAGAAAGCTTTCAACTTCACTGGCATAGTTGGATCTGCAAACAATCCGTTTGTATTGTGAAGCGGTTAGCTCTCAAAGAAAACTGTTAATCACTTCTCAAAGCCCAGAATCATTTGATCAGGCAAAGATGTTTTCTTCCAACATTCAACATGATGCAGCTGCTCATTATCAAGTAAAATACCCTGAGAGAAAGAGGAAAAGCGTAACAGAGATTTAGATGGAACTTAAAATGATTCCTGTTCGTTTCAGTCCTTTACTCCTTTTGAGGCACGCAAAAGGTGTATTCTGGGTTGGAACAAATATACATGTAATTAGAAAGGTAGGAACTGTTAGAGACTCAAATTCGTTTTGTACTCCTGGCTGTCTTTATATATACAGTGGTACCTCGGTTTATGAACACGATTGGTTCCGGAAGTCTGTTCATAAACTGAAGCGTTCATAAACTGAAGCGAACTTTCCCATTGAAAGTAATGGAAAGTGGATTAATCCGTTCCAGACGGTCCGCGGAGTAACCGTTCATAAACTGAAGCAAACTTTTCCATTGAAAGTAATGGAAAGTGGATTAATCCGTTCCAGACGGGTCCGCGAAGTACTTAAACTGAAGCGTTCATAAACTGAAACATGAGTGTAATTGGTTCCGGAAGTCTGTTCATAAACTGAAGCGTTCATAAACTGAAGCGAACTTTCCCATTAAAAGTAATGGAAAGTGAATTAATCCGTTCCAGATGGGTCCGCGGCGTTCATAAACCGAAAATTCATAAACCGAGGTGTTCATAAACCGAGGTTCCACTGTATATATATATATATATATATAGAGAGAGAGAGAGAGAGAGAGAGAGAGAGAGAGAGAGAGAGAGAGAGAGAGAGAGAGAATCAGTCCATTAAATCTTCACCGTCTTTGCCATATCGTACTTTCAGGTACAAGACAGGCATAAATATTTAAAGATATTCTAGGATTAATTTTAAGGTTTGCGAAGTACTTGAGAGATCTTTGGGGCTATCAATCTATGCCTAATGTAAAGTAGCATGAAAAACTCTTGTACCTGGCAGCTATGAATATGCACTCGTAATAAGTATATGGTCAAGAGAGCAAGATAGGCAGGCATATTTCTTGAACGGAGGCAGAGGAGGGGAAAATACTGAAGTGGGCTCTTCTCTCCCTCGAGGACCTCACATTTCATGTTATGTATTTCTTCCCCCTATTAGCATTCCTGAGCCGTGAAAGCCTTTCTTCTCTTCCTTTATTATAACTAAAATTCTCCCCTGGAGAATATAGTGGGAGGACTGCAGTTGGTTAACTCCAATTATTTCTAGGATGGAGGCGATGCAGGTGAAATAGCAAGGACCTATTTGGAAGATGAAGTGACCGGCCTGAAATCACAAAGCAAAGTCAATGGTCTTTGGAGTTCGCCAAGAATGCCATAACTGCTCATTCTCTGGCAGCCTGGTCCTAAGGGTCCCTTTTCGCCCCTGCAATGCAAACACAGTAGCTTCCCTTGCAGCAGTTTAAGTGATGCCCTGTGCTTTGTAAATGGAGTTGAAGTATCAAGCTACAGAGTATGCAAATCTCTTGGTCCAGAAGGGTCCAAGCAACTCTCATAATGACACCTATCTTCATCTCTGCTTTGTATTCCTAAGGGTGGAGTTTAGGCAATTTTAGACTCTGGGCTTAATGGTCTTCAGAGCGGGGAGGGGGCGTATTTTTAAGATGGTATTGTGTATTATTTCCATTTGGTGGTGGCTGGTGTCCATTGGGAATGGTAAGGCAGAAGGGAGGAAAGTCAATGGAGCCAGAGCCAATTCGTTCTCATTTTGCCCCCATTCTCCTTCGCTGCCGAGTTCGACAAAGGAAAAACCGAGCCTAAGGAAGAGGAAGCAGAGAGCCCAAGCCACCACTGTCCTGGAATGGATGTAAGTAATGGAGGCAAGCGGGCTTGAGGGAACCAAGACGTGTTTCATGGGCTAATGCCTAATGGACCAGCTTCCTGCTTCACAGGAAGCAAGCAGCAAGCCAGTAAACCTGATGCATTTGGGGGTCTGTTAAAGGGGCTTCACAGCCACATAAATGACACCCCAGAAGCAAGGGAATAAGTCATCATTTATGTAAATATACAAGCAGGAATTGATAAATCAACAGTTGATGGATAATGGGAAGGTGAAAAAAAATATTGTAAATTGAATATAAGGAATGAAGTGTGAATTAGAAATAAAGATGTGATATCAAGCAGCAAGGGGGGAAAGTAGGGACACATCTGGGATGAAGGGTGGGAAGTCAACTTTTCTGGAAAACTTGTATTAAATTGATATAATTTGGCACTGATTTATTAATTTTTTTGAAAATGAATAAATATGACTTGGCAAAAAAAGGAGACATTAGCAATTCAGTGTACAACATAAAAACTTCAGGCAATGCGCTAAAACACTTGCACATCTATGGAACAATAAAAACTGGCGTAGCATGTGAAAGGCTCACAAAAGTTTTAGCAAGCAAAGTATCAGTATAACTAGTGATTGAAACATCAGTAATGCGCCTGTCAAGTATCCAGGAAGAGATCATTCCACACAGTGAGTACCATCACTGAGAAAGTGCCCCCCCCAGTCTTAAGTGGATTTTCATTTTATTATATATCTACATTTGCCTCTGCACATACAAATTAGCATATGGACATTTTGTTTAAATCTACATTCTCCTTTGTCTATTTGTTTTAGTAGGTTTTCAATGTGGCAACCTCTCTGCTGCCTCAACCCTCTTCCTGCCAGGAAGACACAGCAACCCATCTACTAGGTCTTTTTCTGTTCAGAAAGTGTGGGCAGCCAGGGAGGCTGCAAAGTCCTGGGGAAAGGCTTAACAGAAAGAGCAAGAAAAACACAACCACCACCCTTGGCCATCTCACAATTATAAGGCAAGCTCAACTCCACACCCAAATTGATAATAATAAATCCTAGAGTGCCCTGGAAATGAGAGACAAAAACAGAAGGCTCTTATCTGAGGAAGAAAAGAGACTGGAGGATTGGTTTGGGCTCCGAGGCTGGAATCCTATGCCACTTTCAGCTACACTGAAATCAAGGGGGGTTTCTTCTGAATAGACATCTAGAGGATTGAACTATTAATCAATCACCCAAAAGGCAGTGAGTCAACTTTCTCACATGAAGCCCACAGGCCTTTTACATAGCTTGCCCACCCAATGACTGCTGTAGCTCTGCTTTTAAAAAAATGCAGAAAAGCTGATTTAAGTATTGAACAGGCCATTATTCCTCCTCACTTCAATGCTTGTCTTTGGCACTTTACAGATCATACCTTTCTTCCAAACCCCTGGGCAGGTTCCCCACCCCACCCCGGCACCAAAAAAACCCACCCACCCGCTAAAACTATTTTACAACATTTATATATTTCATAACTTATGCACCAATGCATACTCAAAAGCTCCAATCATTTTTTTAAAAAAGCATTTGATGTCTAAAGCTTTGGTGAAATATTTAACTCTTTGTCCTTTTTCTTTCTAACAAATTAAAGCGTCGTGGCACATCCTGTCCCTATGGAAGCTGCGCCCCCCATGCCATCCCATGCTGTCCCTATGGGTCCTGCGCACCCCATCCCTAAGGGCACCACAGGGCGTGCAGCACCCATAGGGACGGGCACACAGCAGGGCCTCAGCCGCCCTCCAGCTGGGGGTGGAGGCAGCGGGCGGACAGCGCGGAGCCCGCAGGCGCCGGAACACATGGCTCGTACGCGCTGCAGGCCCCGCGATGACGATTGCCGCACACCATTTTGTCACCCCCCATCAGGGTGACAGCCGGGACAGCCCACATACCCCACAATCCCCTCTGTGCACCCCTGCTCTTCAGAAAGTCCACTAGGGATTACAGTCAATAAACAGGTATAGGATTACAGCCTTGATTGCTTTACGAGTCCAACCCACACAACTAGTGTGGGAGATTATTTCCATCCAGCAGGGTTTCAGGTAGCGATCTCTCCCAACCCTACCTGGGAATGCTGAGCACACAGAGCCCATGTTCTACCACCGAGCTTGGATTGGAAGAGATTATGCTCATCTCCGAGGGGAAGGTCATACCGGGTAGATCAATGGTTGAACCTCTGTCTTGTATGCAGATGGTCCCAGCTTCAAACTCCAGCATCTCTGAATTGGACTGGGAGAGACCCCTGCCTCAACCGCCACTGGTGTTGATTTGGGGCAAGATTGCACTGATTTTGGCCGAGATCTCACCCCAAATCGTGAGAGATCTTGCACGCTACTCAAGATCTTAAGCAATTTCTTGCCCCAAATGACAATGATCTTGCCCAAAATAGGCACCAATTGCTGCAGCACTGCTGAGGAACTTCTACCACCTGAAGCAGCAGCCTCATCTGTCTCATGGCTGGGCCGGCTCTGCACACTCTACAGCTTTTGTCATATGCTGAAGGTGCACCTCCTTGCCCTGACCGCATACAAACGACGTATGTTAGGAGAAATCTGCAGTAACACGCTGGTGAATTTTCATGAGGACATTTTATTATGTTGAAATGTATAGAACTGAACTTCAGAGGTTGGAAAAATGAGAAAGTGAAACTGAACTGGCCAGATCTGCCCAGCCCTATTTAGAAGTAGGTCTCATGGAATTAGTTCCATTGAATAGGTATACTGCAGCCTAGGAAAGGAAAATGTAGCTGAAAGAGAGACAGGTTAAGAAAGAAAAAAAATCAAAGGCTCCTCTGTACTTGCTGTGGCCTGAATCATTCCTCTCATTGTTGTCACACATTTCAACAAGAAGGATTTCAATGCTCCGAGTGTCGAGGCAAAGGCCGATGTTTCAATTAAAGCTTCTAAATCTTGTGTCTCCAGAAAAGTTCAATATTGCTGTTGCTAATCTCTCTTCCCTCAACATGCTCTGAAAGCTTGATGGGTCTGACCTTCAATCTTTTTCTCTGCTTCCTCCACTTTATCTCTATTCTCCCCATGATTCTGGAAATATTCGCTTTGGCAAAAGTTCATGTCCTCAATTTCCCCAGGAAATTTGCTATCTACACCTTCGCAGAGCCAAAGGAGCTGTCTCCCTGCAATAGGAACTAACTCTGTCTCTCTGTGTTTTGCCCTCCCCACTGCCAAATTCGGAAGATGAACGTGTGATTTATTATGGAGGAAAGACCCTTCTGAAGTCCTCTAAGAAATGGGGGGGGGGAGCGAGGAGACTAGCCAGAAGCAATAGTAATAATACCTGGGGATGCATCAGTGTTAAGGAATAGGAGCACTGCCAGCTTCTATCATTCAGGGCACAAAATTCCACTACGATGTGTCGTATTATACAGTTCAAAAGAGGACATCACCATATAATTCTAAATGGTCACTAGAGGTCAGCCACTAAAAGCAGCAAACTCTGTGGACCTAATACACATTTCTGAAGAGCCATGAAACATGCACATGAAAGTAATCCTAGAGCATTCTTCCTTGACATCCCAATAGGACAGGTTGCTCAGCTCAAAATGCCATATTTCAAACCGATCATGACCTACAGGGCCAAAGTTAATGAGTACTTGGTAAGTTTCACCTGATCTCTAAAGTGCTTTTTGAACATGGGAGAGCTGGCAAGTTCCAGAAGGTGTCTGCAACTTCTGGGAAGGGGCCTAGGTGTGCATAAGGAATGTAAAGGTAAAGGGCATAGGGAATGTACAAATGTACAATTCAGGATCTTGACAAGACTAGAAGCGGCAGCAGAGTAGGGCAAAATGAAGAGAATCTGCCCATCTACAGAGCAACTGCTTTGCATGCAAAAAGGTCTCAAGATCAACCCCCAGATCTCCAGGTTTGGGCTGGAAAGACCTTGTCTGAAAATCTGGAAAGCCATTGCCAATCAGCATGGACAACACTGAGCTGGGTGGACAGAGGTCACTAATAATCTATTCATTTCTGCAGCTAGAAATGAAATGAAATAACAACGGAAAACAGATACTAATTTAACTGTAGAGAGTCATGGCAGGATACCCTATGGAATATAGTCCTTATGGAGAAACTAACCTAGCAGCTTTGAGTGCTCAGGAACACAAGGAACAAGACAATTTTGAAACTGTATGGTATATGTTTATTCGGTGAACTGAAAAGGACAATGTTGTCCCCTCACCACCCATGGCTCATTCTGGGACAGGCTATTAAGACAGAAGCAGAAAATACCTAACTGACGTGATTGAGTCTAAACTATTTACAAACTCACTTAATATTGGATTGCATTATTTACACTACTGTGAGGGACAGGGGATATCGCGAAGTCCCTCCCCTCCTGAGTTCAAGCCCGTCCCCGAGCAAAGGGGAAAGCAGGGAGAGTTCCGATTCCAGTGGGGAAGCAGGAAGTCGTGTCCGAGGCTCAGGCAAGGTAGAGGAGCCAGGGTCCCAGGTGGGACAGGAAGGGGCAAGCAAGGGGGGAAGACCCATCCCTCCAACTCCAGAATTACGCAGGAAGAGGAGGGGCAAGAGGATGGGTCTGCCAAAGCTTTTGTGTTGGAGAAAGACGCGCCAAAAGCCATTAGGAGGTTCTGAAACCGACTGACAACATCGCTCCGTGTAAATAGCAATGACTCGAGCACTGTAAATACGCAGCACCAATAAAAGAATAAAATGCAGAGCTGCGTAGCGTCGTTACTCTGAAGTAGTCCACTCCGGCCACTGTGACAGCAACCTCCTAATCATTTTTGGGCTACTTCGGAGTTGCCGGGATGAGCGTGTCCGAGGCGGAGAAGTGGCGGCAGATCGCTGAGCAAGCCCAGCTAGAACTGCAACAGCTGTCGCTGCAGGCGCAGGGAGAATTGAAGGCAGCTAAAGAGGAGACTAAGAAGATCCAGGACGACCGGCTACAACTTGCGGAACAGGTGAGAGAGCTCCAGGAAAAAGAGCAGCATTTAAGGGCGGTGGCGGTAGACCTCCAAAACAAGCTGGATGCAGAGAAAAACAAGGCGGGAGGGGCTCCCCAAGTCCAAGTGCTGCCAGGAAGGAGAGCAGGGACCCTTGTAAGCAAGTTCAATGGAGACCCGAAGGAGTTTCAGGGCTTTGAGACTGAGATCGTGTATGCTCTTGAGCTGCACCAGAATGAGTTCCCCGATGATGAGCACAGAGTAGCGTTTATTGTGGAACATCTCACCGGAGCAGCCAGGGAGTGGCTAAGACCATTAATCGCAACCAAGAATCCTTGCATGAAAAATGTCCAACAATTTCTAGAAGGTTTGAGGACGATGTATTCGTCCGATAGTCATTTGGACCAGACTAAGGAGGAACTGCATAATTTACGCCAAGGAAATATGACAGTTCGCGCATATTGGGCGAAATTCACCATGCTGGTGCACAGACTGGGGTGGGTTTTGGATTCGCCTCCCATGCAAGCTGCGTTTTACTTGGGTTTGAGCGAGGAGGTGAAGGATGAACTCTCGAGAGGTCCAAAGCCCAGTACTATGGATCAGCTGAGCAAAGCAGCTCTGGCGGTGGGGGTGAGGCAGGAATCCCGGTGGAACGACAAGCAAGCGACGCGCGCAAAGCGGGCTTGGTTCCCACGGTCGCAGGAGAAGCCACTCCCTCAACAACCCTTTCAGGCCACGCCTGGAGCCAGCCAGGACCAGGAGCCCATGCAGATTGATAGCGCGCGCGCGCGGGCTTTTCAAACCCCAGCGGCGCCAAGACGCAAGGAGGGAAGGGGCGGGAATTGCTTTCTCTGCAACTCACCCCAGCATCTCGTCAGAGACTGCCCACATCGCAGGGAGTGGCAAGGAAAGGCGGGAACGGTGGTGCCCTCCCCCGCTGACGCAGCACCACAGCAGGGAAACGGGAAAGCCTGGCTGCAGGAGACAAGGGGCAGCAGCCAGGCACAGTCAGCAGACAACAGCCCCAGCCCGCCCACCCGCACAGAGAGGTGCAGAGCCAGCCCACCCCTCCCAGAGCAGGAGTGGTTCTAGAAGTGACGCTAACGCTCCCAAATGGCTATCCCCTGACGGTCCTCGCCTTAATTGACAGTGGGGCGTCCGCCAACTTCTTCTCGAGAAGCTTTGCAGAAGAGCACCAAATCCAGCTTTTGCAGTTGGATTTTCCTCTGCACGTAGCAACCATTGACGGCAGGGAGCTGCTGGGAGGGGCCATCACACATCAAACCCCCCCCATGAGAATGACGGTGGGAAGGCACTCAGAGACACTGGCGTTCAACGTCACCACCATCTCAGACCCCCCCATCGTCTTGGGCATGAGCTGGCTGGCGCGCCACGACCCCTCCATCAGTTGGCACCAGAGGTGCATCACGTTTGGGTCAGACTTTTGTCTGGAACATTGCATGCAGCACCAACCAGGGGAGGGGCCTCCGATAGCCACGGTGGCCACCATGCATATCAAAGGGGGTGAGGCAATACCCAAGCAGTACTGGGACCTGCAGGAGGTCTTCAGCGAAGCGGAGTCCGACCACCTACCCCCGCACAGGCCTTTTGACTGCCAGATCAACCTGGTGCCAGGGGCGACGATACCCCCAGCCAAGCTGTACGCCATGTCAGACCAGGAGCTGGAGGATCTGCGCGCTTTCATCGACAAGAACCTCAAGCGGGGGTTCATAAGGGAAAGCAAGGCAGCAGGGGGCAGCCCGGTCTTCTGGGTGGACAAGAAAGACACGCAACAGCGCCGTCTTGTGGTGGACTTTAGACGGCTGAATTCGGTGACAGAGCCCGTGGCTTTCCCCATGCCCAGAGTGGATGATCTCCTGACAGCGGCACGCAGGGGCAAGATTTTCACCAAGCTGGACCTAAGGGGGGCGTACAACTTGATCAGGATCCGGGAAGGAGATGAATGGAAAACCACGATGTTCACGCCTCTGGGCTCTTTTGAATATCTGGTGATGCCCTTCGGTTTACAAGGGGGCTCAGCATGCTTCCAGGCCTTCATGCACCACGTCCTGGGGTCCCTCCTCTTCAGGAAATGCTTGGTCTTCCTAGATGACATCCTTATCTACTCGAATGACCCAGTGCAGCATGTGAAAGATGTCAGAGAGGTGTTGCAACGCCTGAAGGAGAACCACCTGTATGTGAAGCTGGAGAAGTGCAAGTTTCACACCAAAGAGGTGGACTTCCTGGGCTACAAGCTGTCAGACAAGGGGCTGGCGATGGACAAGGACAAGGTGCAGGCCATCCTGGACTGGCACAGCCCCAGGACGCGCAAAGATGCCCAACGCCTACTAGGCTTCGCTAACTTCTACAGGAAGTTCATCAAGAACTTCTCTCGCGTTACGGCTCCCATCACGGACTGCCTGAGAGGCAAGCAGAAGTTCAAGTGGACACCAGAGGCGCAAGCAGCGTTCGAAAGCCTCAAGAGAGTGTTCGCCTCAGACCAAAACCTGTTCCATGTGGTGCAGGACGCGCCCCTACGCATTGAGACAGATGCTTCTGAAAAAGCTGTGGGCGCAATTTTGTTGCAACTGGACGCCAACAGGGAGTGGAGACCCTGTGCCTTCTTCTCCAGGAAGCTGACACAGCCTGAACGCAACTACACAGTGTTTGATAGGGAACTTCTTGCGATCTACGCTGCGTTCCAGCACTGGCGACACTTCCTGGTGGGCGCGAAGCACCCCATCCAGGTGTGCACAGACCACAAGAACCTGGAGTTCTGGAGAACTGCCAGGGTGCTCAACCAGCGGCAGATACGGTGGGCAGAGTTCTTCTCGAACTTCAACTTCTCCATCCACTACATCCCGGGGGAGCAGAATGTCAGGGCGGATGCCCTCTCCCGCAAGCCGGAGTACATGGAGGAGGAGGCGCCACCAGCCCCAAGGCACATTTTCCCCCCGTCGGCATGGTCCTGCGGAGCAGCTGTGGTGAGCGAGGCAGAACTCACAGCACTGACGGCAGCGGATGAATTTGCCAACCGCATCTTCAGAGAACTGAGAGGGGGGAGGGAGCAGGCAAAAGACTTTGCAGAACGCAGAGGGCTGCTTTTCTACAAGGGTGCGCTGTACCTACCCACCACCCAGCTTCGACGTACGGTCCTCAAGCAGATGCACGACAACCCTACAGCGGGGCATTTTGGAAGGGACAAAACCGCTCACCTAGTCATGAGACACTTCTGGTGGCCAGGGGTGCGGGAAGATGTTCGAGACTATGTAAGGGGCTGTACCACCTGCCAGCGGGCGAAGGTGGTCAGAGCAGCGCCACCAGGGTTGCTGGAGCCCTTAGCCACACCACACAGGCCGTGGGAAGTGGTGTCCATGGACTTCATCACAGATCTGCCTTCGTCCAGGGGTAAGACTGCAGTGTTGGTGGTGGTGGACCTTATGTCCAAAATGTGTCACTTTATACCGTGTGCCAGGGCAGTCTCGGCAGAAGAGACAGCCAAACTGTTTGTTGATCACATTTTCAGACTGCATGGATTACCTTTAAGGGTTATTTCGGATCGTGGCCGCCAATTTGTTTCCAGGTTCTGGCGGCGGCTCATGAACCTCCTGCAGGTGGAGGTCAGCTTGTCGACGGCTAGACACCCGCAGACCAACGGACAAGCGGAGAGGGTCAACGCCATTCTGCAGCAGTACCTGAGATGCTACGTCAGCCAGCGGCAAACGGACTGGGTGGATCGCTTGCCACTAGCAGAATTTGCCTACAACAATGCAGTGCACGTCTCCACAGGGGTGTCGCCCTTTAAGGCCAATTACGGGCGCGACCTCAGATCTTTCCCAGAGAGGGAGAGGGAGGAGGAGGAGGAGGAGGGCCCACAGGCTGAGGATTGGGCAGAGGAACTGGAGACGGTGCACCAGCAGCTCAGAGAACACTTGGAGAGGGCCAAGGAAGCGTACAAAAAGGGGGCAGATCGCCACAGGCGACAAGGGGAGGTCATCAGGGTGGGGGACAAGGTGTGGTTGTCCTCGGAGGGCCTTCCCACCAGAGGGAGGTGCAAAAAGCTGGCACCCAAAAGGCTGGGCCCCTTCACGGTCACGCAACAGGTAAACCCGGTGGCATACAGGCTGGCACTGCCAGAGGACATGAGGGTGCATCCAGTGTTTCATAGATCGCTGCTGTCGCCGTACAGGGAAAGCAGCAGGCTCCGAGACGGCGAACAAACCCCCGAGGGAGGGGGGGAGAGGGAAGGCAGGGAGCAACTCAATGAGGCCACGGCCATCCTGGATTCAAGGTGGGGGGTGGGGGGACTGGAGTACCTCATGGCATGGGAGGATGCTCCACCGTCCCAGAATGAATGGGTCCCAGCCACTCAGATACAGGAGGAATTCTTGGTGGAAGAATTTCACGCCCTCTTTCCCCACAGACCCAAGCCCTGGCACATGGAAAGGGAGGGGGAGGAGGAGGAGGCACGGGAGAGCAGCTCACCATGGCGCTGGGAAGCGGAGTTTGAGGAACCAGAGGATGAGGTATGGGTGTCACCGAGATCCACCCAGTCAGAGGAAGGAGCAGATTGGCAGAACGTTTTTACCCCCACCAGCTCTGACGCCACGGACTTTTTGGGATTCCCGTCCGCCCAGGCGGAAGGGGGGGGCTCGCAGGACTGGGGGGAGGTATTCACACCAACGGGCTCGGAGAGCACTGAGTTCTTAGGCTTCCAGTCGTCACCGACACATGGGGGGGGCCTGGGGAGGGGTGAAGGAGAGCTTGGGAGGGGGGTGGATGTGAGGGACAGGGGATATCGCGAAGTCCCTCCCCTCCTGAGTTCAAGCCCGTCCCCGAGCAAAGGGGAAAGCAGGGAGAGTTCCGATTCCAGTGGGGAAGCAGGAAGTCGTGTCCGAGGCTCAGGCAAGGTAGAGGAGCCAGGGTCCCAGGTGGGACAGGAAGGGGCAAGCAAGGGGGGAAGACCCATCCCTCCAACTCCAGAATTACGCAGGAAGAGGAGGGGCAAGAGGATGGGTCTGCCAAAGCTTTTGTGTTGGAGAAAGACGCGCCAAAAGCCATTAGGAGGTTCTGAAACCGACTGACAACATCGCTCCGTGTAAATAGCAATGACTCGAGCACTGTAAATACGCAGCACCAATAAAAGAATAAAATGCAGAGCTGCGTAGCGTCGTTACTCTGAAGTAGTCCACTCCGGCCACTGTGACAACTACATATGCTTGGAATGCTTCTTGGGCGGTGAGGATATGCGGAGCTTGTTTTCTATATGCATTTTTAGAAACTGAAAAATGAAGTCAAGAAGAAAAAGGGGGAAAGAAGAGAGTCCATTTGAGCAAGTTTCACTGTATACTACAATACCTGTGCAACCACAGGTCAACACCACAAAGCAACTGAGAAAGAACGATTTGGGATTAGAGGAAAGGATTTTCATGCACAAAGGTATGGAGCTCAGACAAATTGTATTGTGATGAAAGGTAAAGGTAAAAGGACCCCTGACATTTAAGTCTAGTCGCAAACAACTCTGGAGTTGCAGTGTTCATCTCGCTTTACGGGCCAAGGGAGCTGGTGTTTGTCCGCTTCCACAGACAGTTTTCTGGGTCATGTGGCCAGCATGACTAATCTACTTCTGGTGAAGCCAGAGCACCACACGGAAACGCCATTTACCTTCCCGCCGGAGTGGTACCTATTTATCTACTTGCACTGTGTGCTTTCAAACTGTTTGGTTGGCAGGAGCTGGGACCGAACAACGGGAACTCACGCTGTCGCGGGGCCTCGAACCCCCAACCTTGCGATCGACGAGCCCAAGCAGCACAGTGGTTTAAACCACAGCACCACCCGCGTCCCGTAATGATGCATACCCTCCAACATTTCTCCAGTAAAAATAAGGACATCCTAAGGAAAAGCGGGACATTCTGGGATCGAATCAGAAACCAGGATGGCTTCTGTAAATCCAGGACTGTTCCTGAAAAATAGGGACACTTTGAGGGTCTGGGTTTGAGCATGGGCATGCCCCTAGAACAGACCTCCACAAACCTTTATATAGATCACAGGTACTTATCCCCATTTTTTTTCTCGGTACGTCAAGCAATTTGCTGTTTCTGGTATCATGTTTTTGAGAATCACCCATGCATCTAGATTGGACTTAGTTGATGTTTTATCCTGAATGTAAATCTGAATGCTGGCAACCCCATGCCTGCCACTTATGTGCCTCAGCCCAAGAACTCGGTCCAAGAACAAATGTAAGATCTACTTGCAATGCCAGTAAAAAGTATTTCAGTTCTGCTGAAAGGAGAGGCCCGCTGGAAGCTCAGAGTGAGACCCACCAGCTGAGCTCACATTTAGTACCATGTTCTCTTTAGGTTGTAACTGATTTATAGCAATGCTTTCTCTTTTGCATATCTATGGTGATTTTTTATTATGATGGCATCCTCCCAAATGCAAGATGTTTGGGGGAGGAACACACACACAGCAACCAACAACAACCAAGAACATAATACTGAATGAGTGAAGTGGAAACATAATGCTCAGCTGAATTTGGATGGGCACACTATTTGCCTTCACAGATAAGTCAGTGCGGTCCAAACAAAGCTTCCATTTGGAAATGAATGATGGCAACTTTGGTCCTGCAGGTTCTTCAACTGGGAGTCAACCTCCCCCCCCCCCCCAAAAAAAGGACTTAGGTTAATTAAGTCAACAACAGTCAGAACCAGGTCCCCCTTTTCTGGGTATGGAGATTTATTTTGCTCACATGCAGAAATTTCAAGTCATCTGGTGCACAGAGGAACGGCAGGCTTCAACCCATGCCTGCACCTGCCAAAGAAAACACTCATCCTTCATTTTAACTCCTTCACCCCATAAAGGTTTCCAGCAACTAAAGAACTAGCTTCCTTTTCACATTACAGTTTAAGGTGAAGGGGTTTGAGCAACTTTGCTTCACCCTAAAATACATGCTTTGTCCTTCCAGACCGGCTATGATGGGGATACAACTACCCCTGCCTCCTAGCCTGATCTTGCTGGGGACTGCATCCAAAATCAGAAAGCCATTATGAAGGAATTGTGAAGATCCTTGCAAGGCTGGAAAGTCGTTCCATCTTCCATTCATTACCAAAGTATGAATGTGGACAGTACACCTGGACATGTTATGTATTCTAAATCTCCCCCTCCCCCGGCCGCCTTATTAATACATACAGTACAACACCGATAGAAGAGGGAGTGGATACATCATGTCTCCAAAACAAATTCAAAGGTGTTTACATTAGTGAAAATTAATTATTAAGAACCCGAAGCTACACGCAGGTTATAAATAAGGTATGAGCGCTGGGTATTTATTCTCGCAATCTGAAGGAGGAGACTCTAGAGGGAAAAGAATGTGACACATGCCGTAACTTTGGCATATTTTTATTAGTACAATAAGTCTCTTCAGCTGCATGATACATGGAAATTATGTGTGAGGTACCACTGGGTTAGAATGCAGTAAAACATATAAACACAAATTAGTAGCGCCGCCAGAACGCAGTCAAGCATTTGCCGGTTTCTGAAGGGGTTCAGTAAATACACCCGCAGAGTGACACGTCTGTTTCAGCATGTGAGAGGGCAAAATGCACCCCATAAAGAAATCGTTTGAAATGATATGCTCTGCAACTGCTGCCTGCTCTGGGGAAATAAAGCACACTGCAAAGGTACAAGCGGAGGACGGACCCCTTAAAGCAGTATACTGCTAAGAAAAGTTGCCATTTAAGATACTTGTGGTTTAGGGGAAGCGAGGCCCAAATGCTGGCATCCCCAGAGTGGCACCCATGTGCACAGCAAAGCCCTTGAGGACGTCCCACAAAGTCTCAGCCTTGCAATCTCCTTTCGTCATGGAGTGGTGAGGGCAGTCGGCTCTTTTGTGGGGTTTGGTAATTTGCTGTAAATACCAGGACTTTGAGACGTTGCAGTTAAAGGGAAAGGGGCTGCTTTTCTGCCTTTGTGCATGTTCAATTTTCTTTACGTGAGCAACATATCTTTGTATCTTGCTTTTCCTCTCAGGAGCTCAGTGTTGTGTATGTTACTCTCCACCATACCTGCCAAGTTCCTGCCTGAAAAATAAGGGATCGGACCGGAAGTAGCAGACCGGAAGTAGCGCTGCCGCCATTTTGGAACTGAGCGGAGCATGCTCAGAAGCGACTTTTGATGCTGCTCTGCCCTGTTCCAAAATGGCCACCGCACCAGAAGTAGTCGCGCTGCAGCCATTTTGGAACTGGGCAGAGCAGCATCAAAAGTCGCTTCTGAGCATGCTCCGCCCAGTTCCAAAATGGTCGTCGCGCCAGAATAAACCGGGGGGAAACAAAGAAATCTGTTTTTTCGGCTGGCAACAGCTGGAAAAATGGGGGTTTCCCGTGGAATACGGGAGACTTGGCAGCTATGCTCTCCACCCCCTTTTATAACTGCAACAGCCCTGTGAGGTAGCTAATATGTGTACATAAGCTGCAGTTCTTGTCAATAAATAGGAAGGGCCAGTGGTCAGTCCACATACCGTGTACCAGACCCAGGAAATCCTGTTGGCACCCTCGATTTCAGCTCTATGTGATTTCCAAGGTTCAGATCTGGTCCTGAGCTGCTGATGCGAGTCTTGAAAAGCATCTAACGGTGATAGAGGAAGAGGCTATGGCACGAATCCTGATAATTTTTACAGAAATCACCATCAAAGCATAAGCCACCTTTGCGTACACTCTTTGATTTGTTGGTGGTTTTGTTTTCATCTTATATAAAACTCACGAAGATCAGTGAAAATTTATGCCTCAGATCAATGCTTTTGTAGCGATTCTTCCCCCCCCCCTGTGCAGTCTACCACTTTAAGCTTCCATTTGATGGAGTTGGGGGGGGGCATAAAAACCGAATTCAAGATGATCCGTTTTAATTCTCTTGAGTCCCAACTTTTACTCAGACCCATTGGGGGAGGGAAGTAAGTCTCTTTCAGTCTGTTAGGAGAGGGAGAACTGGGGAGGGGAAAAGCAACCGGACAAAAGTGGTGCCCAAAGTATTCTCTAAATTCCACCTGTGCTCATGGGCCTGAAGGTGTTGGCACCTTCTGAATAATGTATGCATTATTGTAAAAGAGAACACAAAGGGGGAAAACCCAAATGAGTGGTGGAGGGTTTAAATATGTGCTACACAAAGATGTACAGTGGTATAAAATAGTAATAATAATAATAATTTATTTATTTATTTATTTATTTATACCCCGCTCATCTGGTGGGGTTTCCCCAGCCACTCTGGGCGGCTTCCAACAGAATATTAAAATACAATAATCTATTAAATATTAAAAGCTTCCCTAAACAGTGGTACCTCGAAAATTCGAACATAATCCATTCCAGAAGACGGTTCGAGTTCTGAAACATTCAAAAACCGAAAACTCAATACGGAAGCCTCAATACGGAGGATGTGTGGCATGTTCGACTTCCAAGGCACGTTTGAAAACCAAAGCATTTACTGCCAGGTGTTTTTTTATTATTATTATTAAAACAAACTTTATTTTATATCACAACAAATACAATCAATGAAGATCAACAATGAAATAAAAAAAAAATACTTCCGGGTTTGCCGTGTGCGTAACCCGAAGGATACGTATCCAGAGGTGCACGCAACTGTACAGCCTCAGTTTTTGAACGTCTCCTTTGATGAACTTTGATGCAGTCTGTGAAGGTTTCCGGGAGAAACTTTAGGGAACCACCGACACCTCAGACGGGAATCACCTTCCAGTCCTTCTTTGGGGTGCTGCCTAGCCTTGCAAGCCCCCCGTTCCTCCAGCGAAAGATTCGGGGCCGCAGAGCTCCCGTTTTTAGCCCGATCACGATCCGCGGTCAAAACCGTAAGTCCGCATTTACTGCCAGGTTTACGGTGTTCAAAAACCAAAAAGTTCATCAAAGGAGACGTTCAAAAACTGAGGCTGTACAGTTGCGTGCACCTCTGGATACGTATCCTTCGGGTTACGCACACGGCAAACCCGGAAGTATTTTTTCTGGGTTTCTCTGTGCACACATGCGCAGATGCGCTCCACCGCACTGCGCAGAAGCGTTATACTACGCAGTGTGCATGCGCAGAACAAGCACTTCTGGTTGCGAAAACTTCGGGATCTGACCAGAACTCCAGAACAGATCCTGTCCACAACCGGAGGTACCATTGTACTTCCTTTTGTCTATCTTGAATCTATCACCATTCAGTTTCAAGGTTCTACATGATGAGAGAAGCGAGAAAACATCTTCCTTATTCACTTTCTCCATGCCATGTATCATTTATCTACAACAACAACCACCCCCACCAGTTTCATAAGGGGGAGAAATGAAGCAGTAGAATATTACACCCTCAGCAAGATGGTTTTGCATTTGCAGGATACATCTCTTTCAACCTTCATAACCCTGAATGTAGATCTACAAAGCATCCTCCCCACGCACTTCCTATTTAATGAAAGGCAAAGTAATTCAGCCCTTCGGCAAGAAGATAAATATTTATCAGCCTCTAAAGGAGAGAAACATTTGGTTGCTCTTTGGGATATTTAAACATCCCCCTTGGGGGTGGGGGAATAATTTTGCTAACAGTTCAGATGGATGACACTGTGAGGAAACTGTCAACATAACCTGTGCACGTATTATTCATGGCATCAGAGCAGTCGTAAGGTGGCTTCAAAAACAAGGGAGCCAACGAAGGCATTCCCGTGGTCCACAACTAGATTTTATTCTCAACGCAAGGTAGGCGTGGCAAAGGTACGCTCATTTTCAAACCATGTTCCTAGGAACCCTGACGTTCTTTGAAAACTCATCAGAGCTTCCTCAGTATTAAGACTGATAATGAACAACAGCTGCATTACTCGCCTTTCCTTACAATGTACAAGTTCAGCGGAGTTTGGGGAACATTTTAGGGTGGCCTCTCAGAAATACACATTCTGAGACCCATGAGCCTGGTTGTTGCCCAGAACCAACTAAGAATGCACTGTCAAAGACTTCCCCAAATCCCAAAAGATCCCATGGCTTCTGTGCAAGGATTTGTCAGCAAGATAGAATCAATGCAATCTCAATCCGGACAGTAGAGCACTGTTGACTACAAGAAGAATGGCCGTTCCCCACATAAAAGGGGAGGCGCATTTTGCGCGGTCGTGCGCAGCCCCCTGGCATCCCTGGAAGTTTGGAGGCCGGCGCTGCCTTCCCGGGCTGGATACTGGTGATCTCCTCCCACGCAGTTACCTGTCCAATCCAGCTCGGGGAGGCATTGCCGGGGCGATTGGCCAGGTAGGAGGAGGTAACCTTACCTTGAACACGGCTGAAGCAGAGTCATTCCTGGGAAGCAGTCGACGGCTCCAGAAGCTTTCCCACCCTCCACTCCCAAAATTAAAAATTAATTAATGATTGCATTACAGGTTATTTTCTTCCACAGGCGTACACGCACGCAGGCGCTGCTACAACAAGGCTGCTGTTGAAGGGCCGGAAAGGAATTTCCCTGCATTGGCAGGTTTCGCCTTTCCCATAGCAATTCGTCACAACTTTGGTGGATGCAGGCCTTGGGCGGAATCTTTTAGTCATCTACATAAATAGGGGGGCGTGGGGCGGTGACCTCCCCACCCCCATTGCGGCAGCGATAACAGGGTTCCTGTAAATGGGGCTAAGGGGGATGCATTGACCATACGCAATAGGCTGTCATTGCCCTCCCTCTCCAGCGGCTGCGATCGAAGGGGGTGGGCTATCTGCTTGAACATATGTTCTCCAGAGCTAGCCCAACCCCCACACATGCTGGGATAACCCTGAAATGACCCTGATCCCCAGCTGGGGGCTGGGAAGGATATACGCCCAATGCCTGAGCCAAGGTCTCCCTACATCCGAATTCTTAATAAAGTTGGGGCCAATTTTAATCCCATAGAACGTGGCCTTGTCTCATCATTCCGCTCGGGGGCTGCCTGGGGGCTTTGGGGGACTTTTCCTGACCGGGCAATGCACAAGCAGTGTTCTTCCTGTTTTGACTTTGAAGGGCCCTGTAGGACTGAGCATGGTTCCTGAGTTTGCAAAAGGAAAACAAACCAGCTCCATCACTTCAGGACTCCAATTCCAATATCTGATTATTGAAACCACACGAGAGTATCTCACAAATTCCTACTTAAACTGGTCCTAAATATCACAAACGCCCGTCTACTGGCCATGATATAGATAGATATTTTAAAATAAAAACTAGTCATGCCTGACATATGGGGAATGTGTCAAGAGCGGCTCCCCCCGTCCCCCGTTCACTGAGGTCAGCCTGTGTTGAGAAACATCCCAGGCTCACAGCTTGAACATGACAAATGCAGTCTGTTACAGCCACGATTCACAGGTACCAGTGCTTCCCGGCCATCTGGGGTGTCATTTGAAATCAAGCTATGGTCACGCTGCAAGCAAGACATCATGAGCGAGTCAACAAGATCAAACCCGAGAGTTTTGTCACCGAAAACAAGGAGGCGTTAGCCATTTGAGCTGAAGCAGGAACTCTGGCGGAAAAGGAGGGTGTAAGCATTTAAATGCTGCTGCCATTTACGTTCCCGTCATTTTAAACTCTTATCAATATCGTTGTTTCCCCCTCTTCCCATTTCATTGTGATTTAACATGTCAGCTTCCCTGTGAGTCAGCTTGATCAAGCTACAACTAATCCAGAATGCGGCTGCCAAAAAGAGAGGAGTGGTCTTTTACATTAATCCTGCACTAGAACCGAATTGATTAAAAAAGATGAGAAAAGTAGAATTTTAGTAGTACCAATAGAAATTCAAGGAGAGAAGATAATCTTGGTTGGAATATACACCCCAAATGAGAAAAAAAGCAGTTTTTTAATAAATAAATAAATAAACTGGAAACAGAATTACTTGAATATGCAGATCAAAAATCATTTTAATGAGGGACTTAAATGGAGTACCATCACTAGAAAAAGATAGATCAGCTAGGAAAAAAGACACAAAAGGCGGCAGATTACCAAAGACTTTTTTTGAATTGGCTCAAACTTTAAATTTGATAGACATTTGGAGAGTAAAACATTTATTTGATAAACAGTTCACTTTTTATTCACATGTTCACGACAGCAATTCAAGAATAGATGCTTTATGGATTTCCAAAGAGGTGGAACCCAAAGTAAAAAAAAAATTGAAATTGAAATTAATCCCAGAACATTGTCAGATCACAATTCCATGAGAATGGAAATTCAAAAGGAAAGCCAAACTACATTCAGATGGAGACTGAATGGAGATTTACTAGAAGACCAAAAATTTATGGAAAAAGCAAAGAAGGCCTTGGAGGATTATTTTGAAATAAACCTCCAGGGTCAGACAAAATTACAAATGGTCTGGGATGCAAGTAAGGCGGTGATTGGGGGATTGTTTATACAACAAAATTCAATAAAAAGGAAATTGAGAGGAAAAAGAAATTTTAGATGGAATTACGGAAAAGGAGAAGGAATTGCATTAAAAAGCTTACAAAGATCAGTAAAACAGGCAATTAAATTACAGTCATACTTCGGTTTAAGTACGCTTCGGTTTGAGTACTTTCAGTTTAAGTACTCCGTTGACCCGTCTGGAACGGATTAATCCACTTTCCATTACTTTCAATGGGAAAGTTTGCTTCAGGTTAAGTACGCTTCAGTTTAAGTACTCTGCGGACCCGTCTGGAATGGATTGATCCACTTTCCATTACTTTCAATGGGAAAGTTCGCTTCAGGTTAAGTACTCTTCAGGTTAAGTACAGATTTCCGGAACCAATTAAGTACTTAAACTGAGGTATCACTGTATTACAAACCCAATATTCTATGATAGTTAATGAGGAAATTAGTTGGAAAATAAAAAGAATGAAGCAGAAATATTTAGAATATGCCAACAAATCAGGAAAGCTGTTAGTGTGGCGATTGAAAAAAAGTGAACAAAGACATTTCATAAACAAAATTAATATAAATGGAAAAACAACAGATAAGATGAAGGAAACAAGAGAAGCATTTGTGAAATACTTCTCAGAATTGTACAAGAAAAGAAAGGGGGGAAATCTTTAAAATAGAAGAATACATAAAAAATAGTAATCTGCCAAAAATAAAGGCGGAACAGTTAGTGATTTTAAATGCTCAAATAACAGCCCAAGAAGTATTTGAGGGAATAAAATGGACAAAAAGTGGCAAGTCTCCAGGACCAGATGGATTAACGGCAAAATATTACAAAAAGTTAAGTGAACAATTAGCAAACCCACTGAAAGATGTGATGAATGAGATTTTAAAGACAGGTGGAATTCCAGGAACAGGGAAGGAAGCTTATATAACAGTGGTTCCAAAGCAAGATTCAGATTAAATGCAAATAAAAAATTACAGGCCCATCTCATTATTAAATAACGATTATAAATTATTTGCAAACATTCTAGCTAATAGATTGAAACAAGAATTGAGTGAATATATACACCAAGATCAGTCAGGGTTCCTTCCAGGTAGTCAAATGAAAGAGAATACAGTGGTACCTTGGGTTACGAACGCTTCAGGTTACAAACACTTCAGGTTACAGACTCCGCTAACTCAGAAATAGTACCTCGGGTTAAGAACTTTGCTTCAGGATGAGAACAGAAATCATGCTTCGGCGGCGTGGCGGCAGTGGGAGGCCCCATTAGCTAGTGATACCTCAAGTTAAGAACAGTTTCAGGTTAAGAACGGACCTCCAGAACGAATTAAGTTCTTAACCAGAGGTACCACTGTATAACAAATATTCTGAATGTGATAGAATACCTGGAGGTAAAAAATGAAGGGGGAAAAAAGCAGCAATGATGTTTATAGGTGCAGAAAAAGCTTTCGACAGCATTTCATGAAAAAACTACTTAAAGAAATTAACTGCGGGCATAAATTCCTAAAAGGAATACAAGCAATATATTCAGAACAAATGCAAAATTGTAAATCAGGTGATAACGAATGAATGTAAAATACAAAAGGGAACTAGACAAGGATATCCGTTATCACTGCTGCTGTTCATTTTGGTCCTGGAAGTACTTGCAAAAAATGTAAGAGCAGATAGAGAGATTATAGGGATAAAAACTGGAAAAAATGAATTTAAATTGAAAGCCTTTGCTGATGATTTAGTAATTACTGTATTAAAAGGTAAAGGGACCCCTGACCATTAGGTCCAGTTGTGACCGACTCTGGGGTTGTGGAGCTCAGCTAACATCGGCGTACAGCTTTCAGGTCATGTGGCCAGCATGACAAAGCCGCTTCTGGCGAACCAGAGCAGCACACGGAAACACTGTTTACTTTCCCGCTGTAGCAGTACCTATTTATCTACGTGCACTTTGACATGCTTTCAAACTGCTAGGTTGACAGGAGCTGGGACCGAGCAATGGGAGCTCACCCCGTTGCGGGGATTCGAACCGCCAACCTTCTGATCGGCAAGCTCTAGGCTCTGTGGTTTAACCCATAGCGCAACCCGCGTCCCAATTACGGTAGAAGACCCAAAAAACTCTCTCCCTAAGGTAATAGAGAAAATTCAAGAATTTGGGGAAGTGACAGGATTTAAATTAAATAGAAACAAAACTAAATTATTAGTTAAAATTTTAAAAGACGATGAGAAGAAAGATTTGATGCAAAGTATTGAGATAGAAATCCATAAAAAAGTAAAATATCTAGGAATTTGGTTAGCAATAAGAAAAATAAATGTGTTTCAAGATAATTATGAAAACGTATGGAGTGAGATAAAAAAGGAATTTAGAAATATGGAGCAGAATGAACATTTCCCTATTAGGAAGAGTAGCAGCGGTTAAAATGAATGTGTTGCCAAAGATGCTCTTCCTTTTTCAGACAGTCCCAGTAATGGTTAAAGATGATTGCCTCAAAAAATGGCAAAAGGATATTTCTAAGTTTGTCTGGGGGAGCAAAAGGCCAAGGATTAAACATAAGATAGTTACAGCCACCAGGACCGTGTAACACAGATCCTGGAAGACCCTGGCTTGAGGGTCGCATAACTCCATACCCTCTGAGGAAAATGGGGGCGGGCTAAGGAAAAGCGGGACACTCCGGGATCAAATCAGAAACTGGGACAGCTTCTATAAATCTGGGACTGTCCCTGGAAAATAGAGACACTTGGAGGGTGTGGCTATGCCAACAGCTTAAGTGGCACTTGTACGGGGATCTACAGAGTCCCAAGTCCTAACAGCTGCTGTTTGTGCCGATAGAAGCTGTGCTTGAATCCGAACAACAGGCTTCAGTGCAGGCTAAATGTGAAAGCAGCTTACAGGAGTGTAGAAATCAATACACCAACGATAGCTCCCACTCAAACGCTGATACAAGAGGGAAGAGAGAGCTGGGACACACAGAGACATACCGTACACTTACTAAGCCAACCAATATTTGTGAAGAATCCTAACCACCATTTATCATTCCAGAAGCAGTAACTCTGAGGTGTAGTATGTGTTTTGGCTCCTGGGGAGAAAAATAAAAGTTCTCCCACGCTTAATTATAGAGATTTCATCTCTTCGCAGCCCTGAAATGTGTGCCTCCTCGCTTGCTGCCGCTTTCTACATGGCAATGCCAAACAGAAAGATTGTAGAGGTACCCTGGAGAGGTCCTCCCAGACACTGCTGTTTATCTGCCCCATCATGCCATCTACAACTGCCCTTAAAGCAGCCTATGGTAAAGGTAAAGGACCCCTGGACGGTTAAGTCCAGTCAAGGGCGAGTACGGGATGCGGCGCTCATCTCATTTTCAGGCCGAGGGAGCCAGCGTTTGTCCACAGACAGCTTTCTGGGTCATGTGGCCAGCCTGACTAAACTGCTTCCGGCGTAACGGGACACCATGACGGAAACCAGAGCGCACGGAAACACCGTTTACCTTCCTGCCGCAGCGGTACCTATTTATCTACTTGCACTTTGACGTGCTTTCAACCTGCTAGGAGCTCACTCCGTCACAGGGATTCGAACCACCGACCTTCTGATCGGCAAGTCCAAGAGGCTCACTGGTTTAGACCACAGTGCCACCCGCATCACAGCCTATGCCTACCCTAGCCTGAGTCCCTCCAGATGTTTTGAACTACATTTCTCATCACCCCCAGCCAACAGGGGGCGGCCCAGCTCTGGTGCGTTGCTGATGTAAGGAGTACCTGCATAAAGTCCAATGCCTCAGCAATACTGCTAAAGTTATATTCCCATAGAGTACACAGTTTTAAACAATTTATTTAAATCAATGTATTTATGCTAGTTGCATAGAACAGAGACATCTTCCCCATTTCCCTCTTACTGTTCTATTCAAGGCTCTGATTCCCAGGCCGAAAAGACAATTCAAGGATTAATAGGATCACCAAGCAAAGGAACAAAAGTTTCTTGCAAGGGCATGGTTATACCATATAATAATGGTTTAGCTGGTGTAGCAGTGCTGATTGTTTAGTGCTATTTGTTTAAATACTGGTTACGCAAGGGGGGGGCGGTTCTGGTTTCCCACCTTGATCCTTTCAGCATCAATACATAATGGCAGTCAGGTTCTATTATTATTTATTAAATTTATATACTGCCCTATACCTGGAGGTCTCAAGGCGGTTCACAGAGCGGTTCAGCTCTTTTAAAAATATGTATACCTCTATATAAAGAGTTCAATTTGTTTTGCAATACTTCTTCACTGAGTTGTATGTGCTCACTCTTTAATATTTCTGGTAACTATTGGAGCAATGTGTGGAGAATTTCTGGATGCTAAGATCCAAGGTTGGGGCAAGTACTCTTTGGTGAGAACCCCAGCAGAGATTTAAAGTCACAAAATATGCAGCAAAGCATGGCAATATGTGCTATTAGACCTTTAAAATATGTGCCCAACAAGTGAGTTGTAAAATGCTCCCTTAAAAGTCCCCACCCCCAACACTTCCCTCTTCCCCCAGCTTACAAAAAAAGACAGCAAGTTTGGCAAGTTTTAAAAAATGGGTTACTTACAAACTCTTCAAAGGTGTGTTCTTCAGAAAAGTTGCACAGGCAGTTCAGTTACAAAGTGGTGAATGTTCCTAAATTGTTGGTATAGGAACACAAAAGAGAGGCTTCTTAAAGTCCTGCAGCTGAGCTGGAACCATCAACGAAGGCCTCTTTACACAGCTGAGCTTCTCAAGTGGATTGGTGGAGAACAATAGACTTGATTACTTCTTCCCAAGGTAAGAGAAGCCAGGTGGGACAGCTTACTCTTGGGGTATTAACCCCTTCGTGCATTAAACAGACTTAAGCGGTAATACTGGTACGAGGCTGGTTATTCTACAGCAACTAAGACCACAAGTGATTCTCAACCCATGGGCCTATGGTCCACATTTCTCTGGAGATGCAAGTACTACATTGCAGTGATCAGTTCCAAACCTAATTCGACTCCTAAATAGCGAGTGAAATCACAGAAGGGATCCCCATTCTCCTCCAACACTTCTGGAAAGCTCACGCAGTTTATGAAGGGCAGAATGGGTTAGATATAGAAGACCCTTGGTTTTGTTTTGTTTTGTTTTGCGGACACACGCGCTAGATCCTGTCTGTGGTGCCTACCCACTTCCCCAATAAAGAGGCAAGAGTCAGGAGTATGGATTAAAATTGGCCACAGAGTTAATCGGAGCTAGGGCAGTAGGAGAGGAGGCATTTCTAACCTTTTCTCCCCATACCACGTTTGCCACCCCAGTTTTCCAAAAGCTGCTATTGGCTCTGAAACACAAATCATACAGGCCCATGGATGTATTTATTCAGAAGGGATTTGCTCAGAGTATTAAGAGATGTCTTGTCTGCTCTGATGTATTTTGGAACAATTTATCTTTAACCTCCTTGTGAATTATAGAGCTAGTTCTAGCTGGTTAGGTGCTGGCTGCAGGTGTTTGAAGGTGAAGGCATTTGCATTTTCAGTGTTTTTCACTATCGCATTTAATATTGCAGGTGCTTGCTTTTCCTAATTATGTTGAGATAATTCAGCATCATTGCTTCTGCCATTATATCACATATCAGCTCCACGGTTCATTTTTTGTGTAGGGTGGGAGTGACTTTCTGGGTTTATTCCTGCAGTCCATCCTTATTCCTCCTCTTCGGGAGAAGCTGTGGGTGGTCTTACTGCCATCTGTACTTGAAAAGTGATCTGAGATCTAAGGCTGCAATTCTAATCCCACTTACCCAAGAGTAAGCCCAGTGAATTCAAGAGGACTGAGGAGATATAGTTAGAAATGCACTGTAGGTTCAGATCACTCACCCAGGTAGCTCCCAAAACTATAATCCCAGCCCTAGGCTATAAAGGTTTTGGCTCAGAACTTTAGAATCCCGTGACTACTATTACAACAACAACAACAAATCACAACCAGTAGCTTTAAGTTCTTTGATTCAAATCCTTTCCAGAACTTTCCGTTATTTACTCCTTCGAGAAAAGAAAATAACTCAGAACTCATTAAGGCAGGAAAAAGGAGGCTTGGAAAATGACAAACATTGGTGGTAATTTTGAGCAACTTTTCTTTAAACAAAGAAACAGAAAGCACCCATAATTTATTTTTATTTTTTCATATATTTTTTATTAATCGTTTTATCAACACACATCAACAAAAATACAATATACAAAAATACAAATACAAAAAACATCAAAATACAAAAATACAAAAACACTTTCAAACAACCTACAACAGAAAAATATATAATCCACAATCCATTTTTATATTCATTGTCTTCTGGCTTCCCCAGTTCCCCACTATCTGATTTTCCATTTTTATAAACTTCTGTAGCAGTTTCTAAATCATCTTTCTTACCCATCATGTAATCCCTTTAACACTTCAAAATTTCTGTAGCAGTTTCTAAATCATCTTTCTTACCCATCATGTAATCCCTTTAACACTTCAAAATTTCATCTTATATATCATCTACCATAATCTCTCGCTTTCAATCTTATATTATCTCCCTATTGCCTTAACTTCTTTATTTTCCTGGATGTTCAAAATCTAATTGTCAAATACATTCCCTATATATATTTTAAATTTCTTCCAATCTTTTAGAACTTTGTCACTTGTTTGGTCCCGGAGTCTTCCTGTCAATTCTGCCAATTCCATATAATCCAACATTTTCATTTGCCATTCCTGCCTCGAAGGCAATTCCTCTTTTTTCCAGTACTTTGCTATTAAAATCCTAGCAGCTGTGGTGGCATACATAAACAAATTAACATCTTCTTTGGGAATTTCTTCCCCAACTATTCCAAGTAGAAAGGCTTCCGGTTTCTTCAAAAATGTATTTTTATAAATCTTTTTCAATTCATTATAAATCATTTCCCAGAAGCCTTTTATCTTAGGGCATGTCCACCACATATGATAGAATGAGCCAACATCCTGCTTACATTTCCAACATTTGTTATCACTTTTGTGGTACATTTTAGCTAACTTGACCGGCGTCAAATACCATCTATACATCATTTTCATCAGGTTCTCTTTCAACACAGTACATGCCGTAAATTTCATACCCTTCTTCCACAATTTTTCCCACTCCGACATCATCACATTATGGCCTAAATCCTTGGCCCATTCAATCATAACCGATTTTGTTTGCTCATCTTTCAAATGCCATTCTAGCAACAAATTATACATTCTGGATAGATTCTTGTTGTCTGTCTCTAATAATTCCATTTCTAATTTCGATTTTTCTGATTGGAATCCATTTTTTTTATCTAGCTTGAATGCTTCATTTATCTGCACATACTGAAACCAATCGCTCAACCTATCTTTCAATTGTTCAATGTTTGGATTAGATATAAAGACTTGTTGGAAAGAAAAACTCCTAGGTGGATCTCACCACTAGAGGCAAAGAAACCTAAAAGGACAAATATGGATGAGAATAGGCTGAAGTACAAAGATATTCTGATGGAGGTGGGAAACCACTTTAAGTTAAGGCCATAAGAAAGCACCCATAATTGAAACTAACATTGTAATTGAAAGGGATATTTCTTCATCAAACAGAGCAGTTATTAGTCCATTTAACTTTCAGACCAGTTTTTACTGCCCTGAAGGAAAATTAAAGCACTGAAAGAAACAACTGTTCCATGATTTGACCCTGGAAAGTCCTGCTTTTTCTCAGGAGGTCCGTATTTCCATCAGAGAAAAGTTGGAGGACATGGAGTCATGTGACCCATGCAGTGGTGGAGGAAGTGGGCAGCAGGGCGGTCCGCCTCAGGTGCCATCTTTGAGGGAGTGACAAGAAGGCATCGTGTGGGAGGCTTACCTCGCCGCCCCCAGGCGCAGCAGCGCAAGCCGCCGCCATTGCACCGTCATGTGCAGAGGATCCCTCCACCGCCACTGCAGTCACAAGCAGAGGATCCTGCTGCCGTCTGTACGGCGCTCAAGCGGAGCCATAAGCAAACCTCCCAGCGGCGCATGTGCAGCGCTGCTATGTACGGCACACACGCATGCGGTACTGGGAGGTTTGCCCCACCTTCGCCCCTGGACCCATGAGCCAAGGAGATAAGTAACTATACAATCTTTAGAAGGCATCTGAAGGCAGCCCTGCATAGGGAAGTTTTTCAATGTTTTATTGTTTTTTATATATGTTGGAAGCTGCCCAGAACGGCTGGTGCAATCCAGTCAGATGGGCGGGGTGTGGGAAAAAAATATTATTATTATTATTATTATTATTATTATTATGGAATAGAACATCCCAATTCTCTTCAGATAAATGTTTGATGGCAAGATCATCTCATTTTGGGGAGGCATCAGAAGTACACTGCAGCCTAGCCCTAGACCAGGCATCCCCAAACTTCGGCCCTCCAGGTGTTTTGGACTACAGTTCCCATCTTCCCCAAACACTGGTCCTGTTAGCTAGGGATCATGGGAGTTGTAGGCCAAAACATCTGTAGGGCCGCAGTTTGGGGATGCCTGCCCTAGACAGGTGCGTATAGGTACCATTTGCTGATGCTGGGCCAGATTCCCAGTAACAGTGCTGTACCCAAACTGACTGTGTGGCTTTAAACATGCTCCAGAATCGTGAGCAGTCTGCAAAGGACCCCAGGGTGGATGCTCAGGGCTTCTTTAGCAAACAGGTCAATGTGGAACATTGTTCCTAAAGTAGAGAAAGTTTGCAAACTACGGGACCACACGGGCAGCCTATTCAAGCAGGAGCGCTGAGATCAGCGGGAGCGAGAGCCTGTGAGCTTAATTCAACTGTATCAGTGCTTCGGGAAATGCTCAATATTGCAGCGCATGTTGTGCCAGTATTATTAGAAGGAATTCCAAAGGGTGAGTGGAGCTTTCTGAGAAAGTAAACCTTGCTGCAAAGGTGGGAAGATAAATTGCAATGAAACCAGTCAATAAAGTTATATTTAGAAAGTGAGAGAAATGAATTGAGCCCCCTCCCCTTCTCATCAAGTATCATTGCAGGAGATGAGAAATCACCTTTAGGGTGTTTTTATTCTCCTGCTTCACCTAGGAACAATACAATGAATTTCAGGTTGAATCTTTTCCCCCTGTAGATCAACTTGGATTCTGGCACATTAATCACTTCACCGGTTACAATAGGTTTAATGTGTTTCAATCGGCAGATCAAGCTAAGAGGGGGGACAGAAATTTCACACATGGTACTCAAAGATGAAGGCAGATTCTCAAAGGAAAGGGTGCTTTTATGCTTTCGGTCTACATTAACATGCCTGAGCTTTTTTTCCCTACTTAATTCCTAATTTGCAGAATTGCTTGAGTGGAGATTTCCTATTTAGATAACCGCACAAACACTTGCCTGTGCTACAGTGCTGAATTTTTTGGCTATTCTCGTCTCTTACCTTTTCAGTTCTTAAAGGATAGCTTCAGAGAAATTGTCAACCAATCACACAACACGATGAATTCAGCAAGCCTCCTAGGCTTATTTGTAACTGAACACACTTGTAGTTGGAAAACGATGCAATTTGCTGGTTAATAGCTCAGGATGGTCAGCCGATGTTTCATTAACAAGAGCTGGTGGTTAGGACCTGATCTGCTAATAGCAGGGCAGAGAGAAATAGTTGTGAAATTCTTATTGGGTGCTGTTACATTTAATGTTAAGGCTGATGTTTTGTGTTATTGTATTGTTATTTCAACAGTTTGGAATTTTTGTCATTGTATGTGTTGTAATTTGCTACTACATATGTAAGCCATCTTGTGTCGGAAGATGCCCTGAACTAGATAGCCAAAACATATCTGCCTTTATGCAGTTTGTGCTGGCACAGCTATTGGAAATTAAAAATGACTTGGTACAGTGCAACCTGGAGATTAGAAAAATCAAAGTTTGCGATGATCAGGAAGAACTGAACAGCAGGAGTGAGAGTCCAACTGTCCAGTTGGAATTGGAGGAGAAAACCCAACAAGAAGGACTGGGGAAAGGTGAGAGCACCCCAGTCCATATAGAAGAAATTGAGTGGTACAGAAGGAGTGAGAGTCCATCTGTACACGAAAAACTAGTTGAGAAAAACTAGTATGAATTGAAAAATATCTCCTTTCGACAGATGACGACATCGGACCAAGGAGTCAAAATGACCACAGAAAACAGAAAAGGGGTGCTTAGAATTACAGGATTGAAGAAAGATGCAGGGCAGCAGGGGAAGGTTAAAGGAATGAGGGTAGAAAGAAAGGTGAGGAAGGGGGTGGGATAAATAGTTTATAATTGGCTATGTAATAGGGTAACCCGGATCGAAATAGGACTGTTTATATAGACTTGCCGACCGTAAAAGGGGACTTGTGATTAGAAGGGTTAACAATAGAAATATGGTTTTGACTGAGATGGGGAGTTCTTAGAAGAGAGGTGTGGGTATAAGGAAGAGAATCTTTAGTTTAGTATAGTGTAAAAGCAGATTAAGGATTTTATAATATGAATTAAATGAAGAAGTATGTTTAAGGCAGAAATATGTAAGGAAAGAGGTGTATGATGTTGTCATAGATGATAAATATGAAATCTATAATGAAAAGGATAATTATAGAATTTTGGTGTAAAATTTAAAAGGTATAAACATGTTTAAGATAAAAAGAAACAATGTTAAGATGATTATGAAATTGCCAAAGAGAGTATAAGATGAACCAGTATAAGGGGGGCTGAGGAGGTCAACCTACAATGTCAGAAAAGATTAATGGTTTTTGAACTATATATGTATGTTTTTATTTGTGTTTTTTGTTTTAGGTAATGCCGGGGTTGGTGTGTGGGTGATGTATGTTTAGTTGTTATATGTCAAAAAATCAATAAAAAAAATTTTTAAGGGAAGATGCCCTGAAAAGTGGGACTGAAATTAACATAAGATGATGATTAGGATAACGATCACGAGTAGTGGCAGTGGAATTATTATGCTTTCATATGAACCTGCCTGGACTTTGAGATCTTTGGTGGCTGCTCCCAGAATCCCTTGAGAAGCTAGACTGGTTCCCTCCTTGTTGCCATTTGCCAGCAGGTAAATACTTTCTTGTTCCAACAGGCTTTTGGGAATTTTCTGGTTTTCATTAAAGGGCTGGTGCCATACTGTTTTTATTGTATGTTTTAAACAGATTTTTTAATATGTATATAGTTTCAATTCTATTAATGTTTAGTGGTATTTTAAACGATTCCCCCTCCCCTATGTTTTTAGTAATTCTCATTTTTATCTGTAAGCTGTCTTCAGTCCCATCGGGTAGGGTATAAATAGATTAATATTAATAATAACAGATATGGATTGAGGCTAGCGTCTCATGCACATCCCTTCCCAAACCGGAGGTCAGAGTGCATGGGATGCAGAGCATATGGGGGGTGTACAATGCTAATAAATGGACTTCTGAGTGCAAGGACTGCAAGTTCCGTTTTAGTTTAATGCTGAAAACATTTTCTTAGGCTCACAATGTACTCAGAGAGGCATCCAGTTCTCTAATTTGACTCTTTGTTTTCTTTGCATCTGGCTGGCAGATCGGGGGCGGGGGAGGGAGAGAAGCAGATGCAACAAGACTTGAATTCTGCCCACCTTCAATGTAGGTCCATATCTGCTCGAGCCAAACATTGTGAGACCCTTCCCCTTCAAAAGGAGGGGAAGAACAATGATGAATTTTTGTGTACGGCATAGTGTTTGCATCACAAAGGTTTGTATCCTGTGCAAAGGCTGCGCACCCTTTCCTCTAATACATGTATCGGATTGTTAACTTGGGTGGGTGGGTGTGAACTGGCCCCTGGGACAGGGCTGGAACTGGAAGGCATTAAAGGTCACCTACCTTTTCAACACCTTTTCAAGGGACGCAGGTGGCGCTGTGGGTTAAACCACAGAGCCTAGGGCTTGCTGATCAGAAGGTTCGAATCCCTGCGACGGGGGGAGCTCCCGTTGCTCGGTCCCAGCTCCTGCCAACCTAGCAGTTCGAAAGCACGTCAAAGTGCAAGTAGATAAATAGGTACCACTACAGCGGGAAGGTAAACGGCATTTCCATGTGCTGCTCTGGTTCGCTAGAAGCGGCTTTGTCATGCTGGCCACATGACCTGAAAGCTGTATGCCGGCTCCCTCGGCCAATAACGCGAGATGAGTGCCGCAACCCCAGAGTCGGTCACAACTGGACCTAATGGTCAGGGGTCACTTTACCTTTACCTTTTCAACACCTTGCCGGAAGACTGCTGGCAATCTAAACGCTCTTTTTAGAATGGCTTCGCAGCTCTGAAAACCCTCAAAACACGGACTCCAGATTGCTGTGTGCGTGATAAAATGCATAATGTGGTCCTCTCTGCTTCCTAGAATCCACAATGCTATTTATTCTTCATTGGATTTTTATTTATTTTACATAAACTTGTCTTCTTTCCCCCCAATGCGCTGAAAAATCAGTTCCTCCCTTCCCGTCGCTGAAGATTCTCAGTGTCTTGCAGATTGGGGCTCTCTCCAGCGACTCGTCTTTCATCAATCATTCCTTTTCTCATACGTGCTGTCCAATCGTTGTTCCATAATGCTGTTTACTAAAAAATGAAAAACAGAAAAACCTAAATAAAATGTGCTGAGGTCAACACTGCAGTAATAACAAGAACTATAAAGCATGGAAGCAAACACACACCTCAGCACAAACCATCCTATTATTCTGAGATAAAAACTCAAGAGAGGGGTAAAGGAAATAACCCTGGGCGGGGGAAGATGGCAGAGAACCTAAGAAGTCTCCCGACATTTTTAACCTCTTTATGTATCCTTTGTAAAATGTTAGTGGCCCAGTTATATTGATGGACTGTGAATGGGGCAGTGCATCACCCAGAAAGGGGCCGTAAAGAGCAACTTGTTTGTTCAAATTATGGAAACGGTATTTCTTCTTTAAAACGTGTCAATGTACAACAAGGATGAAATACAGCTTGTGGAGGCTAAATCTTCTTTTCAGCAACGTATGTAAAATCAAAAGTGGAGCTCAGCCTTGCAGGTGTTCTCAAAAGAAAGCCCAGTTGTATCGCATGGTCCTTGCTCGTAGAGAGCAGGGGAGATCTGTGGCCCTCCAGACAGGCGTGGTGAAGCCATGAGCTTCACCATGAGGCACACACACAAACAAGACACAATTGAGACAAGGACAACAGGTAAAGGTCCTGACCATTAGGTCCAGTCACAGATGACTCTGGGGTTGTGGCGCTCATCTCGCTTTACTGGCCGAGGGAGCTGGCGTACAGCTTCCGGGTCATGTGGCCAGCATGACTATGCCGCTTCTGGCGAACCAGAGCAGCGCACGGAAACGCCATTTACCTTCCCGCCAGAGCAGTACCTATTTATCTACTTGCACTTTGACGTGCTTTCGAACTGCTAGGTTGGCAGGACAGGACAACAGTACAAGGCCACAACTTTTATTGATTACAGATGTAAGCAAGTTTTCATAGAATTGTATAGTTGGGAGGGACACCAAGGGTTCATGTGGGTTCATCTGAGCTAAAGCATCCATGACAGATGCCCCCCCACCTCTGCTTGGAAACCTCCAAGGAAGGAGAGTCCACTTACCTCCCAAACGGGAGGCCGTTCCACTGTTGAACAACTCCCACCATTCCCTCTCTTGTGGAATGGCCCTGCACCCAATGTGGGATGCGGGTGGCGCTGTGGTCCAAACCACTTAGCCTCTTGGGCTTGCCAATCGGACGGTTGGAGGTTCAAATCCCTGCGAAGGGGTGAGCTCCCGTTGCTCTTTCCCGGCTTCTGCCAACCTAGCAGTTCAAAAGCACACCAGTGTGAGGTACCGCTGTGGTGGGAAGGTAAATGGCGTTTCTGTGTGCTCTGGTTTCCGTCACAGTGTCCTGTTGCGCCAGAAGCAGTTTAGTCATGCTGGCCACATGACCCAGAAAGCTGTCTGTGGACAAATGCTGGCTCCGCCTCTGACTGGATTTAACTGCCCAGGGGTCCTTTACCTTTTTTTTAAACTTTACCCAATGCACACTGCCCCATTTGTTTCCTCTTCAGCCCGGACCCTGAGATCCAGCACCGAGGGCCTTCTGGCGGTTCCCTCATTGTGAGAAGTGAGGTTACAGGGAACCACACAGAGGGCCTTCTCGGTACTGGCACCCGCCCTGTGGAACGCCCTCCCAGCAGATGTCAAGGCAATAAGCAACTATTCTACTTTTAGAAGACAACTGAAGGCGGCCCTGTTTAGGTAAGTTTTTAATGTTTGATGCTGTACTGTTTTTAATATTTGGTTGGAAGCCGCCCAGAGTGGCTGGGGAAACCCAGCCAGATGGGCGGTGTATAAATAATATATTATTATTATTATTATTATTATTATTATTATTATTATTATTATTATTACCGGTATTATTATTATTACTCTTGCTTGCAAACCCAGTGAACTCCAATTCAATGAAACCATGGACATGCACACTGCCTCAGACGTACACACCTTAGCTTAACTGTGACTTACGTTTTCAAATCGGATGGGAGCTAGTTTGAAGGTAAACGCATCAAACATCAGTATTTCTCAATAAACTACGGGAGCTATATCTATGGATTGTGGGTAACGTCATCATGTTCCACTTCAAACACCAGTGGTTAAAGAGCACTGCAGCAGGAGGAAAGAATCATGCATACAACGCTATAGCACCAGGTTTACATGTGGCCTGCCTCTGAATACCAGGTGCTGAGGATCAACAGGAGGTAATGTCTATTGGCTTCAAGCTTGACTAGGTTTTCTGCAGACATCTGCAGAAAGTAGGGTGCTAGGCTACATGAACCTTTAGAGAGCCAGTGTGGTGTAGTGGTTAAGAGCGGAAGACTCCTAATCTGGTAAACCGGGTTTGCGTCTCCGCTCCTCCACATGCAGCTGCTGGGTGACCTTGGGCTAGTCACATTTCTTTGAAGTCTCTCGGCCCCACTCACCTCACAGAGTGTTTGTTAAGGGGGAGGAAGGGAAAGGAGAATGTTAGCCGCTTTGAGACTCCTTAGGGTAGTGATAATGGACCCAGGTGGCGCTGTGGGTTAAACCACAGAGTCTAGGGCTTGCTGATCAGAAGGTCGGCGGTTCGAATCCCTGCAACGGGGTGAGCTCCCGTTGCTCGGTCCCAGCTCCTGCCCACCTAGCAGTTCGAAAGCACATCACAGTGCAAGTAGATAAATAGGGACCGCTCCGGCGGGAAGGTAAACGGCGTTTCCGTGTGCTGCTCTGGTTCACCAGAAGCAGCTTTGCCATGCTGGCCACATGACCTGGAAGCTGTCTGTGGACAAACGCCGGCTCCCTCGGCCTATAGAGCGAGATGAGCGCCGCAACCCCAGAGTCGGACACGACTGGACCTGATGGTCAGGGGCACCTTTACCTTTACCTTTACAGTAGTGATAAAGCGGGATATCAAATCCAAACTCTTCTTCTTCTTCTTTAGTCCAAGACAGCTTGTTTCTTTTTAAGTTCAGTTCAGCCAATCAGATGAATTGGTTACCACTCAGTGAATACGGCTCCAGAGGGGAATTGTGTTCCCCCGATAAGAGAGAGAGAGTGTGTACTACTTAAGACGAAAAAAGATAAGAAAGGCTTATCGGTGATAGCTGAGTTGTGTTAGCTGTGCCACAGCACTGAGCCATCATTCAATAAGTGCAAGTATCACATGGCAAAACACGGACTTCTGAATCGATCTTTTCAAACGTATCTGTCAAACGGTGGAATGGAAAGGAATCTACGGGTTTGCTAAACAAAACTTGCAGCACACAGGGGTTTTGATGTTTTGCTTCCATGTGCTTTATTTTAAACCCTTCCTGCCCTGTGTGATTCCACATGTATGCTGGGACCTCTCACAAATATGCACCTGGAACCTTGGAGGTAGAAAAAACATCTTGGAGCGGAGGGAGAGCAGCAGTTTAGAGAGTCTCTAAAGTCTTGACAAGACTTTACAATTGTGCCTTGCAGGTCTGCTGAAAACATGCTGCTTGAGAACATGCTTGTAAATTTAATAATAATAATAATAATAATAATAATAATAATAATAATAAAAAATATGATGATGATGATGATGATGATGATGATGATGATAGGTATGAGGGCCAAAGTCTAAGCAGGAAAGTAAAGGCAATTCTGAATGGTGATCTTAAATTCACATTTCTACACAGCTTGATTATTCATCCTAATCCCAGTCAGAGAGAGAGAGCAGAAAATGGGCACATTCATGACTGATTAGACTCTCCAGAAAGAGACGTGCTTAATCTGAACTTTTGTCTCTGAAAATGAAGTAGATGCGACTATATGACCAGACAGTGGGAGGAGGAGAGATGGGAGCATCAATTTGGTGTAGCACTGTGTGGTTACTATGATAATGTGCACATGTAACCCTGATGATAGAAATATGCATCATGTCTTGTTAGTACAAGGGAGAAACAGCCGCACCATGTACAGCTTTTAACCCAGAGGTTGTGTTCCGAGGCACCGTGCGAGTCAGTGAAATCACTTCTATTTGAAACCACTGGGGGGGGGGAAACCTGCAAACACCCCATTCTGCCCCTGCCCCATCCCACCCCTCTCTGTGACGTTTCCGGGTAACTTCCGGGCTCAGAGCAATGCACGTGTGCACATTCACGCACATGTTGAACGAGCGTAAATGAGGGGTTGCCTGTACTTAGAAATTTTGCTAGCTTCTTTATGCATAAGCTTTTAGGCAAACTCCACTGTGCTCTCCTGTGCTTCTTGGCATCTTAAGGGCAATGCCCATCTTTTTGGCACAAGGATTAAACCTGCTGCTCTGTAGAAACCAATGCTAGGTAGCAATTAACTTAGTTCTGTTGTTTTAAAAAAGAAAGAAACCTCTTCCTTAATCAGCAGGCTCTGGAAATTCTCCCCATTTATCAGTTTTGCAGAATGACAGATTGCAAATATCCATGCCCTGTGCCTGTCCAAAATGCTTTTCATTTTACAGCACAGCCTCTGTTATGGCAGCCTTAGGACATGCTACTGTAATTCTGAAAATTACAACACGCAGGAAAAAAATGATCCACCGGGGTGCCGTAAAGCAGCCTAATGAAGCTTGGCACTCTATGCCAGGCATCCACCCCATAATAAGGACAAGCTACCAACATATTTATTATGGCCTCTTACTAGTCAACCAGCATTAGTTATAGCCTTGGTAGTCGCAGATTACAGCCACAGCACATTTTACTATAGCTGTCTATCCCGCTCGAACTGTCAATCATGCTGCAATGATTCCTTCATATCATAATACTTTTACACTGGCAGCCAAGCTGAAATAACACAAATGCTGCCTCACTAATAACTCAGTGGTTTCCCCAGCATTCTTCAAATTTTAATCTTCACCGTCGAGCAGAGTGGGTGAGATCAAGAAATGCATTAAAGGGGAAAAAATCGGAGCAAAAACTCCACCAAACTCCAAAACCATCGCATTCTCACAACCTCCTTCTTCAAACTCTAACTCCCCGCAGGCCTCAACGGTTGGACTCTTGGGATTGCAATTGCCAGGCACTGTCTTTGTGCCTTTTCTGACTTTTCTGGACTCTTCTGGGGTTGTTTTGGCGATTTTAAAAATCACTTCTGGGTTTCTTGCAATGCGCATGTACGCAGTTGTGTGCATATTGAATGTGCTTAAACTGGGGGGCTGCCTGTATCAGTATCGCAGGGAAAAGAGCTTTCTGGAAATGGGAAATGCTAATCCTTCTCCCTACGAAAAACATGACATCAGAATGCAACCTTTCATGTGCCTTTTCCTTATTATGTTCCTCACCCTGCTGCTGCATGTTCCTGTTGGAACTGGCCCTTCACTTTGCACCATTTAAGACCCAGATTCCCCAATTGAACCTATGGCAAATGTATTTTTAAGGCTGTAGTGTTGCCATGTGAAATACATTGAGCATGGTGCTTATTTTAGCAGATGGCATGTGTTCGTTGACACACCAAGCAAAGATTTGCAGCACAATCCTATGCAAGAAGAATGTATTCAATAAGCCGGCTCCCAAGATTCCTAGCTCGGTCTGTTGTGAAATCACAATGAGCCTCTTTGATTTAGGAATGGGCCTCTCTTTTTTTGGTTTGGTTTGGTTTTTTTAAGTGGTTCCAATACCCACATACTGATAAGTGCTGTGGGTGCCAGCACAAAATGCTGGCTGTGGACATAAAAAGAGGTGCCAATGCTGGTGATTACCATGGCCAAAAACAGCTCTGGAGAAATCTGACTATTTTTGTTTCTCACTTTTCCATTTAAAATCTGGGAGCTACTGATGGAAATAGGCTAAAATATTACACTATAGAAGTAACTTGGCAAACGCTGTCACTTTCATTCCCCAGTGTCCATCTCTCTGCTGGCACATTTCCAAGGCAGAAATGAGACACTGAACTCCAGTAATTAAAAGGATATTAACTGGCTTTTTAGATTTCCAGATACACACCCACCATCACCACAGACACTAATGTGAGATGCCACTTTTTACAATTAGTCGTTCGGGGAACACATGCCAATAAAGACCTTGCTGAGCTTTGCCTGGTGGTGGTATTGAACTGGAAAACTACTCAGAAAAACCCCTCCAGGTGCTTTGACATTAGTATCTTGATTTAGATGACATGGGACCTGTATTGGCACCAGCCAAGTCCACGCCGATGAAGCACACCAATTAAAATGGAATTCTGGGTAAGTAGATGCTTTATTTATAAATCAGCCAATTGCAATCACTTGTCCTGCAGAGAGTGGTAGGTATGCAAAAAAACAACAACAACCAATATACTTGGGAAATCTACATGATTGTGTATCTCTTATATGAAATATGAAAGTACTTCTGTACTTTAGAGGAGGTTTATGACGGATTTTTTAATGCTGTGTTCTTAAAATGAATTGTACACCGCCCTAGGTACTTCGATTGAAGGGTGGTTTAAAAGCATGAGAAATAAATATAAAAAAATAATAGGCACCTGTATAGTTTTTACATTATTCAAGTCCTTATTTGTGTTTTTTTGTGTTTAAATGATAATCTATAGAGCTATTGCGCTTATAGTGTTATAAGAGATCTAGGTCCAGGTTTTTGTGGGCTTCTGAAGAAGACAACTGAAGCAACCTATAAGGTATGCTTTATACATTTATCTGGTTTTGTCTAGATAACACTAGTCAGCAGGTCATAATGCTTACCTTCTTGACATGAGATGCTTCATTTGGCTGATTTCTGCAGATCACGCTGCTATTACCTATTACAAGTATAGGACCAGATCAAACCAAATAAAGTTCTGTTTCTGGTCAGTTGCAGCAATCCTGATTTTGATCTTTGTGAAGACCTTTAGATCCCCATATGTTCCAAAAAAGGGGCCGTTCTAGATTTCTGCATTTCGTTGCTAACAAAATCTATAAAGCTTCCAAGCTAAATTTGGTTAATGAACAACTTGCAACCTCCATTTCTTGTATCCCATCCAAGAGTTGTTGCTATCACTAATCTGCCTTCATTCTACATTCTTCAAATGCTGAAAACAATCTGATTCACATTGGATAGTACTGATATTAAACATATACTTCTCTCTCAAAATGTGCTTTATTTGAAATGTCTCCAGAGATAGATTATATCGAGCAATGAGGTAGTAATTTAAATGTGTAATGCAAATCGGCTTACAGGTCCATTACCACGCATCTTTATTTCTACAAAGAACACTTCTTCATAAGCCTCTAATAACAGCTCTTGCAGGAAATATCTATATATATATATTATTATTTTACTTCAAATATTTAATATGGCACCATTTAAGAGTTTGTTTTCTTCGCTCTATACTGCAGATCAGTGTCACAGTGTAATGATAGGGTTATTTTCTCTTTCAAAAATGAGATTGTGTGGATCTGGAAAAGCTTTCTTTCTTTATTAAACAAGAGCCTTGAGGCCATAATACAAGTTTTCTCATAAATGAGGAAAGTATATTCTTCTTATCCATCCAAGCTAAGGAAGAGATTGCTGTTCATAAAAGCAAAATATACTTTCAGGGATAATTTGAGAGCCAAGTGCATAGCTGACTTGTTCTTCTGATGGGAATATTTCTTAATTGTTGGCAGTTAGGAAAAATCAGGAAGAGAAGATGACCAAGCCATCACTGTTGGGAACTAAGGAGATGAGAAAGGATGAAGCCTGGATAGCTCAGTTGGTTAGAGTGTGGTGCTGATAATGCCAAGGTTGCAGGTTCAATCCCCATATTGGGGAAAAATTTCAATGATGCTGTAGCTTTGCTTTATATTAGGATTTCCCCCTCTATTTCACCTGGAATCTATCCTTCTGATGATTTTAAATCATATGGAAATTATTATTTTGTAGTTCTCTGTAAAACTGCTTTTAAAAAGTCTTCACTGGACTTTACTGGCCTATTATCATGGAGCTGGGTTGTTGACTACATCAGTTGAACTGAGGTCCCATCAAAGACAATAGGGCTTAATTCATGACAAACTTGTTCCACTGATTTCAATGGCACCTTCATTTCATAAATGTAGACTGGATCAGATGCTTGAACGCTGCAAGCCAATGACCAACAATGCATCCTCTGCATCATAGTGAAGGATGCACCCTTTCCTCCCCTTTCTGTCTGTGTTTACGAGGAAAGCAGGGCAGGAACTTGGAAGGAAAAGGAAGCGAAAGACCACCATCTGGTACGCAGGTTGAGACCCTACCTGCCTGCAGACTGTCTCGCCAGAGTGGTGCATGCTCTGGTTATCTCCCGCTTGGACTACTGCAATGCGCTCTACGTGGGGCTACCCTTGAAGGTGACTCAGAAACTACAACTAATCCAGAATGCAGCAGCTAGACTGGTGACTGGGAGCGGCCGCCAAGATCACATAACACCAGTCGTGAAAGATCTACATTGGCTCCCAGTACGTTTCCGAGCACAGTTCAAAGTGTTGGTGCTGACCTTTAAAGCCCTAAATGGCCTCGGTCCAGTATACCTGAAGGAGCGTCTCCACCCCCATCGTTCTGCCCGGACACTGAGGTCCAGTGCCGAGGGCCTTCTGGCGGTTCCCTCGTTGCGAGAAGCCAAGTTGCAGGGAACCAGGCAGAGGGCCTTCTCAGTGGTGGCGCCCGCCCTGTGGAACGCCCTCCCATCAGATGTCAAAGAGAAAAACAGATACCAGATTTTTAGAAGACATCTGAAGGCAGCCCTGTTTAGGGAGGCTTTTAATGTTTAATAGATTATTTTATTCCATTTTTCTGTGGGAAGCTGCCCAGAGTGGCTGGGGAAACCCAGCCAGATGGGTGGGGTATAAATAATATATTATTATTATTATTATTATTATTATTATTATTATTATTATTATATTCTCTTTCTGTGTGTTCAGTCTACCTGATAATGCCTTCCTACTGCAAACTCTAGGCTAGGCGAAAGCACTGCTCACAGAAACATCCATGGTGGTCCTTGAATCAACTCAAGGCAGACCTGCCAACATTTATCTAATGAAAACAGGGACGTCCTATTCCATTATATTATTCTCTGGCCGTCTGGCTGGGTTGCCCAGCCACTCTGGGCAGCTTCCAACATATATAAAAACATACTAAAATAGTAAAAATTAAAAAACTTCCCTATACATGGCTGCCTTCAGATGTCTTCTAAAGGTTGTACAGTTACTTATATCCTTGGCTCAGGGATCACAATCCCCATACTCTCCATCATTTCTCCAAAGAAAATAGAGACATCCATACCCTCCAATGAAAATAGGGACGTCCTAGGGAAAAGCAGGGTGTTTCGGGATCAAATTAGAAAACAGGACAACTTCTGTAAATCCAGGACTGTCCCTGGAAAATAGGGAGGGGCTGAGGGGGTAGAGATCCAAAACTAACAAAACCATCATGGCAGACTGGTTAAAAAAAAAAAACCATGAGCGTAAAGATAAAAGTGATGTACCCTGAATTGCGCATTCTGTATCTTGTTTGGAAAGTTAGACCCAAGCAGAAGGCAGGTCTAGCAAAATGAGTGAAGACATGTTAGGTGTAGTTCTTTGGTAATAAAATTGGTTCTTTTAAAATATATATATATAATAAAATTAGTGTGTGTAAATTTAAAATAGAATATATAGATATAGATATATAGATATAGATATAGATATAGATAGATAGATAGATCTATATATATATATACTTTTTTATTGGTTTTTGCACATATTTTCCAACATAACTCAAAAAACAACATAACAAGCCTAAGACTTCCTTCAACCCCTTCTAATGGTTTTCTAAATTCCTTTCTGATTTTGCATTTTGTTACTATACTTATTGCTATAAATCAAATCTTACTTCCACTATTTTTAATCCTTTTAACAGTAACTTTTAAAGTCCTCCTTACAAAACTTCCTAATAAAATGGTTTCTGGTCCAGCTCCTCTGACCTGCTAAACTTTAAACAGAGAACATTACAATGAATTCCTAAAAAGCGAACTATGTTTTCAATTATTCCATCGCGAAAGATGAGTTTGCCAGCTTGCAGGAGGACAAGTGAGTTCTGTCAAAAACATGATTCTATGATTCTAAGTCATTGTGGAACTCGGCACTAAACAATCTGGAATAAGTGCACAGTGCTCCTATGAGTTCACCCCATCACATGCTAATCGAGACTGACCATTGCAAAAGTGTGTCTGTGGCTCCAGTTCACAACTAGAATAGATCACATTATCAAAAGACCGGTAAAATGCTGGATTTCAGACACCACGGAATTCAGCAGCAAGCCTAATGAAAAGTTCCAGCAAAACAAAAACAGGGACATCTGGTATCACAGAATCTGGGCAGGCACACAAAACTGACCAAAAATAAAATAGAGCAAAAAGCTTGTACAACTGCAGAATACATGCAAGTGGATAAGAAGCAGTCACGACGTACATATTTATTCCTATCACACTGAAGGTTGGCGATGCAATGCCAAAAGTGATTATCACTTCTAGGATATGGAACTACCCTGTGAACACATTCCTCATGTGGATCTATGAAATTCCTGGTTCTGCTACATGCTGGGACTCCAAAAAAACAACAACAGAGCAGGCAGGCACCTGACAGGCCACAATGCATGTCTAGTGGGACTGTGGTCTAAACCGCCGAGCCTCTTGGGCCTGCCGATCAGAAGGTCGGCAATCAAATACCCGCGACAGGGTGAGCTCCCATTGCTCAGTCCCAGCTGCTGCCAACCTAGCAGTTCGAAAGCACGCCAGTGCAAGTAGATAAATAGGTACCACTGTGGTGGGAAGGCAAATGGCATTTCTGTGCGCTCTGGTTTCCGTCACGGTGTTCCGTTGCACCTGAAGCGGTTTAGTCATGCTGGCCACATCACCCAGAAAGCTGTCTGTGGACAAACACCAGCTCCCTTGGCCTGAAAGTGAGATGAGTGTTGCAACCCCATAGTCGCCTTTGACTGGACTGAACTGTCCAGGGGTCCTTTACCTTTACCTTTTACCTAGTGAGTTGCATTTGGCTGGATATGTGAGAAATTGTGCAGGCTTGATGTAAATATGTTATGCAGGCCCAGGGTCAGTGTGTGAAATCCTTAGGCAGGTGCCAGGAACTCAAAAGCCTGGCAAGGGCCCATTACCTGATGCCTACCTCAAACTCCCCTCCTAACCTGGCACTCTGAGCATCACCAGCCAGCGGGGTCTAGCCACCCTTTAAATTTCCCACAACGTTCCATGCAAGCGTTGTGGTTTTACGATTTTATGATCCCCGCCTGCCCAGTGCTTCAAATGAAACAACAGAAAAGTCTGAAAGACAGCACTGGAAAGAATATATTCATCAAATAATAATAGCTCTTAATAAAACAATAAAATGTCGAGTGCATTTTCCCTGATGACAACCTTCCTCGGGGCCAGAAGACTGCACGATTCTCCTGTCAAGGAAGCATCTCTCTCGATGATTTAGTAGGGCTATTATTACCTGATAAAGGCACTTTTCAGAATCATTTTCGGGTTTTGCCTCTCCTTTTGCTGCTAACAAACAAATGATACAGGATGGCAGTAACGATGAAACCTCTTTTTAGTACCGGTTCCTTTTTCCGAAGCAGAAGAGAAAGGAGCGCCCAGTGATCTCACCACCATTGGAAGGAGCCAAATGTCGAACATGGGTTCCACCAGATAAAACAAGAAATGGCAACCTTTTGTCAGCTCCACTGCTAGAAATGTGTAATTTGCAAACAGCTCGAGCCAGAAACACAGCATTTTCTTAGACAACATCCAGAGGTGATGAGCTCAAAACAGAGATATGAGGGGTAAATAATCGAGCAGGGGAGAGAAGGGGGAGGAAAGCACAGTATGGGGAGTTTGATTGACATCTGCATGACCCTGGGATTTCATATACCCTTACGGAAAATTGAAAAGCTGTGAAGTGTTGGAGGCAATAAATAAATAAATCTCAGGTGCTGAGACTGGAGGGAAAGCACCCAAATTCACTGCTGCCTCCCCAGTTGTTTTTAAACAGAAGACAGGTTTCAGAAGCATAAACAGAGAGTGGATTAGCATCAATCTCTCACTTTTATTTTTTCCTAACAAGAAAATCCCTCATCCTTCCTGCCCCAGGTAGGAGCCTCAAAGTAACATCTCTCACACCATCTGGCATATTCCTGATGTCTGACACACGGCTTGTTTGCCTGAAATGCAAAGCTCACTGCAGGCCGATGAGTTTTTATATTGCAGTCATTTCCACCTCCTCCTCAGGATTTAACATGGTGAAACAAGGTACAAAAGCCAGGACACAACATGTTACAATGCGACAAGATGAAATGATAATTTCTACAAATAGTAATTCCATGGCATCTCAGGTGGAAATGAGATTTGCATAAATCCCATTATTATTTTGGTCTCTGGCTCCGGTTGTTGTTAATGCTATGCTTTACGGTGCTATAAATTGAATTACTGTTCTGCAGTTGCAAGACAGGGAAATCTCATAGAGTCGAGTGTAACCAATTCCCTTCAGGCAGGTTTTACGGGAGGGAGGGGTCCTGGGGGAGATTTTCCCTGAGCTCTGTCCAAATTTGCATGGGGGGGAGGGGAATTGTGCAGAAAATAAACCTATATATATATATATATATATATATATATATATATATATAATCCTCAAAGCAGAAATAACATAACTGAGACAATAGCCTGAAGTCAAATGATGCAGTTCTACAGCTGAAACATAATAATAATAATAATAATAATAATAATAATAATAATAATAATACCCACCGAATCTGGATGGGTTGCCCCAGTCTCTCTGGGCAGCCTCCAAAACATTTTAAAACATAATAATATATATATATATGGTTCTGTCAGAGAGGAGGCCAAACTTTAACAGAGAAATCTCAGCACCCTCATCAAACTACAGTTCCCAAGATTCTGTGGGGGAAGCTACGGAGACTAAACTGGGACCGACCGGCTTTAAGTGTGTAGCTATAGACGTGTCCTTAGAAACACGAGAACAATATCTGTTAATTAATTCACTTGATTATGCAAATTTATATTACAGGACAATGTTATAGCAAACCTTTGAGTTCATGCCAATATCTAGCCTCATTTATTTCTCACTGCCAGCCACTGAAATATAAGAATTGTAATTGGGTGAAAATATTCAGTGTCGTTATTTTACCATAAGAGGTTTCAGCTGTTTCTGGCACCCCATAGCTTGGGTTTTTTCCCCCCTTGTGCACACTGATGAACAGCCGCTAATAAAGAAATCGCCATTCATAAGCAGAATTTTTTTCTTTAAAAAAAGTTATGGATTTAATTTCCCCTGTAGACGTTGTTGGGAGAGCTTCTGATAAATCACGAAGTTGAGCGAACCTCATGACATGCATTGTACTTGCGGAAAACAAATACCCAAAGGAATATATAGGTTGAGCAGGGGGAAGTCGATGCCCATTATATAATTGAGATATGAACTGCCCCATAAATTCAAAAGCCAACAGCAGGATAATACCTTTATTTGGCTAACTAAAAGGTCACAAAGTAGTAAACAAGCTTCTGAGTTCATGAAAGCTTGTCAAGAGGCTAGATGAGAGGTCACCAACATGGCTCATGAGTTCCTGCAGAAGATTGTTGTTCAAGTCTTCTAGCTGTTTCTACACTCCATTTTAAGACCGAGACTGAAACCAATGCAGACTCCAAGCTCCAATCCTACATGTAATTACGTAAGATCAATGGGACCTACTTGTGGGTAGAGATTTGTAGGATTGGGTTGCAAATCTGTTTAAAATAACAACTGCTGTTTGCATCAGCACAGGGCATATCAGTGCTGGAACCCAGGCATCCCCAAACTGCGGCCCTCCAGATGTTTTGGCCTACAACTCCTATGATCCCTAGCTAAGAGGAACAGTGGTCAGGGATGATGGGAATTGTAGTCCAAAACATCTGGAGGGCCAAAGTTTGGGGATGCCTGCTGTAACGCTAGAGGGTTCGGTTGGATCCAGGGGAAGGGGCTTCTACAGGTTTTGTCCAGTTCTTAAGGTGGTGCTTGAAGGCTGTCAACTCTGCAGTTGAGTTTACCCAATTTCTGTTTCGAACTATGGGAGAAACCATTGTGCTTGACATGTGCCCCTGACTCATTTGAAAAACAGCAAGAGTCCTGGGGTACTTTAAAGACTTTTATTATGGCACGAGCTTTTGTAAACCATAGTCTGTGCATCATGTTCTGATTAGGGAGGACACTGTCCTCGATGTTATTTTCTTTAAGTATTATAGAAACACACAAGTACAAGTATACAAAGCATGTATTTTAAAAAAAATATTGATTTATAATGAACTTTTCAGGTTTTATGGAAGTGACTTATCATTTGTTATTATTTCTATCATAAGCTCAGCCAAATATAATATGTTTAAGTTGAAGAATGGCAATGGGACAGTGTGGTAAATGATATATCACTGTCAATTTTTTATACTGGATGGTAGATCACAGCCTACTTGAAGTTGGACATGCCTGCTGTAGTGCTTTTTTTAAAGCATCTTTCTTTAAATGTCTGCCCAGCACTGTATTTAAAATTCGAAGCCACCAGGTGGTCTTGTTTTTCTGCAGCCTGCTAATCCACAAAAAAATCAGTTTCCACCTTAAGATGAGCTGCTCTAAAACTATCCAGGCATTAACCCTTTTGAAGTTGCTGCGCCACAAAAGTCAGAAGTTTGTGTTTCAAAAACAAATTCCTATACTCAAATTTAGAGCTGAAGGATCAAGAGCAGGGGTCAGCAAATTACGGCCCGTGGGCCGGATCCAGCCCAATTGCCCTCTGAATCCAGCCCACAAATGGCTCTGCAATCACCACTTGGATCGGCACGATTGCTTTTGCTTTTTTTGGGTCCCATCTTTTTTGCCATTTTCTGCCCAGACTACATCTCCCAGCATGCTCTGAGATTGCGCAGACTTCCACGACGGGAAGAAGCGGGAGCAGAGAGCCTGCGGGGAGGGAAGAGGAGAAAGAGGAGGAGGAGGACTCTTCTGTGCTGCTTGGTGGTGGCACATTAGCAGCACGGTCATGGACACCCCGGGGTAGGGACCCTTCCCGGCAGGGTGGCTGTGGCCCTTCCGTGCAAGCTGGGACCCAGCGTCAGCGGGGCACCCCCTCCCCAGCCAAGCCCAGCCCGCTCCTCCTGAACGCCATGAGTGGAGGTAGTATCTCAGCCGCTCTGTCTCTGAGGGAAGCCATGTGCGTGTGTATGTGTGTGCATGCGTGCGTGCGCACACACGGTCTGGCCCACCACAAGTTCTGAGGGACAGTGAACCGGCCCTCTGCAGAAAAAAATTGCTGACCCCGATCAAGAGATTTGCTTAAAAAAATAAAAAGGCAAATCAAACTTTTAATTTACTCTTCATCTGATTAACCACATCATAATTAGTGTTGTCCTGGATTCCAAAACCGAATTAAGAGGAACTTGCAAAGCAATTAATTTGCTTCTATTGTAGGAAAGGTGCTGGCATTCAGAGAGTGAGCCCCAATGTTATTTCCTATAGAAATTCTGACATTGGCAAAGCTTCAAAAGGTTTTGTAAATACATCCTCCAAGGAGTCCACGTTTTTTGTATAATGTCTTGACTCAGACTGACTCTCACTGTATCCTCCTGAACAAAACTTTCCCCGTTTCCATATCCCTGGTGCTGTCAGTTGCTAAGCAACACATCAAAGGTCACAGTCTTTCTCCGACTAATTAACAGATTTCACCTAAACTTCCAAAAGATTGCTAAGCAACAGCCACATCAACAATTTCCTTTACCCCACTTCTGATGCAGAGCATACCTTGAAAATGTATCTGTGGCCAAGATACATGCTGGGTCCTCCATGTAAATTTGCTCTAGACCAAGAAGCATTGCAGGTGGGAATCTTATGCAATAAACATCTAAAGATGGATTCCCAAGGGCATGCAATTAATGCAGTATAACTATCATGTAATAGGCTGTTTTTCCCCATCTATATTATGCCATTTATCTCAGATTAATCCATTTCATTGTACATAATTGGAGCCCATCAACGGGGACAGAACTTGGAAGAGACAGGATTCCCATGTGGTAAATTTCATGAGATCTAAGACATGTAAATCTACACCAAGTGCACAAATTGAGTGGAAGAGGTACCACATTAAAAAAATAGTAAGCAGCTGACTTTATTTCATAGTACGAAATAGCAGCCACTGAGCCAGCCTTGCCTTCTTCCTTCATTTGCATAACCCTTTAAAAATCATGTTCATGGTTGGAAGCAGCCGCCCTACCTTGTGCTCCTGAGAATTTAAAGGAACAACTGTGTGCCCTTTGGACTTGATATGAAACACTGGGATGGAGGGGCGGTGGCTGTTTTTAGGTTCCATGCCCACGGAGAAAATGACAATTAAAACATGGGGGACCAGAAGTATAGGAAACCACTTTATACCATAGGAACAGTGGCAATGCGTGGGGGGGGGGGACACAGGAACATTCGCCCCAAATGCAAAATTGTTAGGGGTGCAAAGTTTCAACACCCGGTGCTGCCTCAATGCAGCTGCGTGCTTCTGTCACTGTGTTCCGTCAAAATCGGCTTCTCTATGCAAACCAGGATGTGACCTCTCCAGACAATGGAACGACTCTTGTTATCTCTGAGGCTATAAGTTCCTGGATGGCATGGATGCCATTAGGCAGTTGAATGTGCATGTGTACTCTTTCTGTTTCCCCTCCCCCCCCCATTGCAGCCCCAGGCACTGGCAACCCAGGCTACACCACTGCATAGGAAGCTGCATTGAGGGCTTGAGACCCATCGGCTACCCCTCACATAGTTTAGCAGGCAAGTCGAAGGCGTTCCCAGCGTGTGGCCGCTGTCGCATGCTGACAGCTTCTAGGAGCCACAGGTGAGAGCTGAGTGCAAGGTGGGGGCCAAAAGTGGACAAACTACCCCAGAACATGTCTCCCACCAGAGGTACTAACCCTCCTCTAACACCCATACGCTTCCTACTACTATGAGTCATGGCTTATGTGCTCCAGGCTTGCACTCTTCATAAAGATTTGAGGAGTGAGGTTATTACCCCTCTACTATTGTCCGTGCCGGCAGTGCCAAAGAATGCTCCAACTACCGCACAATTGCGCTCATTTCACACGCTAGCAAGGTCATGCTTAAAATTCTACAAGGCAGGCTTAAGCAGTTATGTGGACTAAGAATTCCCAGAATTGCAACCTGGATTTCAAAGGAGCAGAGGAACCAGAGATGGTTGGACAGTGTTCTCAAAGCTACTAACATGAGTTTGACCAAACTGCGGGAGGCAGTGGAAGACAGGAGTACCTGGTGTGTTCTGGTCCAGGGGGGTCATGAAGAGTCGGAAATGACTAAACGACTAAACAACAACAACAAATTGTCTGTGCCGGGTCGCTCAACCATTGTTACTGTGTCCTTTCTTTTAGCAGATCAAGATGATCAGGTGACAGCAAAAACTGTGATGTTTTTAGCGGGGGCAATTAGAATTAGATCTATTATTTGATTATTGATGTAAGCCCCCAAAATGTATTTTCTATAGTTAAGTTTTTATCTCCATCTTCAGTACATTTTATTTTATTGCTATGGCTAGTGGCAGAGGCAAATAAAGATTATTCTGATTCTGATTCTCTACTACTAAACTACTACAGAAGTATAATCTAAACTCTAAGCGTACAGCCATTTGCATACAGTCATCTATGGTCCCTGGAAGAGTATTGGACAACGGAGGTAGAGGTCCAATACTGGAGAGGGAGATCTGATGTCAGGGCTGCATGCTTTTCCAAAAGTGTGCCCCAACCAGTATCAGAGCTCTGGCATATGAAGGACCACAAAGGAATATGCCAGGGGTATTCTGGGAAGTGGATAGGTTCCAAAGGTTTTTAAGGATTCCAGGTCCCTTAGCACACAGCCCAAACCAGGTGAAAAAGGCAGGTGTGCCTCTCCTTCTCCTCCCATTGATTTCAATGGAAAGGGGGGGGGACCGGAAATTGAGACCAGAAATTAACCCATAGCTTTTCCCCCACCCTGTTCCACTCTGCCAACATGCACCAAGCAAGGCCTTGGCTGAGGCAGTTAAATGCTTTTGCAATTCCCTCGCCACTTTCAATTTCAGCCTAAACCTGCTAAGAGTCCACCATATCTCTCTATTCAGCGGGTTCTCTTTTTTCATTGATGAACACTTCTGTTTAATGAGCAAAGTTCTTGACTAATTAAATGTTAAGCGCTAACAGCGGAGAGACAAGACCAGCTTACACTGCAGATCCTGATCTGCAAATACAATTAATTCTACATGTTTGCCAAAAGCTTTTCGCTCCCAAATAATTTGTTATAATGATGTGCCAGGTAACGGCATTATCAATAATATATCAGTTGCTATCTGACTTACAAGAGGCTGAGAATGGAATTAAAAAGAGATTGGGAAAATATTTTGTATTAGTTCTTCAAATCACCTTTAAAATGTTATATGTACAGATAGGTCCAGTTACTCAATGAAAGGAGGAGGTTTTTTTTACGTATATAAGGCTTTGTTTTTGTTGGTATCACTTTGATATTGTGTTAGAGTTTGAAAGAGGGTTGTAATTTAAATGGTAGAACTGTATGGTGGGAGGAGTCAATGTAGTTAGCAAAGGGGCGGCACATCCTATTTTGCTGCCTGGGGTAAAACAGGAAGGTGCTGTATCCCCAGCACTACCACAAAGCCCCCCCTCCCCCCCGAAGCCTCCCCTACCTGGGTTGCAAGGCAGTGCCCACAAACCAGTGCTGATGACGATGGGTTCTGGCAAGAACTTGCAGAGTGCCCAAGACTTCCGTCATAGAGCTTCAGCCTGCTGATGACAACGTAGTGTGTGCACACTCAGAAGATGACCTCCAAACCATCCTAAATATATTCACAGAAGCTTACGAAAAGCTTGGCCTATCACCACTGGCGGAGGAAGAGAAGTGGGGGGGAGCATACCGCCCCCGGCAGCGTGATCCCAGTGGGGTGCCATTGTGGCTGCCCCCCCTCCTGCGCTGGGTGGCACGCCCCTGCAGGCAGCCCCCAAGACCCACACCATGCCCCTGCGGGCGGCGCACCACGATCCTGGAACACGGGCCAGCCCCACCCCCGCCTATTCTCTGCCACCACCACCACCCCTCCCGGTGTGAGAGCATGAAGCTCCGCCACTGCCTATCGCTCAACATCCAAAAACCAAGGTACTGCACCAACAAGCACAAAACAACAACTCTGCAGCACCACAAATCCAACTCAATGGTGTAACGTTGGACAGTCTCTATCACTTCTCCTACCTGGGCAGTTATCTTTCCACAAGGGCCGACATTGATGCTGAAATCCAGCACCGCCTGAGCTCTGCAAGTGCAGCTTTCTCCCAATTAAAGTGCAGAGTGTTTGAGGACCAGGACATTTGCAGGGAAACCAAAATGCTATTATACTACTAACCTTACTGTATGCTTGTGAAGCATGGACCACTTCTAAATGCCATCTCCAACTCCTCGAAATATTCCATCAATGGTGTTTAACACATCACTTGGGAAGACAGGCAAACTTATGCCAGTGTACTGGAAGACTAAAGATCACCAGTGTTGAAGCAATGATTCTTCAACATCAGCTTCGTTGGACTGGTCATGTCATGCAGATGCCTGATTATTGTCTTCTAAAGCAACGACTCTATTCTGAACTTAAAAATGGAAAGCATAATGCTGGTGGTCAACAAAAGAGGTTTAAAGACTCTCTCAAGGCAAATCTTTAAAAAATGTAGCATAAACACTGACAACTGGGAAACACTTGCCTGTGAGTGCTCCAGTAGGAGAACAGCCTTGACCAAAGGTACCATGAGCTTTGAAGACACCCAAACTCAGGATGAAAGGGAGAAACATGCTAAGAGGAAGGCACACTTGGCAAACCCTCACCGTGATTAACTCCCACCTGAAAACCTAAGTTCCCACCATGGAAGAACTTGTGGATCTAGAATTGGCCTCCACAGTCACTTACGGACTCACTGTTCAGAAGACAATCTTACTCAGCTATGAGTGATCACCAAAGAAGAAGCTCAAGGTATTGTGAGATTTCAATGTTATCTCTAACAATCTTGCTAAAAGCTGCTGCTGCTGCTGCCACTCCTCCAATGGTAGGGCAGATAGGGTGCTGCCTCTTGGTGTCCTATCGCCTGAGGCAGCTGCCTCAGCCTGCCTCATGGATAGATTGGCCCTAACTTAACACCACATAAGATAGAGCATGATATAAACTGTTAAGCATAATGGATTTAGCTGACACTGAAATTAAAATGCCTGTGTACTGTATTAAAGTCTCTACTTAAAAGGCTGGTTAGATATAAGGCATAAGATCCTAAAGAAAAGAGAACTTTTAATTCATGAAATTCAGGCAAGGAAATAAAGAGTTTTGTCAAAGGCAGCACTGCAATGAATTAAATATGGGGAAAGGTAAAAGGAAGGGGTACTGGGTTGTATCAAACATGACGGGAGTAAAAGGTACTCATGAAACCAGTCTTTCTCTTCCTAACCTCCCCACTGCAACCTCTGTACCTCCACACATCCACCCCAAAAAAGCCTTTCCCAGACCCTCCAAGTGTCCCTATTTTCCAGGGACAGTCCCAGATTTACAGAAACCACCCTGGTTTCTGATTTGATCCCATAATGTCCTGCTTTTCCTTAGGACATCCCTATTTTTTATTGGAGAAATGTTGGAGGGTGTGAGAGAACACCCCTATTTCCTACAGAGAAATACTGCAGGGGACGTCTCTGTTTTCATTGAAGAAATGTTGGAGGGTATGGAATAGGATATCCCTATTTTCATCAGAGAAATGTTGGAGGGGACGTCTCTGTTTTCATTGAAGAAATGTTGGGAGGGTTTTCCTTTTACATCAAAGAAACGTTGGAGAGGACAGCACTGTTTTTTATCAGAGAAATGTTGGAAGGTATCCTTCCAGAGGTTTAGTGGGCCTACCAAACATTAATGACTGTGTCCTATGGGACTTGAGAGGTGTTTGAAATCTGTCACTACTTGGTTGTTGTTTCCAGTTGGAGGTGGCCTCTCTAACCCTCTGAGAGAGGCATTTGGAAAGACTAGTTTGTGTTCATTTTTAAAAATCAAAATGTATTTATTATTACCTTCCCTCCAAGGAGCTCAGTGTGGCATACACAGTTCTCTCCCTTTCCATATAATCCTCACAACAACCCTGCGAAGTAGGTTTGTGCTATGAGGTAGTGACTGGCCCAAGGTTACCCATTGAGCTCCGCAGCAAACTAGGGATTCGAACCCGGGTCTCCAGTGTCCTAGGCCGACCCTCTAAGCACTACACTGACACACCATTTATCTACAAATCTAGCCTGTTTGGTCGCTTGCTTTTAACATCATTGCTTCTTTTCTCTTTGCAGCAGCAAAACTATAAAGTTCCACAACAAAAGCTTTCGCAAATCTTTATGGTGAGCAATCTCTAGTCTGGACCTATTGCTGTTCAGCCAAGAGAGGAGTTTGGCTGGAACAGCAGGGATAAGCAGCACAGATGTGTACATAGCAGCATGGGGTTCAACAGCATCCAGCACGCAAAAGGATCCGGATATGGGAAGTGTGAACACAAGCAGCTTTTGTGATTCGAATAAATCCTTCAAGAGGGGCAATTTAATCCCCTCTGAGGAGGGTGACCAGAGAAAACTATTAGATCTTTTTAAAGGTCATGTAGTCTTTGACTGGTGTTCTCTAAGCTCCGCGCAACAAGCCTTAATGCTCTTGCCTCCACCTCTTTTGTATGATTTAGGGTAGAGCAAAAGCCGACAGCTTATCAGAATCTGGCAGGCTGTTCCGTTCTTGGCCGGTTGGGTTTGTTGTTGGAGGCAAAATTAAAGCCATCTGACTCCATTTCCCCAGGATCAGAGGTTGGTGTTTTCAAGGACTCCTTGGATTCCCTCCTTCGTGCAAAAGAAAGAATAAAGCATGAATGATTGTCAGAAAGGGTTCTACTCTGGAACGCCGCTCGAAAACCTGGGACTCGAAAGGATGTGGCTCATGCATCCAGCAAGTCGTAATTGATTTGTTTTCCCCCTGCAACTTCAAATCACCGTTAGAATGTGTGCACTTTGAAGAGGTGGCTTGTTAATGGACTGAGAGACCCAGGCAATGATTTTTCATCTGGCTAACTGTGAGCTAATCAATCTGGCATATGGTAGATGCGCCACTGCTAATTGTACAATTAAAGAAAATGTTATTTCATAATAATAAAAAAACACTCTGGTTTTAAAACGCCCATAGCTGTAATCCCCTGTTTCTCTCCATCCTCACACAGACATTACCAGAGCTTTGCAAAGAAGACCGTCTTGGAGGGTGAGGTATCACAACTGCACAATTACCGTATTTCTCCATGTATAAGAAAACTTTTTTCAGAAAAATTTTTGTGGTAAATTGGGGGTTGTCTTATACACGAGTTAATATGCTAAGTAAGCAAGGGCTGGTGCTGCGGCAGTAGCAGGGAAATGTCGGAGAGGAGGCAGCTTACCCGCTCTTCCTGGCTTAGGAAGAGTATTTGGTGAGTGCCAGTATGCGGTGTATTACAGCACCACTTTTTGAACTTTCACTGTCAACCCATTGAAAACACTGTACGGCCCTGCTGGTGGCAGCGATGGGGTGCTGGGCTGGCAACGGGGCCTGCCAGACTCGGAGCTCGGCAAGGCCGGCGGAGTCGCGCTCCCCTTGCAGCAGCCTCCCGAGCTCGCCCAGCAGCTCCGACGCAGGCCCGTGTACAACAAGCCTGGAGCTGAGCGCCGCCGAGCAGCGGCGCCAGGAGGAGAGCATCCGGAGCCACCAGAGGTGAGTGACTCAGAGCTAGGAGCCGTGCAGGCCGGAGGGAAGAAAAAATTTTTGTGCCAGGACGCTGGGTACCCTTAAGACGGCCCTGCAACCAAACTTGTTGACCTTTTTTTAGGATTGAAGTTGTTGAGGTTTTTTTAGGATTAAACTGCCACATGGGCCGGATTAAACCTGCCAATGAGGATGTGGCAGCATTTAAGTACATTCTCTTTGACATTAGCTCCTCTCTGTCAGTGTTTTTGTGCCTTGTTTGGTGCCTCAAGCCTTCCTCCTCAGACAGTTCATGACTCAAAAGGTGTTAACCACAAAGGGACCAACTTGACATGATCAAAAGGGCCAGACCAGAGGCAGGAGAAGCAGAAGTAGCAAAATGCAATCAAAACAAAGGCATTCCAATTTACCTAAGACTTGTGAGATCTTCGCTAATGTGTGGCATGTATCCATGCATTCATTACACATGTCAGCAGCTAACAGGTATTTGTCATCAATTTTGAAGGGAAATTAAGCTACATTTGTCGCTTTGCATATGCTGAGGTGTCTTTTCATGACGCAGGCTCGTTCCGGAATGAGGCTTCCATTATGGAGGGTTTTAATGAAATTCTGCTCCAGATCTATGAAATGCTGTGTGTGCCTGGGGGTTCAGGGGGCCATAGGGCAGAACTGGATGTTACCCTTGGAGGTACAACAGCAGGGACCATTCAGCCGGTAACCTAATGGGTTAGTTCTCTTATTGGTCTGGCTGATGAAAGACTCTGGTTGGCTGGAGGTTCTAGTCAATTGGGGTTAGCTGACACCTGGCAACTGCTGTAGCAACTGTACAGGTGCCAGGGGAGAAAGAGAGACCTTTCCCAGCTCTTCTTTCTCCTGCCACCACCACAGCAGGAGCCAGATAAGCAAGGCTGGATGCTCACAGTGGGTTGGCAGAAGGATCAGAACCTCATAACATGCTTGATGATGCCATAGAGCAGTGGTTGTCTCCCCCCCCCCTCTCTGGGCCACAGTTCCAGAATAAAAATCTGCTCATGCAATGCAGATTTTTTTCATTGATAAGAAATACATTGGAAAACAAAAAGGAACAACAACAATCAGGGCTTGATTTATAACACAGAACGCAGCAACTTTATAATATGTTCACGGGACATCCAGAAAGCATATAAAAAAACTGCAGCTACATAAGAACATGATTTATTCCCAAATATAATATTGATTGTCCTTGAATTCTCCCGCCACACTTGCCATCCTCTCCTTACACACTATGTGGTGCAGCACACCCTTTGAGAACCACTGCAGTGGAGTCCAGTTTAATTCATAAGTGGACTTGAAAGGAACTGCACCACTCCCCAATTTATTTATTTTTTGGAGGGGCAATATCTGATGAACTGAGTTTCTTCCACATTGCCTTAAAGAAAGCATGTGATAAAATGCGCAAACAACGTTATAAATTAAATCTTATGTTTCTGACCAGATGACTTTTCGATTGGAGCAGTGTTTGAGTAGTACGTTTCTGAGCACAATTCAAAGTGTTGGTGCCGACCTTTAAAGCCCTAAACGGCCTCAGCCCAGTATACCTGAAGGAGCGTCTCCACCCCCATCGTTCTGCCCGGACACTGAGGTTCAGCACCGAGGGAACTTCTGGTAGTTCCCTCACTGCGAGAAGTGAGGTTACAGGAAACCAGGCAGAGGGCCTTCTCAGTGGTGGTGCCCGCCCTGTGGTACACCCTCCCATCAGATGTCAAGGAAATAAACAACTTTCTGACTTCTAGAAGACATCTGAAGGCAGCCCTGTTTAGAGAAGTTTTTAATGTTTGATGTTTCATCGTGATTTTACTAGTCTGCTGAGAGCCTCCCAGAGAGGCTGGGGAGTCCCGGCCAGATGGGCAGGGTATCCTATATAATAAAGTGCAAGTGTCTCTGCGTCCAGATTCCCTGTGTCCCTGCGTCCATGCTACTGCGCGTGTGCCCCACGGACACAGGGATTGGACGCAGAGACTTGACGCGCACACACACGCACACGCTCTACCCACCGCTCTGCCTACCGTTTCCCTCGCAGTCCTCAGAAGAATCACGGCCTTCTCCTGGGCGCCAGCCGGCCAGCTGGGCTCAGCGGAGCGCCCCGACGAAGCGGCGGCCGTGGGAGGGCTGAATACTCTAGCGCCCGTTTATTAAACGGGCTGAATGACACTAGTAAGTAATAAATTATTATTATTATAAATTATTATAATACTGGCTGTGTCACACATTTACAGCATGACACACCTAGGGTGGATCTACACACAGGGCAAAATGCTATAAGTAAGTCATAAATTAAATTGTTATAACAGAAGAAAAAACCCTATGCAAAATCGCATAGAAGCATTTTGTGCTCTACAGTGCCATGTGGTGTTGCATGTTTATAACACATTTAAAACGCTGTTTTTTTGACTAATGTAGCTGAGTCCCTAGTCTTTGTGTGCTCTAGCTTCCCATTCAAAATGTAAGTGTGGTAAGGAGGTATTGGACTCTTATTTCACATAGCTGTTGAAAGGAGAAATTCCTTGGTCTCTGTGAGGCATGCAATCAATGAACACTATCATTGGGGCATCACAGAAAAATGGATGAACCAAGGTCATTTGTTGTCAGCCTACATTGATCGGAATCTCATATGATTCTATGTAGCAAAATAATACTTCATCCTTCAGCACTCTTTTTCAGCAGGATGCATCTAGAAATATGCCTTGTCTTGAAAATGGAAAGCAGTGGCAAAGGAATAAAGGAATAAAGGAAAGTTTTGTTGTTTATAAAATTGGTCATGTTGGCTTGTGAAGGAATAAAAATGAAACAAGCATGGAAAACACCACAGCTCTCTGTTTATCCAAAGTGCTGAAGGAAATTAAGAAAACGTTTTCCTGCCCTTTTCCATTTTAAGGATTCTGTTAGCCCATATCCAAACCTTATAGCTAGTTTTATTATAATTCCCTCTCTTCACGGAACTGTGATTTCTCAGCATCACCTTGCCATACATGATACAATTCCCAGAGTTATTTGAGTGGACACCGTTACAGTTAAAGTCATGAGAAACCAGTGCATACACACACACACACCCCTTATATTCAATCCCTCTCTCTGGCACAAGGTTCTATACATCCTGTCCTTGAGTGGCCCATGCTGCTGAGCCTTTGGGTTTCCTACAGCTCCCGCAATAAGCCATGTGGTCTACTTGAGAATCACCGTAATCCTCATGCCGGTCCTGTATGGTTGAATACTTAGTGTGTCAGAGTTCTGAAAATGACTTCAGGCTACTGCTTAATGCCGTGTAACATACTTATGCCTATGTCCCAGTGAGATCAGTGGATGCATAAATGGGCATAAGGTTGCAGGCAGAAGCACAGAAAGTGGAACGATCATACAGGAGGTGAGAGAGAAGCTGAGTCATCTGTAGGATATAGTTAGTCAGCGACTGAAATGACAGAGCAAGGGTGCCAACAGGGGGCACAGGGGGAGATGTCAGGGATGAGCCAATGGTTTCAAGTTCCCCGGAGGGAGAAGGGAACCTGGGGGTGGGAGAAGAGGAAGATGTGCCCGAGGGGAGATAATAGGGAGAGCAGAAGAGGCAGGAAAGGCTAGAGAGCCAGGAAGTTCGCAGGAGCAGCAAGGGTTAAGCTAAAGCTCAGAATGGGGGCTATATATATATATAGTTCTCTGAAGCTGAGTCTTATATCAACACACATCTACTATTTTGCTGGACATAAGGTAATTCAATGCACCTTCAGAGTGTTCTGCATTGGGATGAAGAGGGCTTTCCCTCCCCCATTTTAAATCAAAGTCAGTTCCCTAATTTTGTGTTTCAAATCAAACGGTCTAGGATCAGCATGCTTTGAATTTTAATAAATCCCTTCGGGGCAGTCACAGGTTATGAATTCAAGAGACGTGTCCTGGGTAGCATTCCGTGACTAGTAAGCCCATTTAGACATTCTTTCATTTGCTGCACTCAGATTCGGAGCATAAAAAAATTCTTACAGCCTCATTTTCTGCAAAAATGTCTGCACCAAAACCAAATTAACTTCAAAAACATAATAAAGATTTGGCCTTCCTATAAATCACCTGCATGGCTGAAAAATGTAACTGTGGCATGCCCTTATCCGGTGACATCAAATAAGCCGGCAGAAAAAAGGATGGTGGCTGAGGCACTCTTTCTTTCATTTAAACTTTGCTGAATGTTTCAAGCGCACAATATACAGCTACAATAAGGCAGCATATGAAGGCAATTTATAATGTACAGTGTTCCATATATCAAAACATTATGTCCTATATTGTAAGGAAATGCCTTCAGCAAAGTGATTGCCCATTCATTTCTGAGCCCAATTCAAGGTGCTCACATTTGGGTTTAAAACCCTACAAGACTTGGGCCCCAAATATTGTCTCCTTCCCTTCAAACCTTCTCAGGAATTAAGACTAGCAGAGGTTGGTGGGAGTTTTAGTCTGACGACATACGAAGGTCAGCTAGTTCCCATTCCTGCTTGAAAGAGCTCGGGGAAGCATACAATGGAGCAAAGAATCAACGGTGTGCCAATAATGAAAGATGTAGGGAGGAGGTGGGGCCCAGTTTGACAAGGTGCATCAAAAATTCCCACCCTTTGTCCTTGGAAAGAACAGGTTGCGTGCCATGAAAACTATACAATCCATTAACAGCTCCCCAGAGTCCAAGGTACTCACCTGTAGAAGAGCCTGTCGACTGAATTTCTGCATGATTTACTGCTCTGGTTTTGCCTCCTTCCAATCAGCCTCCTCGAGGGGAGGGTAACAGTGCCACAACTCTGCAACTGATGCAGCTGGAACCGTTTCACCACTCCTTATGTAGAAAGCATGGAAGATGGCAGGATGCCCAAGGACGTGTTCTATGGGGAGCTGGCTTCAAGCACCAGGCCCGCTGGCAGACCAACTCTGCGCTACAAAGGTGTCTGCAGGCATGACACGAACGCTGGCAACATCAACCTCGCCGTGTGGAAATCCCTTGCAGACGACCACAGTGCTTGGAGACATCCATAGCAGTGACCAAAGGAGGAATGCAGAGAGAAGAAAAACCAAAGTACATCTGCAGCAGCACAACTGGATGCCTTCCTCTGCCCCAGCTGCAACAAACCATGTCTCTTCTGTATTGGTCTCTATAGCCACAGCAGGTGCTGTAACTCCCCCCCCCATAAATGGCGCATTACTCCATTGTCTCTCGAAACAGACAGGTGCTCACAGTTTCATTCCATGCATGGTGGTCCCACCTCCAACACCCCTGGGCATTGTGCACACTTGCAAATAGGGCAAGAATTTTGGGAGATGGCTTCTGTTCAACCCTTAACACCCGCCTTCCTTGGTGTCAGGGACCGTGCTGAGAAGGGCTGCACTAAGGAGGAATGGTGGGAGCCGCCCCCTCCCCCTGATCCTGAATCTTCCCAGGAACAGGAAGACAGCGTAGATTTGGAATAGTGGTTTGAAGAGGGTCATAGCTCAGAAGCCAGAAGCTGGGAAATACTGGATGGGGAACAGCTAGAAAAAGAAGAAACACTGGGGGAAAGAGGGTTAACAGATTCACAGTCGTTGGACAGCATTTCTCCACTGTCCTTCCCAAGGTCAAGAAGAGCTCAGAAAGTCTCAGAACAGAAAGCGCAGAGGGTACAAACTCAGATTACAAGACATAGGAGTGACGTGGATTAATAGGGATGGAGGGGGGAGTGAGCCTTAACTGGGAGCACCGCCATTTCTAGCAAGACGCAATCTTTTGTCTCTCACTGTGATTATTAAAGAATCTAACTGATATGACGTTCCTTTCATTTGATCTTCTTATTTACTGCCATGGGGGAAGAAGGCAATTTCATGAAGCCTGGCACTTGGATAATATTCCAGACTATGCTTCTGAGTTTGGCATTGTTCTGGGGCCCCATTCAGAGGTTCCTCTCCACACACACACACCACACCTCATTGTGTTTCAGCACTTGCCCAAAGCTTAATCATGCCCATGCCCATCAACTCCATTTCCAGTCCTTTATTTGTTGGGCAGAAAGTCTGAAGGAGGTATATACACATATTAGACTGAATACACATGGGCTCCTCCATACGACTAAGAACTACCAGTATGACTGGAATAGGACTCCAAAACACTGTCACTCAGAAGCACAATATACCGTAGTGTCTCCTCTGAAGATGGGTATTCCTTTTGAAAATCCTCCATCCTATTTACAGAGGGCTTTTTTTTCAGCTGGAACTCAATTCTGGCATCTCTCTGGTGGGCTCCATTGCCATTATAAGAGAACAAGGGAGGCGTTCGTAGTGAGTTGTGGCACCACTTTTCCTAGAAAAAACAGCAATGTTTACAGAAATTTAAAAAGGGGGCAGTTCACTGAATATTTTCCAGGAGGGTGAATAATCCAACATTTTGGAAAAGCAATTTTCTAGGAAAAGTATCGGGAGATTTTCTTCTGCTTAGTTTTGGCTCACTCACTGAATGACACAATGTTGTTCATTCACTTTGTGGGGTGGAGATGTGAAGGAAGGAAGAAATGGAACAAGACAAGGGTAGGGTGCCTTTCTACCCAGCCCTTATTACTCTCTACTTACTGTTCCAAACCCTCCTTGAGTGATTTTGCCTCTCTGGAATCTGTCCTTGAACTGTGATAAAGCCTCTTACTTACCTCGAGAGAGCAGTGTGTGTGTGTGTGTGTGTGTGTGTGTGTGTGTGTGTGTGTGTACAGACTCCTCGGACTTTTGTGTAGTTGTACAGTTAGGGTAAGAGTCACATACACTGCCTCACTCATCTCCCCTCCCAGGCTCTACCCATCACTTAAACGTGTTCCTTTGAAGGTTGTCCACAAATAAATGCAGCTCTCATCCTCAGGTTGAGAACTAGAAAGGATAGGAGCCAAGTCTGTTGCTTCATTCAACAAACTACATAAACTACACTGGGTTTGATCCAAAATTCTCCATCTAATTAACAGGAGGTGAGATTGGGAAGACAGTGGGCCATATTCTGCAACAGTTTGAGGGGAGCTCATAAAGGAAGATTCACAGAAAATTAGACCATTTCTTGAGAAATGATTTTCTGACAAATTTCAGGGCAACAAAGCTGCTCGGGTAAGAGAGTGGGTTTAATTGGGTGTATTGTTTATGCTTTTAAAATTGCAGTTCCTATTTATCCAAAAGACAGGAGTTTTATACAAACCCATACAATAAAATACTTGGACGAAATCACATGTAAAAAAGCTAATGTACCAAGAAGTTAGTATCGAAACGGAAACGAGGAGTGCCAGAAAAATAATGAAAAAGGCCCTGCCAACTTCCAGAAGCTGAGTATATTCCATAAGCACTTTCAAACAATATTTGGTGTTTCTTGGTGCACATTTTCAAAGGTCTTTTTCTTGTTCCAAAAAAAGGCTCCTGGGGTTATACAAGGCTTTCTGCCCTGTAAGTTTTTTAATGAGTCAGCTTGACCGTCATGAGCATCTGTTCTGTTTCTTCCTCCCTTTTTTCTTTAATGCACTGAGACTTTCACTTTTCTTTTTAAATTAATGATTTTAAGGGAATGTTTGGGAAATCCTGAGGCAGACAAAAGCGAAAAAGAGGAACATCAAGTGTGATCCTATATAATCCTATATAATAAAGTGCAAGTGTCTCTGCGCCCAGTCCCTGTGTCTGCACTACTGCGCATGTGCCCCACGGACACAGGGATTGGACGCAGAGACTGGACGCACACACACACACGCTCTCCCCACCCCACACCCCACCTACCATTTCCCTGCGGCCGCCAACCACTGCTCCTGGGCGGACTGAGCGTTGGCGGCGGGGGGGGAGAGCGTGCGTGTGTGTGCGTCCAGCAAGGACAGGTCCCGGGGTTCGGACAAGCGCTTCTCCAAACCCCAGGATGTCTCCTTCCTGTCGGCGGCTGGGGGAGAGGAAGGAAGGAGGAGAAAGGGCTGCTTTCTCCTCCTTCGTTCCTCTCCCCCTGCCCCGGGCAGGAAGGAGAGGTCCCGGGAGCACCGGATCGAGGAGCCGGTCTGCAGAGTCAGCGCCCAGCAACGCTGTGCTGGATTGAGGAGGCGATGCTCCGTGTGGCACTGCTGGGCGCTGACTCTGCAGACCGGTGATTCCGTGCAGCACTGCTGGGTGCCGACCCGGCAGGCCGCTTCCTTGATCCAGCGGCCTGCCGGGTCGGCGCTGATCAGCGCTGCGCGGAGCACCAGATCGAAGAGCCGGTCTGCAGATTCAGCGCCCAGCAACGCCGCACGGAGCATCGCCTCCTCAATCCAGCACGGCGTTGCCGGGCGCTGACTCTGCAGACTGGCTCCTTGATCCGGTGCTCCGCTCAGCGCTCACTTATGTTCTAGCGCCCGTTTATTTAACAGGCTGAACGACACTAGTTCTACTATAAAGCCTTCCCTAGCATCAGTGCCCAAAATATTATCCCCCGTTCTACATTTGTGGTCAGAATTCCCGTGACTATCCTCTTGCTAGATCAGGTCTTCATATTAACAGTCTTTCTGGATTCATTCATAGACTGCAGGAAGGCATCAAAGTTTAACTCACAAATAAGAGCATTTCATGGGTGGGTGGGTTGCACACAAGAAGAGTCTGCCAGAACAGTTAAATCGCCCATCTCGTCCAGCATCCTCTTCTTAGTAGCCAACCAGATGCTTATGAGCAGTGGCATAGCATGGGGAGGGCCGGGGGGCCATTGGCCCGGTCACGAATTTATGAGGGGGCACCAGCAGGTGCCCTTACGACAGGCTCCCTCCTCAAGGCCAGAGCTGCAGGGAGGCAAGTCGCACCCCGGCCGGGCCTTCGGGGCTGGGACAGCTGTGGGAACGGTCAGGGTGGCAGGAGAGACTATATTGTTTATTAATATCCTTCGTAACTTGCGCTAGCAAGTTCATTCACTTAGCAGAGCGCATTCCCATTTACACAGCAAAAAGCTAGTTGCAAACTCGTGTGAGTTTCTTAAGACAATACGCAATTCAATCTGGCTTGTCCAGATTGAAATGTGTTCTAATATTTTCCTGGTAAAACCCCTTGAATCCCTCCTAAAAGAATAAAGACGCCACAGTCTTATTCATAAGCAACAAAAAGAAAGTTTACTCACGATCAGGCAGAGCACAATATGATCCCTGAAGGCAGATTTTAGGCTTAAAGTTTCAAACTTGCCACTGTGACAATATACAAACAGGTTTACAACTAAGGGAGATTGACCTACCCTGTTTCTCATATTTTAAGACATACACATAAAATAAGACATAGCAGGATTTTTAAGCATTCAAGGAATATAAGCCATACCCCGAAAATAAGACATAGTGATAGGCGCAGCAGCAATGCTGGCCGCGGCAGGAGGAGGAGGAAAAAAATAAGACATCCCTTGAAAATAAGCCATAGTGTGTGTTTTTTGAGGAAAAAATAAATATAAGACATGTCTTATAATATGAGAAACACGGTAGTGACTGCAGGCTAGCAGTCGAAAGGAAGATGGAAAAGGAGAGAGAGTGGCCGCATTCCTTGGCCTTTTACCAAGTCTGGAAAGGTAATGCTCACCCACTAGTCACATGCAAGGAAGGATGCTCCAAGCCAGGAGGAACAGGAAGTTTCGACTGGCTGGACCAAACATTCCCTTGCATGACCACTCTAGCAAAACAAGGAATGTTGTATTTGACTGTTCCCGGTGGATTACATTCCACAACAGCACTTCCTCCTCCTCCTTGTGGCCGGCAAAGGGACTCCCACACCCCTGGCCTGCCGTGATGGAGGGCGAGGGTGCCACCACTGCCCACTGAGGACCAAGGGAGGAAGAGGAAGGCAGGAAAGCACTGCTGGAACCACATGCATTGCCCAGGCACCTCGCTGCAAGGACAGGAGGGTGAGGTGGCACAGTGGCACACGTTTCTCTGCCTTATCTCTACCTCCAGGTTGGGGCAGATTTGCAAGGAGAGACACCCTTGGTGAAGGGACTGACCACTGCCCAGGCGCAGCACTTGCCCCGCCCCAGGTGCCAGCAACCCACGCTACGCCCCTGCCCTTGGGAAGCCCCAAAGCAGAATCTGAGTGCAACATCCCTCTCCTCACTTGTAATTCCCGGCAACTGGTAACCATAGAACATAGGCATTGCAGACGAAAGTGGGACTGACGCTGGGTACCACTCTCATGCTGGTGCAATGCAAAACTACAAATACTTATTCCAGCTTGTCCTTTGGGCATAGATCTCTGGAATCTAACTACAACCTGAAAGCAGTGTGTATAATAACTGAATCCAAGTACTGCAAAGCTGCCCTAAAACTGCTTGGACCAAGTTAGACTGGCATCAAGTGTTCTGCCATAAAGCACAGGTACTGCTGAACATGCAAACATGAGAGGCTCAGTTCAAATTATTTGCGATGGAGAGCTACAGAAAGCAGATTAGAATCGCCACCTACTATATTACACTGTGAGACTTTTAATTTGGGGTTAGCCAAACAAAAACAACTGTTGAAAGGGTCTCTTAATTGAGAAGTAATTGAGCCTGTTTTGAATAAAAGGTTAGATCAGTACCCAGTGCTTCATTAAACGCTCTAGACTAAGCGTTTTAATTAAAAACTTGGATGTTTTCTTCTCGAAAAGCCTTTTCAGTTTACAAAATAATGCCAGAACTAAGACAAACGTTGAGCCGCAAATCCTTTGTGATTGTCTTGGCCCTCGCAGGGACTCCCGACTTGAGTTCCTATCATTCATCACTGCTACCGTCACCAAGGAGAACTATCTTAACAAGGCATTCCACAATATGAACCACATTCAGCAATTTACCAGCATTGTGAAGGTCCAGGACACCCACTTCTCCAGAGGTACTTCCAGCTATCTAATGTACACTAGTGAGTACAGCCACAAAAATATCATAGGTGTATACCGAAATGGACCAGCTCAAGATTCTTAAAGCCACTGTTTTATTTATTTCCTTACATTTATATACCTCCTCTCATCCATCATGGAACCCGAGGTGGCATATATGTGGTTATCAGGCAGTCACCTATACAGACACTGGCCAGACCTGCTTAGCTTCAGCAAGATGATCTCGTATGCCTTCAGACTTTATCCTGGGGACCAAAGCACTAGACAATGGAAAACTTCCCTGCACAAATTGAGTGTACATCCCAGAATCCTCTTCAACATTGCTGATGATTCTGGAATGGCTGGTCATGAGTCTGTCTATTCACACACTAGTCAGGGCTGGCCCTACCGTTAGGCAGAATGTGACAACCTCCTCAGGTGGCAAAAGCTGTGGGACAAGAGGTGCAGTCCTTCCCCCCCCCCCCAGTTGCTTACCAGCACTGGAGTAAAATTCAGCTGCCATCCTAGACAGCTTCTGTGTGCGTGGAAAGGGTGGTCACTGCTTTGTCCTTCACCTCAGACGGAAAAATGTTTGGGGCTGGCCCTGACATCAGCTTTAGTCAGCTCCACCAAACTGTATTTGTCGAGGACAAAGACACAGAACGAATCTATCTCCGCAGCTCTAAAACAGGGTGTGTGCCACAAGCACCTGCAGAGCAAATACATATAACTGCCGGAACGGAGCCGACATTTTCTCCATCAATCATGTCATCTTAAATAAAATAATTCCCCGTAAAATTCCTGCAGGTGGCACCGAAATGGATCAAGTCATCCAAGAAAACATTCTAAGGCACAACATGATTTAAGCTCAATCTTTAATGGGGGAAAGAAGCATGAGGTAGCTGATTCTACAGCCCAGGAAAGTATGGATTTGCTACACGACTGCAGGAGGGTATGGATTTACTACATGACCAGAGGCAAAAGTCATATTCATTTTATTAGAAATGTGGGAAATTCATTGGCAGTAGAAAGAATTGCTACAAAAGTTCAAATCTTAAATCAAGTGCTGCTTCGAATAATGCCATTAAGCGTCAGGGCTGAAATGCTGCAGAGATTTGTTAACCTAAATGATCTATGGTCTTTTGAGGGGGGGGGGGAAGAGCAGTGGAAGTGAATGGATCAAAAAAGGCTGTATTTGAACTTGTTGCTATGAGGGTGGCAAATAGCACCCCTCTCACTCTCACATGTGGAATACCATTCCTCGAAAACAGTCCTATAGCAACGAATAAGAGTGCCATTCCTGAAAGAACCGGCCTTGCCTGGTAACTGAACAGGAGACGGCCTGGAAACGTCAAAGGAAAAGTCAGATATAAATACAATTTTTAAATGAATGCAAACGGCGCTGGGAAATCTCATAACCAGCCTAGCAGGAAAACTCATGACATGTGGCCTGTACTGTCACAGGCATCAGGGCCGTGGGATCGGCAGGGTAAGAGAAATATGCCAGGACCTTGTATTTTTACTGGTTGTGTACAGGTGATCATTTTTCAGAGGTTGTGTTGTAGAACTGTAGTTTGCACATTAATTTTTTAACATTTCACCAGGCTGAAGGGCAGAACTCTTTGTTAAAACATATGGAGGTGTAACAGGAGCTCAACAAGCGAGGAAAGTGAGCTTTGGAAGGGGGAAGTCATGATGTGTGTGTCGTCTGCACACGAAACCTTCATTGCTTTTCTGCCTCAAATTGCCTCAAGATGCCTGGTCAAATTGCCTCAAGATGCCAGCACATAGCACTATTAGTTTCCTCCTCAGTCTCAGTGCTGCCCCTGCAGAACTCAGCAGGAAGGAGGATAGGGACAAATCTAGAATTAGTTGGGCCTTCCAGCTATTATCTCTGTCTCCACCTACTGTTGACCTCCTACCCTACCAGTCCCAACAAGCACCAATCACTATGGCCAAGACCAGGGGTCAGCAAAGGTCCGATCCACTGTCCCTCAGACCTAGTGGGGGGCCGGACTATATTGGGGGGGGGATGAACAAATTCCTATGTACACTGGTAAGAATGGGGGAAGGGCAGGCAAAATAAAATAAAATAAAATAATGTGCATTAAAGCGGGGTGGGGAAGGCTCCTCAACAGACAAGCTCACCCACCACCACGCTGCTCATCCTCCCGCCACCCCCCAAAACACCCACCCACACAGACCCACAATCGCCCCACGGAGAAAAGGGCAGCAAGTTCAATATGCAGAGAATGGCTGAGGCGAAGGAGGGATGGAGGCTCCGGAGAAGCGGCACCAGGGGAGGGGAGCTGGAAGAAGAGGCAAGGGGGGCTAGTCCTCCTCCCCACCCCAGCCCCAGGCCCCTACTCAGTTTGCTGCTTGCCTCATTTGCCGAAGGGCTGGTGGCGGTGGTGTGAAACGAGCTTCTTCCCCGCCTAGAGAAAGAGGGCGCTGTGCTTACCTTCCGAGGGGCTGTTGCCACCGCCGCCACCACTGCCGCTGCTTCTCGTGAAGCGGGTAGGCAGAGCAAGCTCATCCACTCCACTCTCTGGCCCACAGGAGCACCAGGGCGGCAGCAGCGAGAGGAAGAGGCTGAGCGGCAGCGGCGGCTCTGCCAATCAAACGCCGCGCCTGGTTTACTTCAGCGGCGTTTGATTGACAGAGACATCCCCGTGCTGCGCTAAGGTAAACCAGGTGTGGTGTTTGGTTGGCAGAGACGTCCCCGCGCTGCTTGAAGTGAACCAGACATGGCATTTTGATTGGCAGAGCTGCCTCCGCTCGGCCTCTTCCTCCCGTCGCTGGGAATCTCAGCTTCGCAGAAATTAAGGTTACCAGACATCCCCATTTCTTGGGGACAGTCCCCGGATTTACAAATCAGTCCCCATACAAAATCCATTGAAGTTGAAAAGTGTCCCCGGATTCATTGGGAAAAAATCTGGTAACCTTATCTTAAATGGCCAGGTGGGCCGGATTTAGGACCCAGGTGGGCCTGATGCGGCATGGGAAGCGTAGTTTGCCAACCCCTGGCCAAGACATTTAGACATGGAAAAGCAGCAAGGGTGGTGATTTGAAACTATTGAACCAGCTTGGAGCCATTTGCAGCTAAGAATTGGCAATATTTCCTTGACAGAAAGTGTTGGGGCATGTGCAGAGTGCCTGTTCAACACGCTAGCAGAGTCTACCAATGGAACAGAAAAACACCAGGCAGTTTGAGGTAGGGTCAGTCCACTTAGTAACAGTATGAAGCAAACTGGTCCGGAACATAAGCAACTGACTAATGTCTAGTCTAGCGCAATGTCCTTGAAAGCAACTGTCTGTAGGTCTCCAGGATTTCAGATGGGAGTCTGAACAGCAGAGATTGGACTGGAGAACTTGTGCATGCAAAGCATGCATTCTAACACTGAACTGAAACCCACCCCTGTTTTCTGAGACCCAGTGATCAGCGCCCATAACTCTGATCTTGTTCTGGCTATGCTGGTTACTTGTTTCCCGGCTCAACGTAGAAGTTCACAAACAACAATGCCATCGGAGAAACAAATTGCCCTCTCCCTGGGATATTGCAATCAAGCAAGCTAATACAGAGGGCCGGTTCCAATTTCATGTGCAATCAGCAGTGTACTCCAGAGTTAATTTGTGGTGGTGCTTTTCAAATGCGTGGTATTTATTAGTTGCTTGAATACTTTAAAAAAAAAATACCCCCAGCACCATACACATTAATAACTCAAAACAATCAAGTTTATTAAAGCACAAGGATACGATAAAATCAGAATATTGCAACCCAATACAATCTCAAAATAAAGCAGCCTATAATTTCAATATAACCTTTTTTTAAACACACTCACAAAAAAAAACCCTGCAGCATTTCACGACATGGAACAAATACATAATGTGGAAACTTTGCAAAGAGATTTTGGCATAACTCCTGCAGTGCAAGAGCTGAATTTTGGGTCATCGTTAAGAATTAACTTATAGATAACTTACATTACAATGGCAGGCATGTCAACTCTGAAATAAGTCTCTTCGTGTTTAATGGGACTTACTCTCAGGTAGGTGGGCAAAGCCCTCTGCCCCTGCAGGCCTAAGATACTTCCTTAGGAATCAATCCCTTATCTCTGGTTAAAGGATCAAATATTTGATGCCAATGAGACCACGCTCTCAGGAGTGCCAGAAGAGGACATCCCAGGATCCAATCAGAAGCCGGGGTGGCTTCTGTAATTCTGGGATGTCCCACTTAAAGTAGGACAGTTGGGGGGGGGGGGCGGTATGAGATAAGTAAAATGCTTTTCATTTGTGTTTTCCTGAGCAATGTAAAACTCCACATGCTCAGCATCCTATTTCTTGTCCATGAAAGCTTATATCATAATAAATTTGTTAGTCTTTGAGAGACCACAAGGCTTTACTACCTTATCTCATGCGTTCCTTTTGGGAAGGGAAGGAGGGCTATTTGGGAAACTTCACCAGGGCCCCCAGTCCCCTTAATTTGCCCTTGTATAGAGCAGGCCTGATCTTCAGCATTTGAGGCAAAACGCTTAAAACCACTGTATCCTGAAAAGCTCAGTCACCTCTCATCCCTTCTGACAAAGAGAAAAATAATTAGTCCTGTATTTTTCTCCCCAACTTAAGTTATTCCTCTTGTCAATTCTCGAGGCTGAGGAAGAAGGAAATCCAGACTCAAGAGCAGGCAGGGTACAGACAGCTGAAAACAAATATGCTTTAGGAATGAGAAAGCAGAACTATACCAGCGTGAAGCGTGGCAGCCAGCCGCGTAAACATGCCCCCGGGTTGCTAAATCTCCTTTTGCATGTGCAAGGCAATTACATTTTCCCCCAGTCCCCCATTCAGTGCTGCAACATTTTTCTTGCAGAGGTTATGGCGTCTCTCCTGTGCACATAGGTATTTGTGTACTTAATCTTGGCATCCCTATTCAAAGCAGCTGCTGAAATGAGTGCGCCTCGTCGCCAGTCCGCTATTGGGAGACCACCCCAAGATATCTTAAATATTTGCATTACACATTACATTTCATTAATATTAAAGTACATCTCCTTTGTGCAGGGAACATTTTTCCAATGTAGATGAGGTTTCGATTCCTAAACATTGCAAGATTAGATGCCAACTTGATAACCAAAGAAAGAGGATCCTAAACGCTTCGTCCTTTTAATGGGGTCAACTGCAATTATGTGGGATGGAACACTGGGGCAGACAAGTCACAACAGTTCCTAGAGTGTCCACTAACAGGAACTCACCTGGAGGGACACCTGACTACAGGTCAGTTCCTGTTCCCTCAGACATGCAAATGAGTTGGATTAGACAAAAGCCCTAGCCTGCAATCACTCTCTCTCTCTTAGCTACTTCCTCCTTCGATGGGAACACATCTCCAGAGAATCTCCAGTTAGCATGGTTCTCACTCTAGGCCTGCAGCCAAGAGTGAGACCAAATGGAGTCTTACTTTACTAAGTAGTCTCTAGATGTATATATACTTGTAACTTTTCTAAGCAAGCCTGCCTTTCTGAGATTATGCTGTAACTCAGGATGAAACTGTAAGTAAACTCTATCTTATTTTATAAACACTGTGTTGTGTATTTCTTTTAAGAGGGACAAAGGGGACCTTTGCCAGGAAGTGTAATATTGAACTATAAAGTGTAATATTGTTATAGAGATTCTAGCGAATCTAACGCACATGCTTTGCTGCGCACAAAAGGGGAATGTCACTCTGCTAATATTGGAAGCTTGCTAACACAAGCTTGGATAGGATCTATCTAATAATATATCCTAATCCACATCCCTAACATTCCCATAAATTAGAGGGTGGTCTTCTTTTGGGGGGGGAGGGTGTCTGGGTGTTTTAAGAACTTTATAACCTACCAACCCAACTGCTCTCCAAAGGTTTGAGCGATGGGAGTTATTATCTGAAGTATTATGTATTGTTATATATGCTAGTAGAGGACATACTTATTAGGTTATTGTGCTGTTGTTTTTATTTTGATTATATATTTTGTGGTTTTATATTTTGATTTTGTTCTATGAACCAGCTTGAGACCTCTGAGTATAGGAGGTATATAAATAATAATAATAATAGTAATAGTAATAATATCCTTCCTCGCGTTTGTGAGTTCAGCAGAATGCATCCCTTTGCAGCTTAAAATGGAAACTTAGACAGGCTAGTTTTTGCCTTTGATTTAAAGTAATCCAGGACGTTTTAAGGCAGTCAGGAATTCTCTTGGTATGTCCCCCTTTTCTCCCCCTTAAAATAATATTCACACAAACAGTCTTGTAAAAGGTAAAAAATAACATTTACTCACTCAGAATACTTGTTGAAGAGGAGCAGATACAGCAATTTTGCTCAGGCAGGCTTAAAATGGTAATTCCAGTTTCAAAATCTAGCTTAAGATAGGGTCTGAGACATGGCATACGTATTTTCTAAATTGCTGGAATGAAGTGAAAGAGGAAGTGCCCAGCCAGGGGAGGAGCTTACAGATGACCACGCCCTTCCCCTGTCATGGCACAGTGGGTGTGTCTCTCAAGAGTTCTCTCTAGGAAACTGACAGGAAAACTCTGTGAACTCCAGCTCCTATCATGTGCCTATCTAGCAAACATGCATTTTTGGTTTGACTGCATTGTAATCATCCCACAAAATGTACAGGATTTGAAGGAGTCCTGTGTTTTGGAGGAAGCAATTTGCTTATCTCCAAAATCAGAGTCAAATCAGACATTTTGAAATGCCTAGGTTCCCTACTTTTTCTAGTTACAGGTAGGTAGCCGTGTTGGTCTGGGTCGAAGTAAAATAAAAAAATTCCTTCAGTAGCACCTTAAAGACCAACTAAGTTTTTATTTTGGTATGAGCTTTCGTGTGCATGCACACTTCTTCAGATATCTGAAGGAATTTTTTTATTTTACTTTTTCTAAATATCAACCACATCAGGACCAGAATGTGTGGCAATACAAAAAAATAGAGGTGGTTGGCTTTTGCCAGAGATGAGTAGATGGAGGCAGGATGCAGTGAAAGCAAGGCAGATCTTAATTTTTCTGTTGCAACAGGGTTCCCTCCCTCCTAGCAAGGAGGCAAGAGAGACCAAGAACCAAGAAGAAACATCTCTTTTAAGGGTTTGTATTTTGGGTGGAGAAGAAGGGCACCCCCTCTACAAACAGTCAGAAATTACATCACACATAAGGTGGGGTTACTGTGGCTCAGGCAAGCCAAGGCATTATATTCCTGAGGCTTTAGCAAGATTTACATTGCTGCAGACACAGTTTACACAAAACATTAGCATTTGATAAGACAATACACCTAAGAAAACATTTTAGGGGTTTTTTTGTGTAGCTTGCAGCAACTCATCCCCTAAACAGACCAACAACTGGCCTAAGGATTTATTTAACTTTTAGCTTTTCTTTTGGTCTTCATCAGCTTTAAGGAGCAGCACCAGTTCTGCTGGAGGTTAAGGTTATCAAACCTTCAGTGATTAAACTGATAGATAAATCCATCAACTGTTTTCTGTACCTTTTATTGTAAGTCACTTTGGGGTGCCTCGTGGGAAGTGATTCATGGATAAAATTAACAATATTAACAATAATCCAAACCCTCCTCAGGCATAAGGGGGGGGTGGATTGAGCTGCTCATATTTAGTTGATCATTCAGCACAATTTTAAGGCAATTTTGTTTCATTAGGGTTGTGAGCTAAGGGCCCTTCTTTCAGGGGTGTTTTGGTTTCGATGCTGATGCAGACGTATCTTTGCTTCAGTGGCACTGAAACTGAATTTGCCTCCATGGAAAACTGGAAGCCCGTGGGATCGGTGTTATATGATCCCAGTAGGCAGCTCCACTAAGCTCCCTAGCTACAACATTTTGCACTAGGTGCATCTTCAAAAGCATTTTCAAGGGGAAATAGAGTGCATTATAGTGATCCTGCTATGAGATTCCCAGCATATTGGTCACCATGGAAAGGCAATCCCGGTCCATCAATGGCTTTACCTGTAACACTAGCAGAAGCTGATAAAAGGGGGGCGACTCCTCACTTTCTGAGACCATTTGAACTCCCAGAGATCTAGAAGCACTCTAAGACTATTCGCCTGCTCTTTCAAGGGCAATGCATCCCAGAACAACCCAACTACCTATCTTCTGAACTTGAGAACCATTCCCCTATAGCAGTGGTCCTCAACCTTGGGCCTCCAGATGTTTTTGGCCTACAACTCCCATGATCCCTAGCTAGCAGGACCAGTGGTCAGGGATGATGGGAATTGTAGTCTCAAAACATCTGGAGGCCCAAGGTTGAGGACCACTGCCCTATAGGACCTCTGGCTTGTTGGGATTCAACTTACCGGCCAGCCCACCAGTGGTCCCCCATGAGGCATGAGTGGCAGATGCTGGGAGGACTTGTCATCACTTCCCCTGTAACTGATTAGAACCCCTTTCTGCCAATGCCTAAAGGTAAAGGACCCCTGACAGTTAAGTCCAGTCACGAACGACTCGGGGTTTGCGGTGCTCATCTTGCTTTACTGGCCGAGGGAGCTGGTGTTTGTCCGCAGAACGTTTTTCCAGGTCATGTGGCAAGCATGACTAAGCCATTTCTGGCGAAACCAGAGCAGCGCACAGAAACGCCGTTTACCTTCCCGCTAGAGCCGTACCTATTTATCTACTTGCACTTTGACGTGCTTTCGAACTGCTAGGTTGGCAGGAGCTGGGACCAAGCAACGGGAACTCACCCCGTCGCGGGGATTCGAACCCCCTACCTTCCGATCGGCAAGCCCTAGGCTCAGTGGTTTAGACCACAGCGCCATGGGCTCTAAATCTCACACTGTGTGCATTCTTGGGACCCGGAACAACATACGGTAATGGTTTGCATGGTGCTCTTAAAGTTCTCCATTTGTGGAGCTGAACTAGTGGGAGGATTTGCTTCACTTTTGCATTGCCTTTTGCATCAGAAGGCAAGAGAAGATCAACTGACTCCACTCCTTGTCAGGCAGGATGCTTCTCACAGATGTTCAAAAACTTAATATTTTATTAAATGGGAAGCATTAAAGAGCAGCATCCAGTAGGATTTTCTGCGCTCATTGGAACTGAAAGCAAAGCAAAGTTAATTAAGAATGTTATTCCATAGCTATTAAAAACTTGTGGGTCTTTTTTTGTTTTGTTTAAATGATATTTTACTCTTGCTAAAGGAAAGCAATTACATATACAGTGGTCTTGCTGTTCAGTGACTGCTAGAAATGGTTGCTAGGCTGCAATCTTACCTGAGAGTAAGTCCCATTGAACTCTCTGGGGCTTCCTTCTAAATAGACATGAATAGAAGTGCATGGCAAATCTGATTAGTATTTGCTCAGATTTAATTTTGTAATCGGTTTTTGTGGGTCCTCCACGGGGCCTATGGCAGACAACAGTGACAGCAAAATGAATTAGTTCTGGTGGGCTACTGTTCATTAGGAATGAAAGCGAACAAAAAAGTATATTAAAAAATGACCTTTCATTCTTATTGGTACTAGTAACTTTTGTATGCTAAATTGTAAGTTTGTGGCTTCCCGTGTCTCAAGAAGTCACCTATATTGAGGTTTTGGCAATATGCAAATATATTTAAATTAATTACTCACAGAGTAATCAGTAAAAGGCAGTACCAATTAAACGATCTTTAATCAGTGGGCAGCTGTAATTGAAACTAAAATTATACCACAGCTCAAGCATATGCATAGTTACATAGAGATAAGGGCACTTATGGACTGTCATTGTTTATTCACTCATATACCAGCAAATTCAGGTTGATTTGGAGCTGTTGTGCAATATACCTGCTGCCCCAAAATATTGGACTTTTTGCAATAAGGAAAGTGATGGGGAAACGCACTGGAAATGAGGTAACACTTGCATTGCAGGGGGTTGGATTAGATGACCTTTGGGGGACCCTTCCAAGTCTATGATTCCATGATGCATCACCATATACCCACCCACAAACAAACAAATCAGAATGCCTGCTCATCAAATAGTCAATGTCGCCTAATGTCCCTGCAAACTATTTTGGATGGTTTCTCAATAAACGGGTTGTCTGGAAGCCCCAGAGTTCAACAGAGCTTACTCCCTGCATACCAGGACTGTAGTCCAAAAGTGCAATGCTGAATACCTCTAAAGATTTATGGAAAGGGCTTGTGCACTCTTGATGCTCTGCTTGCAAGCCAGTAGTATGCTTATTAACTTGTACAATAAATATTTCCAGTTATTCTGAACCATAAGAGAAATTAAATGATGCATCCCCTCTCTAGGGACAAAAGCTGCAGCTCAAGTTTAGCGACAGATGAAGCAGGCTGGCTTCCCAGCTTAATGGGTCATGGATAAAACGAGCTTGGCTGTTGTAGCGGAGTCCTGCTCCAGATGATGGTTTTTAACTTCTCTGCTAAATGCTTCCAGTAGGAGATGACGAAGGGAAAAATGAGGCTGAACATAGTGAATTGGGTCTACATCTGCCGGAACTTAGTCCAGTTGGGATTAGAGCACACACACACACACACACACAGAGAGAGAGAGAGAGAGAGAGAGAGAGAGAGAGAGAGAGAGAGAGAGAGAGTCAGTCTGCTAGAGCTAAAGCTATGTGCATTTTACAGAACCCAGGACCCTAAGGCTATAATCCCAACCATGCCCACTTCCCTGGGCGAAAGGCACATTTAAGGTGGTTAGACAACAAGGGCAACACTTGGCAGAACCTCAGAAATAAGATCAGGGTGGAGTTGTATTTCTGCTTCTAGTGATCAAGGTTTGGGGATTCAAATAGGGTTGCCATACTGTATTTTGAAGAGCAAAAACAGGACACATTTGCCAAGTTCTACTTTTAAATATGGATTGCTACGACGACTCTACCCATGAAAAAGAGGACATGCCCTGGAAAAAGAGGACATACGGCAACCCTCGTGGTGATTAGCTGAAAGAAACAGATTTAAGCGGGGAAACAAAGATGCAGATTTATTTGACTTGCTTAACATACTGTAGTTATTTGGTGTGAACTTCATTCCAAGGGAGTGTGCTTAGGGAACACAGCCCAAAAGAGTCCCAACAACAGCCCAGAGTGTTGTAAAACGGGTCTTCTTAAGTACCGGCTGCGGTGGGAAGGTGTATTTCTGAACTCCAAAACAACTCAGCCAAGAAATCTCTTGAATAGTTTTGTTTTTTGATTTAGCAATTAATTCCCCCCCCCAACCGAAATGAAACATAATCAGATGCAATTATGTGGCTTTGAGTGAAAGTGCTAAAATTTGAACTAAACTATTAAATCAGTGTTACCGGAAATAGTGTGTGCAGAAATTATGATAAAATATGTAACACTGTAATGTGCTTCTCCCACCTCCCCACCACACACACACACGCTTACTTCCTTTCTGTATTAAAAGGATGAAGATAAATGGCAAGGAAAGTTACCCTTTGTAAATTATTAAACCCGTTAAGGCTTCATAATGCACATAAACAATGCACAGTCCTTTGTCCCTGCGCTTTGTAAAGAAAGGAATACCTTTTAGGCAAATATATGCATATTTTATATCCCATGCTACATGAGTACCTTTCTCCAGCTGTTACACCATTTTATATTTTATGACCATCTTTGCAGTTCAAGGAGCACAGTGTTAATTTATGTTGTGCATTTTTGCTGCAGAGACGCACACACAACTCTGGCACGGCAAGTCAGTGCTCTCTGGGCTTCGGCTGCCATCTCGTGGCTGCAGAATATTCCCCAGTCCCCGCACAGTTTATTAGTTATTCTGGGCACTGGTGTACTTTTACTGTTCTTTGAAATGCGATGGATAAATCCTGGCTTTTGCTGCCAGAGCCCATGCTGAGAAGCCCAGCAGCTGAGGCTGAGAGACGGCTCCCCCAAGGGCAACCAAAGGCAAAATGACTCTCGAGGGATGAGAGAGCTGAGCAGTGCGCCTTATGGATGGCACAAACAAATATAAACAACAAGCAGCCATATGAACTGCCCCTCCAGAGCAATGCAAAGATGCATTCTGATCTCTCCCTCCCACCCCCTGCCCACCCCCACTGCTTTAATTTGATGCGTCTGGTGCCACCGGATATTTTTATCCCTTTGATTTTATATATTTTCTGGGTGGCCAAATGCACATGAGATTGGACAAGTGTTTGCAATATAATGTATTGCATGCCAGGTGGGCAAAGCCTCCTGCCAGTTGGTGAAGCCATGGCAGTCACTGGCTGAGATGCTGTGATGTCACAGAATAGCCGCTGAGCAATATGAACTACTAGGAAAGAAGCATAGGGACTACCTCCAGACTGTGTGGTACCCATTGCTCTCCAATACAATACAAAGAGCAGGCATAACATCACTATGTGAGCTGTTGGGGGGTGGGGAAGTTGCACCCAAGCATCCACTTAAGAGGCATGCTTATTAAAAAATATTATTTTTAAATCAAAGAAATGCACATTTTAAAGTTTTATTGAGATCTTATTTTAGTATTTTAGCTCCAATACTTTGGCCACCTCATGAGAAGAGAAGAATCCTTGGAAAAGACCCTGATGTTGGGAAAGATTGAGGGCACTAGGAGAAGGGGACGACAGAGGACGAGATGGTTGGACAGTGTTCTCGAAGCTACGAACATGAGTTTGACCAAACTGCGGGAGGCAGTGGAAGACAGGAGTGCCTGGCGTGCTATGGTCCATGGGGTCACAAAGAGTCAGACACGACTAAACGACTAAACAACAACAACATTTTAGTATTTGTTCGAGTGCAGTGAAATAAATATTATGGCACAAATTTCAAAATCAGTTAAGAAAACGAAACTAATTTGCTGCTAAAATGGCCTGGATTAGAAAGGCACTTTATTGTTTTTGCTGTTCTTTTAATATTCCCTGGGATGTTTATGTTGTCTTTTATTCTTTGCCCTGTTAGCCAAGCAGGGAGCATGTGTTGATGGGCTGCCATATAAATCTAGTAATAAATAAATATGCCAGGGTGGTCAGGGTAGTGGTTAGGGTGTCAAACTAGGACCTGGGAGATCCGGGTTCAAATCTCCCCTCAGCCATGAATCTCACTGAGTGATCTTGGGCCAATCACTGTCTCTCTAGCACACACTATGTGTCAGGGACTGGACTGGGGAGGAATGAAGCCTGATACTATGCCACTGATGGAGCCATGGCCATGCAACCTTGAGTTGCTATTAGGGTGGGGAGGTGAGAATGGAACTTTTGGAGGAGGGAGATGGAATGGAGCAGGCTGGATGAATGGAGCCTTTTGCTCCACTTGCCCTAGGTTGAAGGGTCAAACATAATCCTTGACCAGCAACCACACCTAAACAGAAAGAGATGCCTTTTCAGGAAAAAAACCCAGTCTGCCTCAGCATACTACATCACAGGCACATAGTCCTTCAGATGATAACTCAATACTAGTCTTGAAGCTACATTAGGCTTTGTTTTTCTGCAGCAGATATCAAAAGTATTAAAGCATGCATACTTTTGTCCACCCTGCCCATGGAACCATTTCATCCCTGCTCACGGACTTCTTGTTTGGCTAGCACACCTCTAGCATGAAACAGGATTATTATTATTATTATTATTATTAATGCCCCGCCCATCTGGCTGGGTTTTCCCTGCCACTCTGGGCAGCTCCCAACAGAACGCTAAACACAGAATAAAACTTCAAACATTAAAAACTTCCCTAAACAGGGCTGCCTTCAGACGTCTTATAAAAGTCGGATAGTTGTTTATTTCCTTGACATCTGATGAGAGGGCGTTCCACAGGGCGGGTGCCACTACCGAGAAGGCCCTCTGCCTGGTTCACTGTAGCTTAAGTTCTTGCAGTGAGGGAACCGCCAGAAGGCCCTCGGAGCTGGACCTCAGTGTCCGGGCTGAACAATGGGGTGGAGACTCTCCTTTATCTTCTTAATTCTGGTAACCTCAAAACATAGAGGCCAAAGCCTGGAAATGTTCCTAGTTGTTTTGTTATTGTTGCTTTCAGTGCTTTTTTCTGGGGGTACGCAGGGGTGCGCATACCCCTAAACATTTTGTGACTATTAGTTTGACCTCATTGAGGTGCAGTATTTCAATATGAGTAGGAAAATGAGAGTACCCCTAAACATTTTTTAGAGGAAAAAAAGCACTGGTTGCTTAAAAAAAAAAGGTAAGGGAGAGAGATAGCCAAACTCTATGGTGCTGATTTAATCAAATAGTGCCCCCCATAAAAGCTAGGAAGTGTGAATAAAATAAGTTCTGTATCCAGAAGAGTTAGAATTCCCTTTGTGATTTTAGCCAGACTCTGCCAGACTTACGGTAATTACAGCAGCAGCATCTTCCCCTCTTCCCTTTATTATCTTTTATGTATTTACAATTCAAAAGACAGGACTGGAACAACGAAGCATATGTACCAAAAGGCTCCGTTTTTGTCTCTTGAATTCCCCGGGATGGATAGAGGTAGCCTTCTGTGGGGTAGGTGGATCTAGATTAAACAAGAGACCTCGATCCAGCTCTAGTTATGCACTAAAAGCTGTTAACCTGTGGAATGTGGGTAAGAATGCCCATTGGGAGGCCTGTCCCATGCAAAGCAATGTGCCACGTGCCAAGTTTTGAACTACAACTCCCATCAGCCCTCGGGGAGCACAGGTATGTTGGCTGGAGTTGTAGCCCATAGCATTTGGAGAGCACCAGGTTGGTGAAGCCTGTCATAAAAAATTGCCTTCGGCTTACCAGTAAGGAGAGGTATATCTAGGTTAGTTTTTGTCCATCTCAGTTTCTCGTATTCTCCCATTCTTAAGATCAGTTCTCTACTTTTTCACATCAATTTATTTAAATTATAAATAAATAAGTCCTGATGGAAATCTGTCGGCATCTTACTGCAAATTTCTCCTAATAAGGCACATTTTTGTATGCGATTTTTGCCTAATAAACAAAATTTGCAAAGCAATTTTAATGCATTTTTGAATTAATGCATTTTTGTGTTATTTCATTAATATATGTATTGTTCTGCACACTTCACCCTAATATGTGCATTTCTGCATACTTTGCATGGCTGGAGAACTGCATTGCAGAATACAGGGAAGTGCAAATTTCACAGGCTGGCTGTGCTTCGGTTCGCATATTGTTTCGGAATGGGAAATTTACTAGGTGAGTTTGCCTTTAAATGCAAACTGAATCAAATCGCTCCTCCCCAGTGCTCAGGGAACAAGGACCATCGAAGATCCCTAGCTGGCACCTGAAAGCACAATAGAAGAATGAGAGCAGAATTCCAAATGGAGTTCCCCCTCTTCAAAAGATCAATGATACATCCTTGAAGATAGGCACATAAAGGGACAATAAAAGCACAAACAAGAGTTCAGAGGCTGTGAAAACGATGATGTAGACAATAATATGCTACTCTATTTTTCTTGTTCCAATTCCTTTAACGTTTTCAGAATAGACATTCACCAATTGTGGCATAGTCATTTGGCAACTGAGCTAGAAAGGAAACTGGCATATCTATAGGCAATGGCAAAACAATAAACCAGAGAAAGTACTAGGCATGGCTTCAACAAGATAACAGAAAAGCCTCCCTTTAGGGGACTGTGCAGATTACAAACTGTCAATGCCATTGACAATTGAACAATGCTTCTCTGTCAAATGACCCCACAACATCCAGGCTTTGGGTGCTGGGCAGTCACTGGAAGCCTGCAGTCGCTTGAGAAATAAAGATATAGGCCCACATACATTTAACCCACATTAAAAACACTTCAACAGCCATGGCTTCCCCCAAAAGAATCCTAGGAAATGTAGTTCACCCGGTGCTTTTTTTCTTTAAAAATGTTTAGGGGTATTCTCATTTTAACTCAAGAAAATCACCATAGTGGTTTTATAGTTCAAACTATAAAAACTATAAAACCATAGTGGTTTTATAGTTCAAACTATAAAAACGTTTAGGGGTATGCGCCCCCCCCCCCCCGAAAAAAAAAAAGGACTGAGCTCACCCCCACAGAGCTACAGTTCCCTGCAAACTTAGTGAACTACAGCTCCCAGGATTCTTTGGGGGGGAAGCCACATGCTATATTATATATGCTATACAGTCATACCTGTAGTTGCGTTAGGTTCATATTGCAGATTTTCGGGTAGTGAACGCGGCAAACCCAGAAGTGTATACCCGGAAGTGTGCGCTGCACGTGCATGTGCAGAAGCATTTTGCATGCTTCGCGCCTGCGCAGGAGCACTCCATTGTGTCACATGCACGCACAGAAGCATGGGGTGTGAACAGTAAGTAGAGGTACCACTGTATATTGTGTGAATCTGATTCAAAGCTGTGATTCTCTCTCTCTCTCTCTCTCTCTCTCTCTCTCTCTCTCTCTCTCTCTCTCTCACACACACACACACACACACACACACACACACACACACACACACACACAACGCATGGAGGGAGAACATCCTGATGTCCAAATCCACGTACACACAGATTAGCTCCTTCCACTGAAATGAACAAGGCAGCCTGATGAGTTGTTTGCAGAGCACTCAGATGCCTCTTGAACAGGGCAAACAAGCCTCCTCTGCCAATCCACTCCAAGTTGTGCGGTTTAAAGGGGAGAGAACGCAGGAGATTTGCTATACCGCTCTTGGGGTATGAGGTATGTAAAAAGGTAACGGACCCCTGGGTGGTTAAGTCCAGTCAAAGGTGACTATGGGGTTGCGGCACTCATCTTGCATTCAGGCCAAGGGAGCCGGCGTCTGCCCGCAGACAGCTTTTCGGGTCATGTGGCCAGCATGACTAAACTGCTTCTGGTGCAATGGGACACCATGGTGGAAGCCAGAGCGCATGGAAACGCCGTTTACCTTCCTGTCGCTGCTGTACCTATTTATATACTTGCGCTGGCATGCTTTCAAACTGCTAGGTTGGCAGGAGCTGGGACAGAGCAACGGGAGGTGACGAGGTCACTCCGTTGCGGGGATATAAACCACCAACCTACTGATCGGCAAGCCCAAGAGGCTCAGTGGTTTAGACCACAGCGTCACCCACATCCCTTGGAGGGTCCCAATTTCAATTCCTTGGGAAATCCAGCTAAAAGGCTGTCTGGCAGCAGGCTGTGGAAAGACATGAGGGCTGAGCTAGACGTTGCACAGGAGTTGCATAGAATCATAGAATTGTAGAGTTGGAAGAGACCACGAGGGTCTTCTAGTCTAATCCCCTGCAATGCAATGCCCAACATGGGGCTCAAACCCACAACCCTGAGATTAAGAGTGTCATGCTCTACCAACTGAGCTATCCACAGGATCATTGCATGAACAGCCTCCCACCCAGGTCTGGAATCATCTTCACCGGGCATCCTTGGGCACCCAGCAAGATCCCTTGGACTCTACTGGAGGTTTTTAAGCAGAAGTCATGGATGCTTTAGTTGAGATTCCTGCACTGTGGAGGGTTGGACTAGTTGACTGTGCAATTCTATGATTCTGTGATTCTCATCCCTACTCATCACAAAAAATATACTTATAGCATTACATGACTTAAATTATTCTAAAGGCAGATGCCGTTAATGTCCCCAAGTGAATTAATCTTTTTTAAATGCAAGATTTCCACTCGCGACTAAGCAGCCATGGGTAATGTTCTCGGGAGTAAAATATTGCTGATATTATTCTACGGGAGTTAACAATTTGGGGTATAAAAATCATTAAAGCATATAATAAGATACATCAGACAAGCTGAGAGCAAATAGTGCAATTAGAAATGTCACTGCAAATGAGGAAGAAAGGAGAAACAAGGAAAACTAAAGCCTTTAAATAGAATCATCTGCCTCAGCTCCCAGCTCAGTTTACAGTTCAAATCCTTTGCTATTACACACACTGTCTGCGAGATTAATATTGAGCCCCCATCCTAATGTGCTCTCCATTTTCGACAATGTTTCACACGTCATTTGCACAGCAATTGTTGCCGACTTGCAGAAATGCTGAACTGATGAAAGGCCTAAGACTGTTAAGCCAGTTTTTCTAAATAGGTTTGAAAGGCTTTCGGGAGCGCTGCAGGGATGGGCAACCTGTGGCCAGGGATTTTCTGGTGCCAGGACACTGCCTGTGCGTTGGGCCCCCCAAATCCACCTGCAAAAGAGGAGACAGATTTGCATAAGCTTCGCATATATTTTGCGCCGTATGCAATGGATTCAAGCTACAAGAAAGAAGATTCCAACTAAACATTAGGAAGAACTTCCTGACAGTAAGAGCTGTTCGACAATGGAATTTGCTGCCAAGGAGTGTGGTGGAGTCTCCTTCTTTGGAGGTCTTTAAGCGGAGGCTTGACAGCCATCTGTCAGGAATGCTTGGCAGGGGGTTGGACTGGATGGCCCTTGTGGTCTCTTCCAACTCTATGATTCTATGATTCTATGATTCAAATGTGTGTCATCTATTTCAGGAAGAGTGGAGGGCCCAAAAATTAATCAGTGGCCACAAACGTAATAAAATGTCTGACAGATAGAATGAGAATGGATAAAGCATTCCGTGTGATTCTGTTTCCATACTAGAAAAGACTGAACCTGTTGAATTTCTCCTTGGAATACCCAGTTGTAGCAAAAGAACCCTCCTTTTCCCACAAAGCCAGCCCTATACAAAATCCTGTACCCACCTGTCTGGGAGCAAGCCCCTTTAAACACAAATGAGGCAGACATGTGCTGTATACCATTGTACGGTAAGTTAACTATACAGTGAATTCTTTGCACATGCCTGATCTTTAGCTCCTGCAAAGTTTTCACCGTTCGCATTTGCCATTTGGGAGACTGGGGATTCATTAAGTTCCACCTGCACTTATTGTGTAGTAGCATTTGCAGAAAATAACTTCTAGGGAGTACCTGATCTCTGACAAACCCAGCACCAGAAAGATGCATCCTGGTTGCTAGGGGGGAAAGGAAGGTGAAGCCACGGGGATTCCCTGAACTAGAAAAGTGAGACAGAAGCAGGAAAGAAATGTCTGCTAAATAGGAGGGGAAAACAGCAGCTCTTTAGGAGCCCAGGGGTTCCTATATTCTGATTTCTTAACAACTCACTTGTCAGTCAGAGCTCTGACTCCCTGCTCAAAAAACACTGAAAGGTGGAAGCAGCCAGGTTAGTTCATCTCACATGCTTAGATGATACCAGAATATTTTGCTTCTTACCTCTTTTTCAAGGAGAGCTAGAAACTTCCTTTTGTTTTGAAAGACAATTCTGGCTGTGGGCACTGTACATCAGTACCTCCCAAACCTTCCTCTCGGCAACCCTCCCATCTGTGAACCGCCCTGAGACCTCCAGGTATAAGGCGGTGAAGAAGAAGAAGAAGAAGAAGAAGAAGAAGAAGAAGAAGAAGAAGAAGAAGAAGAAGAAGAAGAAGAAGAAGAAGAAGAAGAAGAAGAAGAAGAGAGGAGGAGGAGGAGTTTGGATTTGATATCCCGCTTTATCACTACCCAAAGGAGTCTCAAAGTGGCTAACAATCTCCTTTCCCCTCTTCCCCCACAACAAACACTCTGTGAGGTGGGTGGGGCTGAGAGACTTCAGAGAAGTGTGACTAGCCCAAGGTCACCCAGCAGCTGCATGTGGAGGAGCGGGGAAGCGAACCCGGTTCCCCAGATTATGAGTGCACCATACTGGCTCTCAATTCTAATAATAATAAGCCACACCAGTGACCATGCTGGCTAGCTGGCTAGATGATATGGCAGCTGTTCTCCAGCAACACCAGGAGGGTTAAAGGTTTCACAGAATAGCCTCTTCCTAATCTGAATTCAGATAACCAGAATTGTTCCGTGTGGGATTATAACTGTATGTAGACCAAAGTACCTAATCCTGCAAACTTACACAAAGCATCAGAGAACTCACATATGCCTGACTCCTTTATCCCAACATCAGATGCCTGGTGAACATATTCCTGGTGTCCGCTTCAGCTTTTTTTTTTCCTCACAAGGACTGAAGACCTCTTTTCTTCTCGGGCAAGAAGTCCTCTGCATCTTCTCTTCTTTTTCTCAATAGCTGGGAGAGATCATTACAAGGCAAAACTGTATCGATACAGAACGTAGCATTTTATGTTGAAATACAGGACAATCCTGTGTCATACAGGACAGGTGGCAAGACCTTAACAGTCGGCTGGCGGAGAGGGACGGGGACAGACCCTTTAGTGATGGTATTGTCCATTTCTTCACTTTATTTCAAAATGTGGCATGCATTTTGGGGGCCTCCTCATTCTGCCAAGTAGGACCAGGGCTGGATTTAGGTTTGATGAGGCCCTAAGCTACTGAAGGTAATGAGGCCCTTTAAATGTCCAGCTGTCCTTTGGCAACAACAAATTGTCACTGTTTTTTGTGTTGAATATATGCTATATGGTAATTTATGGACCAAATAGGTATCTGAAGCCATTTGCACACAACAGAATATGTATTTTATTAAAATAATTGCCGACAAAGGTCCGTATAGCTAAATCTATAGTTTTCCCAGTAGTGATGTATGAAAGTGAGAGCTAGACCATAAAGAAGGCTGATTGCTGAAGAATTGATGCTTTTGAGTTATGGTGCTGGAGTAGACTCTTGTCTTGAGAGTCCCATGGACTGCAAGAAGATAAATCCTATCCATTCTTAAGGAAATCAGCCCTGAGTGCTCACTGGAAGTGATCCTGAAGCTGAGGCTCCAATACTTTGGCCACCTCATGAGAAGAGAAGACTCCCTGGAAAAGACCCTGGTGTTGGGAAAGATGGAGGGCACAAGGAGAAGGGGACGACAGAGGATGGGATAGTTGGACACTCGAAACCACCAACATGAGTCTGACCAAACTGCAGCAGGCAGTGGAAGACAGGAGTGCCTGGCGTGCTCTGGTCCATGGGGTCACAAAGTGTCGGACACGACTAAACGACTAAACAACAACAAATTGTTGAAAAGTCCATGAAGAATGCAAAGTCTATGCAGAATATAGGGACCCTATATATAGGAATGAGCAAACCAGTGATATTTTAGGGAGTAGGCCAGCAGGCGGGGCCCATTACTTACCTCATAGGAGCCTACACAACACAAAACAAAGTTGCTGTATGTAGGTTTCATTTTATTTGTTCTTTTATCTTATATTTTGGAAATGTACATCCAGGTTTTTCTTCTTCTTTAAATAATAAATAAATAGCTAGTTATAGCTAGTTTAGCTTATATGTAAATGCGGCACTGAGTAAGGCCCTGGCCTTCTTCCTTCAGAGCCCTGCCCTGACAGTACCTGTGGCCCAGCATTCAGTTTCCTGAGGAGATCAACTTGCTTTGTTTTGTTTTTTTTAAGCTATTTATACTTGCCCTGCGGCCTAGGATCCCCGGGTGAGTCATGAATAAAAGAACAAAGTCCTCACAGTTTAAAACATGTACCCTTGAGGAATAAAAAGCAAATTTAGCCATCAAATGACAGGCCCAAAGGCCTGAACAAAAGAATGGGAAGAAACAGAAGTCCCAGCAAAGGAAGAATGGATACAAAAATTTATGGAATATGCAGAAATGGTGAAACTTACCGGAGGAATAAGAAATCAAGATGACAAATTTTTTAAATAAAAGAATGGAAATGGTTCATTGAATATTTACAGATAAATGGTAAACAGATAAGAATATTGGCAGGATTATTGTAATACTGTATATTTAAAGATGAATAAATGAGCAAATCAATTTAATTTGGATATGCAGAAGATATTAAAAATAAATTTAAGGAACCGCAGAAAGAGGGGGAAGGAAGTCAAGTTTTGAAATGTTAAAAAGATGGTAAAATTAGTGAAATGTATAAACCTAAAAATATTTATTTTAAAAACAACAACGCCTGAACAAAACAGCCAGGTTGTTGTTTTTTTCAGCTGAAGGCCAGCGGTGTGGGTGTCCACTGAAATTTAGGCAGGAGGGCTTTCCAGAGCCAGGGATCCACCAAGCGTACAGTTCCCAACGGCAAGAATTCAGCTGAGATCTTCCTGGAAGATCTCCGCTGACAGGAAGGAATTGTGTACACACGCCATACCCTTAAAGCATATTTAAAGCGCAGGACTCCCCACCCCACCCCCCAAAAACCTTGGAAGTGTAGTTTGCCGAGGGTGCTGGGAATTGTAGCTTTGAGGGTAAGCTACAGTTCCCAGGATGATTTGGTGGAAGTCATCTGTTTAAAATGTATGGTGTGGACACAGCCGCAGAGCAAGTCATTCTTCTCAGGTAGTTAGGTCTTTCTTTCTTCCCCTTTATGGCCTGGTAGGGATGCTCGGAAACATATGGGCAGCATATTTTCTCAGGTGCCAGACAGAATAAGATGTTGTGCATGGTTTCCACAGGAATGCCCTGTGCCAGAGTTAAGCCAAGAACCCCACTAGGATTGATAGCTGTCAGTCGAAAGGATAGAGGCGGACTTATTGAGGGATGCTTTCAAAAGGACTGAACTCAGATGGGTTTGCTTACTAATCCATAACAACTCATTGGCCTGCTTCTACAGACAGATGAAGAATTACAGCAATTAATTTGCATTGTGAAAAATAATTCTATTAGCTGGAAACATCGGAGGGTTGTGTTTTATAGCAGCATGCAAGTGCATATTTTATGGACCATGTTCTTCATTAACCTGATGGATTGAGGGAGGCTAATGAGCTTCCATCTACGGTCTTTCCAGTTTCTACATATTGACATCATTATTATATATTTTTATGGCTTGTGCCAGATTTGTAATTTCTGACTCGGTTCTCTCACATGCCTGTCAAATGGCGATCATTGCAATTTGACTTGAGCCTACTTGTTAGCAGCACTTCCTTCCCGTATGCAAAGCCTTTTGCTTTATGGTCCTGTTTCTGCTTTGCAGGAAGAATGACCCAAGTTCAATTCTTGCTATCTCCTGGTAGGTGCTGGGAAAGTCTCAGTGACTGATGCCACGGAGAAACATTGCCAGTCCGTGCTGAGGCTGAGCTAGTTGGACCAATGTTCTGATCAGGAACCAGGCAGCTTCCTATGTTCCTTTTGAAATCACCTGTATTTGTGTCCAACAGAAACAACCACAGTGACCCCTACAGAAAAAAATGATGGTTTCCCCCTCCCTCTTCAGGTGCTTCAAATCCATAAGAGGAAACAACACAGGGAAAAGAACAGACCCTCCAAGTGTCCCTTTTTTTCCAGGGACAGTCCCGGATTTACAGAAGCCATCCCGATTTCTTATTTGATTCCGGAATGTCCTGCTTTTCCTTAGAGAGCCAGTGTAGTGTAGTGGTTAAGAGAGGTAGACTCGTAATCTGGGCATAGCTGCCAAGTTATCCCTTTTTTAAAGGGATTTTCCATTATGCTGAATAGGCTTCCTCGCGAGAAAAGGGAAAACTTGGCAGCTATGAATCTGGGGAACCAGGTTCGCATCTCCACTCCTCCACATGCAGCTGCTGGGTGACCTTGGGCTAGTCACTCACACTTCTCTGAAGTCTCTCAGCCCCACTCACCTCACAGAGTGTTTGTTGTGGGGGAGGAAGGGAAAGGAGAATGCTAGCCACTTTGAGACACCTTCGGGTAGTGATAAAGCTACCTCTTCTTCTTCTTCTAGGACGTCCCTATTTTCATTGGATAAATGTTGGAGGATATGGAGTTGAGCAACTCACAAGCCAACAAAGTAAGTAATAATACAACCTTTAGAAGACCTCTGAAGGCGGCCCTGTATAGAGAAGTTATTTTTAATGTTTAATGTTTCATTATGGCTGGGGCAACCCAAGACTCGGCTTCACAGGTCAATTAAAAATGTGCTATGAAATGTGACACCAGGTGGCGCTGTAGAGCAGAAATGAAAGTCAATGGTAGATTGCCTTGGTAGCTCCCCCCCCTTAGCTTCTCCCAACCCTTGTCTGACCTGATCAGTCTCTTCCAGCTACTCTGACATGTCCTGTGCCCCCATCCCTGACAGCTGTGACCTCTCCTCTTGCCCTGGCTCCTGCCTCTGGGGTGGCACTGAAGCCCAAAATCTCTGGCTCTGGCTCTCGTCAGTCTCCAGCCCCCTTGCCTCCAGCACACATTTATCAAGAGCCCTGCCAGTCCCTGACATCAAGTGAGTGGGCTGCCTTAAGGGAAAACTAGGGTGGGAACGGTTGCTAAGGCCATTGGTGGTTTCATCTGTGTGAATGTCTTACGTTGGTTTTTACCTAAGTGTTTTGTTAAATGGGAAAATCTTGGGGTGTTTTTTTTTAACATTCTAGATTTGCTTGTTTACTTTATGACAGAGTTGTCATTTCGTTGTTTCCTGGACCTGTTTATATTATTTTGTCACTGTTCTTTTTTCCTCTGCTTATTTTTATTATTTTGTTCCCTGTTCTGAGATTGAAAATATTCAGTGACGAGTAGGCTAGAAATAATAATAATAATAATAATAATAATAATAATAATAATAATAATAATACAACATATAAAATACATATAAAATAATAATAATAATAATAATAATAATAATAATAATACAATCAAACAAATAATTTCCTTGCCCACCAATTTTATCCTGCAATTCACACCTCCCATCAGAATTGGGGACAGTCACCTTATTCCACATTCTGCAAACAAGACACAGAAGGGAAGCTGTGGGGAGAAAATAATCTTTCCCCAAAGCTCTGGAAATTCATGGGGGCCTTTGTTAACAGTCTTGCATGGCACCTTAAGACTAAGCAACTCAAGCTGCAATCCTGTGTGCAACCTTATAAGGCAGCAATCCACATAGAATTCAGAGGGGCTTACTTCTTTGTAACGTATGGTGATTGTAGCATCAGCCCACATTATAAATTGTGACAGCAGGGACCACTCAAAGTGATGGAGAGGTGGTTAGTTTTGCCATGGAAATTCAAATATTTACTTGCCTACTCTCTCACACTATTGTGAAAAAAAACAAACAACAACCAGTGATTGCCACTAGATGGCAATGTGTCTCAAGGAATAGAGAAACACAATAAAATTCAGAAAAGAGAGTAATTCAGAAAAAGCGTGCTCTGGGTTTGGTTCTAAACTGTGTTCTTTGAAATTATTAGTGTCCAGTGCTTTTTTCTGGGGGGACGCAGGGGTACGCATACCCCTAAACATTTTGTGAATCTAAGTTTGGCCTCATTGAGGGGCAGTATTTCAATATGAGTAGGGAAATGAGAGTACCCCTAAACATTTTTTAGGGGGGAGGGAAGCACTGTTAGTGCCCCGCATATGTTTGTGTTCCAGTTGCCCAGGAACATGATGAGTTTCTCTCTGAGGCACTTGCTATGTGTGTGTGTTAGTCAAACAAAACTTTATTGTGGAGGCAACCTGGAGGAGGGGAAAGGAGAATGTTAGCCGCTTTGAGACTCCTTCGGGTAGTGATAAAGCGGGATATCAAATCCAAACTCTCCTCCTCCTCCTCCTCCTCCTCCTCCTTCTTCTTCTTCTTTGACAATTTAGAGCAGTAAAAGTGACCGTCAACCAAAACTGCCACTGTTACATTTCAAAGGGAAAATAAAAACAAATAAAACTTAACATTTACATAATCTGATGACGTTTTTTAAAAAATGAAAGGCACTACGTGATATGTATCTGCATCATAAAGAATAAAAAATGTGATACCCAAATCACAGCAAATTATCTCCAAATTATCCTGTGTGTTGTACAGAAATTCCTAGCGGGTTTAATCTGCAAAACTTGCAAAAGAAGCTACTCTTCAAGTCACAGAGACAAACTTCCACTTAAAAGCAGTTGGATCTAATAGCAGAAGGCCACTGAGGAATATTTTAAAGAACTAGATCCAAAACCCAATTGTTATACATATTTTATACCAAAGATTCTCCTTAATGAGCACAGGATGTCTTCAGTAGAAATTACCAAATGTGTCCATTTTGGCTTCTTTCTCTTCAGAGTTCCACATCACAACTCCTATGATCCCTAGCTAACAGGATCAGTGGTCAGGGAAGATGGGAATTGTAGTCCAAAACATCTGGAGGGCCGAAGTTTGGGGATGCCTGCCTTAAACAAACAAACACAAAAGTCCTTATGAAAATGTGAATTTACCCTAATATACGCATGTAGTATGCATTTTCCCTAATACACACAAGTCTGAGAAGCCATTTCCCCCAATATAATGCATGTTATTTTGACTAATACAGTGGTACCTCGGTTTACGAACACCTCAGGTTACGAACTTTCCGTTTACGAACCATCGAAACCCGGAAGTAAGTAACCCGAGGTTTCCGAGGCCCATGAAGGGCTCCATGGAGGCATCGGAGCGTCCGTGACTGGGACGCAGCCACGGAAGCGCTCCGATGCCTTCACGGAGGCAAACTGCGCAGAAAGGAGCCTTTCCCCAACGCAAGTGCCCTGCGCTGCGGCCGCGTCTCAGTCAAGGCGGCTGAGTAAAGCGCGGGAAACCGGGGGGGGGGGTGTTTCCCTTTGGAAGCTCTTACCTCACACTTAGAAAAGGGCTCGCAGCAGCAGCAGCAACAGCAGTGAGAGGCTTGGCGAGTCGTTTCGCTGCACGGCGGTGGCGGCACTCGCAGCTCTCCTTCCCTCTTTCTCCGCGGTGCCAGCCGGGCGACCTTCCTCCTTTTCAGAGCAGCCGCCTCCACCACCAGACGCCAGGACTGGCCGGGGTGGCTCGCGGTGCGTCTGGCTCTGGTTGGAGCGGCGGCGGCGATGGCGGCTTCTCTAAACCCTGAGCCTCTCCACCCCGCAGGGGCGCAATGGTGAAGGCCGACCTCGCTTCTCTTGACCCCTCCGCGAGGCCGGGCCTTCGCCATCGCGCGCCTGCGACATCTCTCCACCTTCGCGCTCCTGCGGAGAGGCGTCGCAGGAGCACGAAGGCCCGCTTCTCTTCATCCCTCCGCGAGGCCGGGCCTTCACTGTCCTTCCTCCTTTTCAGAGCAGCCGCCTCCACCACCAGACGCCAGGACTGG